>NC_138210.1:15817481-15827481 GCF_964194415.1 Vipera berus | reverse complement strand
GGCAGACATTTTTAAGCAAAAATTACTCTGACCAGAAATATTGGCCAGTTGCAGCTACAAATTGAATTGTCCTCTATCTGCTAAATCTTCATGAATTCCTACAGCTAAAGGAATAAAAAATAAAAAAAAACATAGCAACAGTCCAAGTGCTGAATTGATGTTAAGTTGAGCGTGATAAATGCCGACAGGAATCCTGCTGGCCGTGAAGGTCTTTTACGCCTTCAAGACTTCGTGGTGTTTCACCCACCGGGTTCAGGTTCAATGTCAGGGCTGGATTGAACTGTGGGAGTGGATTGCTCAGCTTCTGGTGCCAGCTCATGTTTGGCTCGGAATGGCTTCACACACCTGGCAGGCACCCACACCGGTCCTGTAGGAATAATAATAGATGCATAACCCCTTCCCCAAGTAATCAATTCATCTGGTCCCTTCCAGGTTGGCTCGGGCAGCTCCTTATATAGCACTTGTGGTTGCTCCAGGGAAAGCTCCTTCCTAAAATGTCTCTCTGCAGGAGTATAAGCTTGATTAGTGATAGTTAAATGATTCAAAGGAAACAACAATACTGGAATCAAGGATTTAAGATCTGAGGGAGTAATTCCCCTTTCTTTAAAATGTTTAAACAACAAAGCTTTAAATGTACGATGTGCACGTTCCACTATAGCTTGGCCTGAGCTATTGTATGGAATGCCATGTTGGAGAGAAATATCCCAAGTTCTGCAAAATTGAGAAAAAGCATTAGAAGTATATGCAGGAGCGTTGTCAGTCTGTAAAACAAGTGGTCGTCCCATGACAGCCATGGCAGCGAGAAGGTGCTGAATTACATGAGAGGCAGTTTCGCTGTGAAGGGGGGTAACCCACACATCTGTTCCTCTTGGATTAACAGCATCAAAGGGAAAAGAGAGCAGGGAGGAAGAGCAAGGAGGACAGGCTGAGATAATATCACAAGCTTGAGAAAGTGGAATGTTAAAGGTAGCACGAAGAGATTTAGCATTCTGGTGAAAAAAGGAATGGCTAGTTAAAGGGTCAGTAAAAAGTGGAGCCACCTTAAGAGAATGTAAAGCAGCGTCTGCTCTGTGGTTGCCATCAGAAATAGTATCAGAAAAACCTGTATGGGAGCGAATGTGAGCAACAAAAAATGGAATAGTTCGGTCACGCAAAAGAGTTTGAAAAGTAAGGAATAAAGAAAGCAAATTACGATCCAAAAGTGGAGACAGGTACGCAAATGCCATATGATTAAAAAGGTTATAAATATATTGTGAGTCTACAATAAGATTAAAGGGAATTGAATCATGCAATTGAAAGGCTAAAATCACTGCAGAAAGTTCAGCACGCTGGGCTGAGGTTTGAGAAGCTGTGAACTTAGCTTGCCATTTTCCATTAATTTGCCAAACAAGCATCTCACGGGTATGAGATCCATCTGTAAATAATGTAATAGCATTAGGAAGAGGGGTAAAAACCTGTGCAGATTGAAAAACAAAAGGCAATTCCTGTAATAAAGTCAAACGTTGGTCCTTGGGGGGGTTAAACAATACAGCTCCCACATAATCTACAAAGGCAATCGCATAAGCAGTAAACATTTGCAGAAAGAATCCATGCTGATCCTTGGTGCAAGGCAAATGAAAGACTAAAGGATGAAAGCCAGAATATAACACCTTGATGGGAAATACATTTTTAGCTGGTGTGTGTGGCAAATACAACCATTCTACAATGCAGATAGATTTAAGCGTTTCAGGAAAAAATAAGATAGCAGTTGGCTGTAACAATCCTAAAAGAGAAGCTCTGTTAATCATAACTTTGCGAAAGGCAGAATTGATTTGATGAAGGCAATGTTGCATCGCTGTGGAGACTGGAATCTGTGCGTCAGGGGTTAAATGACCTTGCAAAGCAATAAAAAGTGGACGCAACAAAGCAGTAGTTAACCCTAAAAATGGTCTAGCCCAGTTCAGATGTCCTAAAAAGCTTTGCAATTGTACCAGAGTGAAATGAGATGGAATGCGCAGAGCCGGAACAAAAGGAGAAAAAGAAGATTGAAGCATCCGAAGACCTAAATATAAAAAAGGAGGTTTATTTTGAACCTTCTCAGGGGCAATGACAAGCTGAGCTATTTGTTCTCCAGAGGGTAGCGATTGAGGCAAATTAGACCAAGCCTGTATGATTAGTTGTCCTGTATAGTCACTATCAATAACACCAGGGATCACAAAGAGACCTCTTTGAGAAGTGCTAGAGCGTGGCAATAAAAGTCCAAAGGTTCCTGCTGGCAAAGGTCCCTTAACATTGGCCCGTATCTTATAAACCTGTTGTGGAAATTGGAACTCACAGGGCTCTACAGTAGTGAGATCAAAGCCAGCACTCCCTGTAGTGGCATGAGTTAATTGTTCAATGCCTCGTGGTTGTAAGGAGTCGAATCCTGGCTTAGTGATACCGGCATCACCCTCCTTTGGCCCTGGGCTGGAGGACGGCCCGCTATCCAGTTTCCCGACTGCCTTTTAAGAGGCCCAGTCCTTTGGTATATATTTTGATACCAGCATTGGTTTGCCCAGTGGAATCCCTTGCCACATTTTGGACAAGGCTTTTTTGGTTGGCCTGAATTCTGTGGCACTGATCTACATTCTTTTTGAAAATGCCCAAATTTTCCACAAGCAAAGCATTTTTTGTCTTTGGCTGGATGAACTACAGCGGCAAGAGCTGTGGCCAAAAGTTCTGTCTTATGGGATTCAGTTCCAATGTTCTGACATAATTTAATCATCTGAGCAATGGTAGTCTCAGGTTTGGAATAAATTGCTTTCAGAGCTGTTTTGCAGTCCTGATTAGCATTTTCATATGCCAATTGTTTCATCAAAACGTCAGCAGCAGTTTCATTTTGAACCTGTTGTTCTATAGCTCTCTGTAATTTATTAACAAAAGACATATAGGACTCACCTGCTTCCTGACGAATATTTGCAAATGACCCTAAAGGCGTCCCGCTGTCTGGGACACGATACCAGGCATCTTTGACTAGCTGGCCAATTTGTTGAAAGGCGATGGCTGGCATTATGATCTGCTGTGCAGTGGTTGCATATTGTCCTTCCCCAAGCAGCATATCAACATCGATTGCCAGCTGTTGCCCAAGATTTTCCATAGCCTTAATATTAGCCAGATCACGCCATTCTTGCAAAAACAATACATACTGTGCAGGAGTCATCATAGCCTTTACCATTGATTGCCAATCACAGGGGCACATGTTGTTATTACCTCGCAAACCATCCAAAAGCCCCCGGGTGAAATTGCTTTGCAACCCATTTTCTGTAACACTTCTTTTCAGCTCTTTGTAAACTGCAAATGGGACAGACTCATGGACTCGCTGGTTTTGAGCATTTCGGACCACAGGGCAGACAGTCATTAATGGCAATGCCTCCTGGACGTCCTCTGAAGTTCCAGAGGCCAAAGCAGACTGTACCATTTGCTGAATAGCAGTCTGTGCTTGAGGCTGAGGAGAGTCTGAATTTTGCTGACTCTCAGAGCTCCACTGCCGAGAAGAATTATTATGAGACAGTGGTGGCTGAGGGTCTGGGGGATACAGGATTGGAGCCTCAGGAATTATTAATTTTGGAGGGTACAAGATTGGTGCCTCAGGAATTATTAATTTTGGAGGGTACAAGAGAGGATTGGACCACTCAACAATAGCTCTACCACAAAGTTGCCAAGTGTGCAGTACTGATATTGGAGTGGTTGCAGCCCGATGCAAATTTTTCCCAATTTCTTGCCAATCTTTGGGATTAAGAGATCCATCTGCAGGATACCAAGGGCATAACTTACCAATAATCTTAACCAGCTCTTCTACATCCTCCTTATAAACTTTAACTGTTTGCGTAGTCCTTGTCAACAAATTCCAAAGATCAGATACCTGTTTTTTCTGTCCTGTTGAAAGAGAAGTCCCCATACTTACCTCGTTGATTCCTCAGAGGGAATGAAAAGTTGAACGCGTTCGTTTAGCTCCTGCTGAGCGAAGGTAAGCTAGAAGTTACAGTTGGCCTCACAGCCTCACACGCGGGGACACCAGATGAAGGGAAAAGAATTAAGACGAAGGGAAAGGAATTCAGACCCGGGTCGATAGAGTTGTCCTGAACCAGCAGGGCAGCCTCCTCTCCAAAAGAACTCTGGAGAGTACACTGCCCGCTGAACTTTTATTCACCTCCAATAAAGATTACATCAGTCTCTCACAACCAGGATACACAGAAATAATTGGATACTCAGGTGCTTATGAGATCACACAAAAACAAGATAGCATAAGATGCATGTGAAGTCTTTATCATAGCGTTCCCAAACCTCCCACATGCCAGGCCCCCCTCCTAGCCAGGAGAGTGTGCTCTGCACTGAAGCTACAGAGAGGCCCAACTAGGAAAGCACGGAAAGGCTGAAAGGTCAAAAGCCAAATTCTTGGGAGACCAAATTCTGGCCGTTCCCACATGTCCCCTTTTTTTGTGTAATGACAGAAGCAGAATGTTTGAGATAAGCTTGCATAACATGTAAATCTTTGGCATTGAAGGTAGAGGTGTGAGATCGTTTAACAAAAAGCGAATGGCACAATGCCAGCAAAGAAGGAATACATTGGATACAGCAACATAAACTAATCAATATAACTATAGTTAAAATACCATAAACAAATAAATGCTTAAGCCAAGCAAAATCTGGTAGCCAAGATGTAAGCCACTGCCAAATACCCCATCCTTTATCCTGACGAATTTGGTGAACTAATGTGTGCAAAGCAGATATATGGTTACGAATGGCATTGGAATTATCAGTTATATTAAAACAGCACATTTCTTCCACTGCTTCACATCCTGTATTATGTAAAAGCATAAGATAATCTATAGCAGCTCTATTTTCTAAAATAGCATGGCGTAACTCCTTCTGTTCATCATTTAACTGTGCAATAGCAGAGGAAGTATGGTTCAAGGCTTTAGCTACAAGACATGCAAGAGAATTAATATTTCTGCTATTTCTAGCAGCCAAAGCACGAGGAACAAACAAAGCCAGGGCTAAAATTTCCTCCTTGTTGAAAAGATGTGTGGAAGAGTCACAGGTGGAGTCTAACTCATCGCCACTGTACGCACGCCTTTTACGATAGACCGGAGATGCTTGCCTGATGGTTTTTCTGTCAGGCATGATGAGCGCTAGACGGCTCAAACAACAAAAGGTTGGACTGGACAGATTGGCCGGAATATAATTAAACGTTCTCTGTCCACATGAAAAAAAACCATCCACTGGGAAGAGGAATGTGACCTAAAGTGAAGGATACATTAACAATCTGAACACAATTAGTTAAAGCTGAATTACCAAAATAATAACAGTTATGGGTACAATTAATGATTCTAGCACAAGTGATATTCTCGTGGTGAATAACATTTGGAGTAATAATAGAAAAAGCATTCTTCTTAAGTTTATAAGTGGGAGAGCCCCAAGAATACATAGTATCATAAGTAGTAGATATATTAAAATTGGCAAAAAGAGTATAATTTTGAATAACAGTAGCTGGAGCACAGACAGGAACAATGCAAGAGCTAGTGACTTCATGAGCAGAGGCAGACATTTTTAAGCAAAAATTACTCTGACCAGAAATATTGGCCAGTTGCAGCTACAAATTGAATTGTCCTCTATCTGCTAAATCTTCATGAATTCCTACAGCTAAAGGAATAAAAAATAAAAAAAAACATAGCAACAGTCCAAGTGCTGAATTGATGTTAAGTTGAGCGTGATAAATGCCGACAGGAATCCTGCTGGCCGTGAAGGTCTTTTACGCCTTCAAGACTTCGTGGTGTTTCACCCACCGGGTTCAGGTTCAATGTCAGGGCTGGATTGAACTGTGGGAGTGGATTGCTCAGCTTCTGGTGCCAGCTCATGTTTGGCTCGGAATGGCTTCACACACCTGGCAGGCACCCACACCGGTCCTGTAGGAATAATAATAGATGCATAACCCCTTCCCCAAGTAATCAATTCATCTGGTCCCTTCCAGGTTGGCTCGGGCAGCTCCTTATATAGCACTTGTGGTTGCTCCAGGGAAAGCTCCTTCCTAAAATGTCTCTCTGCAGGAGTATAAGCTTGATTAGTGATAGTTAAATGATTCAAAGGAAACAACAATACTGGAATCAAGGATTTAAGATCTGAGGGAGTAATTCCCCTTTCTTTAAAATGTTTAAACAACAAAGCTTTAAATGTACGATGTGCACGTTCCACTATAGCTTGGCCTGAGCTATTGTATGGAATGCCATGTTGGAGAGAAATATCCCAAGTTCTGCAAAATTGAGAAAAAGCATTAGAAGTATATGCAGGAGCGTTGTCAGTCTGTAAAACAAGTGGTCGTCCCATGACAGCCATGGCAGCGAGAAGGTGCTGAATTACATGAGAGGCAGTTTCGCTGTGAAGGGGGGTAACCCACACATCTGTTCCTCTTGGATTAACAGCATCAAAGGGAAAAGAGAGCAGGGAGGAAGAGCAAGGAGGACAGGCTGAGATAATATCACAAGCTTGAGAAAGTGGAATGTTAAAGGTAGCACGAAGAGATTTAGCATTCTGGTGAAAAAAGGAATGGCTAGTTAAAGGGTCAGTAAAAAGTGGAGCCACCTTAAGAGAATGTAAAGCAGCGTCTGCTCTGTGGTTGCCATCAGAAATAGTATCAGAAAAACCTGTATGGGAGCGAATGTGAGCAACAAAAAATGGAATAGTTCGGTCACGCAAAAGAGTTTGAAAAGTAAGGAATAAAGAAAGCAAATTACGATCCAAAAGTGGAGACAGGTACGCAAATGCCATATGATTAAAAAGGTTATAAATATATTGTGAGTCTACAATAAGATTAAAGGGAATTGAATCATGCAATTGAAAGGCTAAAATCACTGCAGAAAGTTCAGCACGCTGGGCTGAGGTTTGAGAAGCTGTGAACTTAGCTTGCCATTTTCCATTAATTTGCCAAACAAGCATCTCACGGGTATGAGATCCATCTGTAAATAATGTAATAGCATTAGGAAGAGGGGTAAAAACCTGTGCAGATTGAAAAACAAAAGGCAATTCCTGTAATAAAGTCAAACGTTGGTCCTTGGGGGGGTTAAACAATACAGCTCCCACATAATCTACAAAGGCAATCGCATAAGCAGTAAACATTTGCAGAAAGAATCCATGCTGATCCTTGGTGCAAGGCAAATGAAAGACTAAAGGATGAAAGCCAGAATATAACACCTTGATGGGAAATACATTTTTAGCTGGTGTGTGTGGCAAATACAACCATTCTACAATGCAGATAGATTTAAGCGTTTCAGGAAAAAATAAGATAGCAGTTGGCTGTAACAATCCTAAAAGAGAAGCTCTGTTAATCATAACTTTGCGAAAGGCAGAATTGATTTGATGAAGGCAATGTTGCATCGCTGTGGAGACTGGAATCTGTGCGTCAGGGGTTAAATGACCTTGCAAAGCAATAAAAAGTGGACGCAACAAAGCAGTAGTTAACCCTAAAAATGGTCTAGCCCAGTTCAGATGTCCTAAAAAGCTTTGCAATTGTACCAGAGTGAAATGAGATGGAATGCGCAGAGCCGGAACAAAAGGAGAAAAAGAAGATTGAAGCATCCGAAGACCTAAATATAAAAAAGGAGGTTTATTTTGAACCTTCTCAGGGGCAATGACAAGCTGAGCTATTTGTTCTCCAGAGGGTAGCGATTGAGGCAAATTAGACCAAGCCTGTATGATTAGTTGTCCTGTATAGTCACTATCAATAACACCAGGGATCACAAAGAGACCTCTTTGAGAAGTGCTAGAGCGTGGCAATAAAAGTCCAAAGGTTCCTGCTGGCAAAGGTCCCTTAACATTGGCCCGTATCTTATAAACCTGTTGTGGAAATTGGAACTCACAGGGCTCTACAGTAGTGAGATCAAAGCCAGCACTCCCTGTAGTGGCATGAGTTAATTGTTCAATGCCTCGTGGTTGTAAGGAGTCGAATCCTGGCTTAGTGATACCGGCATCACCCTCCTTTGGCCCTGGGCTGGAGGACGGCCCGCTATCCAGTTTCCCGACTGCCTTTTAAGAGGCCCAGTCCTTTGGTATATATTTTGATACCAGCATTGGTTTGCCCAGTGGAATCCCTTGCCACATTTTGGACAAGGCTTTTTTGGTTGGCCTGAATTCTGTGGCACTGATCTACATTCTTTTTGAAAATGCCCAAATTTTCCACAAGCAAAGCATTTTTTGTCTTTGGCTGGATGAACTACAGCGGCAAGAGCTGTGGCCAAAAGTTCTGTCTTATGGGATTCAGTTCCAATGTTCTGACATAATTTAATCATCTGAGCAATGGTAGTCTCAGGTTTGGAATAAATTGCTTTCAGAGCTGTTTTGCAGTCCTGATTAGCATTTTCATATGCCAATTGTTTCATCAAAACGTCAGCAGCAGTTTCATTTTGAACCTGTTGTTCTATAGCTCTCTGTAATTTATTAACAAAAGACATATAGGACTCACCTGCTTCCTGACGAATATTTGCAAATGACCCTAAAGGCGTCCCGCTGTCTGGGACACGATACCAGGCATCTTTGACTAGCTGGCCAATTTGTTGAAAGGCGATGGCTGGCATTATGATCTGCTGTGCAGTGGTTGCATATTGTCCTTCCCCAAGCAGCATATCAACATCGATTGCCAGCTGTTGCCCAAGATTTTCCATAGCCTTAATATTAGCCAGATCACGCCATTCTTGCAAAAACAATACATACTGTGCAGGAGTCATCATAGCCTTTACCATTGATTGCCAATCACAGGGGCACATGTTGTTATTACCTCGCAAACCATCCAAAAGCCCCCGGGTGAAATTGCTTTGCAACCCATTTTCTGTAACACTTCTTTTCAGCTCTTTGTAAACTGCAAATGGGACAGACTCATGGACTCGCTGGTTTTGAGCATTTCGGACCACAGGGCAGACAGTCATTAATGGCAATGCCTCCTGGACGTCCTCTGAAGTTCCAGAGGCCAAAGCAGACTGTACCATTTGCTGAATAGCAGTCTGTGCTTGAGGCTGAGGAGAGTCTGAATTTTGCTGACTCTCAGAGCTCCACTGCCGAGAAGAATTATTATGAGACAGTGGTGGCTGAGGGTCTGGGGGATACAGGATTGGAGCCTCAGGAATTATTAATTTTGGAGGGTACAAGATTGGTGCCTCAGGAATTATTAATTTTGGAGGGTACAAGAGAGGATTGGACCACTCAACAATAGCTCTACCACAAAGTTGCCAAGTGTGCAGTACTGATATTGGAGTGGTTGCAGCCCGATGCAAATTTTTCCCAATTTCTTGCCAATCTTTGGGATTAAGAGATCCATCTGCAGGATACCAAGGGCATAACTTACCAATAATCTTAACCAGCTCTTCTACATCCTCCTTATAAACTTTAACTGTTTGCGTAGTCCTTGTCAACAAATTCCAAAGATCAGATACCTGTTTTTTCTGTCCTGTTGAAAGAGAAGTCCCCATACTTACCTCGTTGATTCCTCAGAGGGAATGAAAAGTTGAACGCGTTCGTTTAGCTCCTGCTGAGCGAAGGTAAGCTAGAAGTTACAGTTGGCCTCACAGCCTCACACGCGGGGACACCAGATGAAGGGAAAAGAATTAAGACGAAGGGAAAGGAATTCAGACCCGGGTCGATAGAGTTGTCCTGAACCAGCAGGGCAGCCTCCTCTCCAAAAGAACTCTGGAGAGTACACTGCCCGCTGAACTTTTATTCACCTCCAATAAAGATTACATCAGTCTCTCACAACCAGGATACACAGAAATAATTGGATACTCAGGTGCTTATGAGATCACACAAAAACAAGATAGCATAAGATGCATGTGAAGTCTTTATCATAGCGTTCCCAAACCTCCCACATGCCAGGCCCCCCTCCTAGCCAGGAGAGTGTGCTCTGCACTGAAGCTACAGAGAGGCCCAACTAGGAAAGCACGGAAAGGCTGAAAGGTCAAAAGCCAAATTCTTGGGAGACCAAATTCTGGCCGTTCCCACA
>NC_138210.1:15322481-15639981 GCF_964194415.1 Vipera berus | reverse complement strand
TCTTCCTGTTGTGTTTAGGAGCCTTTGGAGTAGCAACAGGATCTCTCTCTGAGACGTCTCTCACTGGGCCTGCGCTCCCCCTTTTTGGAGCTTGTATACTTGCCTGCTCTTGCTTCTTAGACTTTGGCTTTAAGTAATAAATACCACCAATCAACATGGTTTCAGCAACAATATCTCCATCTTTAACTACATAACTTGCCTTTTCAAGATGATTTACCTGGCATTTTGACACCCTAGACAAGTGACTCTGACTAAGCAAGACCACGACCTTGTCTTCCGCCTCTACTTCTGCCTCCTCTGGAATCTGTTCCTCTGGGCTGGTATGTGGCAGGTGCTGGAAATCGTTGGGGCCAATCCCGGGTGGCATGTCCCACACGATTGCAGATGTAGCATCTTGGCATCCTTGGAACTTAGGCTCTTTCACGGAAGGAACGCCTCGCTGGAGCTCTTGATGCAGGTGGTCCTCTCAAATGTGGCGCGGCTTGCATAAGTGCCTCTTCTTCGGTTAAAACTCTGCATACATGATCCACTGTGCGTTGAGCAATGGGCACTTGATTAATCTTGGTAATAGCATCTTTCCATTCATAGTTCAATGAGTTAATAATAATGCTGATCATTTGAAAGTCATCAATAGGATAGCCATTTTCACCCAGTTCTCTTCTTATTCCTTTCATTTTAGTTAAGTGTTCTCCAATATGTTCACCAGGTTTTAATTTAGAACCATGGAACTGGGACAAAAGCAAACATGTAGACTCAATTGACGTAGGCCAATAACATGCTTCTAATTGAGTCCAAATTTGTTGAGCAGTTGCATCTTGTGAAAATGTAAGCTGTAATTCAGTGTCCATTGACATCAATAATATTGTGCATGCTTTATTATTCAAGTCCCATATATCAGGAGTCCATGGCTGGTTAGGAGGATTAAATACTATGCCATGAGTACCTTCTCTGTGAAGCAAAAGTCCAACTTCACTGACCCATGCCCTGTAATTTTGTCCTGACCACTTCAATTTTGAATCACCAGCCAGTGGTACAATAGGAGATGCCTGTAGAGGAACATGCATTTGAGGTACTGGCTGTGCAGGTTGTGCAATCCGGACGTGACCTGCAGGAGGCACCGGTGGTGCCTGTGCCAAGAATTGGGGCAGATGCATTGGGACTGCCGCTGGTACTGGTGCTGGCGGTGGCTGCATTTGAGCCGCAATTCCACTCTGGCCAGCAGGAGGCGCTGGCTCTTGAGCTGCAACATTAAGTTGGCCTGCAGTTGGCACTGGCCTTTGTATTTGAAAACCCAGTGGTAACTGCACTTGGGCTGACTGTTGCTGTACTCTATCTGGGACAGGAACCTGGCTAGTAGCAGTAGAATCCCTCTCATGCTGTTTAATCATTGAGGCATATGCTTTAGCCTGTTGTAGCCTTTGCTCAAAAACCTCAATTTGTTCAAAAAAACTTTTCTCAGGGGTACAAGGAGAATAAAACATTACATCTTGCCCATATTCAGCATGAGCTCCGTGAGTGTGAAAACTTTCTGAGACGGCTGCATTAGAGCTTGTAAAAATAGAAGACGGTGTAACTGACCTTAAATCTTCTTCTCCAAGATGCGTGGCAGAAGCAAGTAAAATCTGTTCTTTGTCAGACTCCTCTCTGTCTTCCTTTGGCATCGGCATTTTCAGTAAATTGAGGACAGCGTAAATCAGCTGAACTAACTAATTTATCAGCATCAAAAAATAAACAAACCATCTTTTGCTACCATGTCAGAAGAGTAAAAAACTCTATCAGACGGGATGGATCGTGGGTCATTTTTGATGCATGATAAACAAAGAAAACCCGAAGCATATTTTCTACTATTAACCTTTTTAATTACAAAGAAACTTATAAAAACACAGAAAGACTCACGGCTACATGTTTATCTCACCAGAGAACACAAAGAAGAGGAAAGAGAAAGTAACTTTTGCTTTGGACATGCGCACACAGTAGAAAACTGGCTGAACATGAGACACTCACCATGGTTACAATGATAAGATAACAAGACTGCTTGCAAAGTACAAAACTATAACTTGCTTTACTGAGAAAACAGAAAAACGCAGTGACACACCAGCTCCTGATCTCCAGGCTTCTGCACCATCCCCAGCTGTTGCAAGGCTTCTATTAGCTGGGGCAAGCTCAGAGGTTGTTGGCCTTTCACTTGTGGGGGCTTCCCAACCTCCCATTGCTGCAGAGGCCCCAGGCTGGGGTCCTCTGTCTCTATGGGTCTGAAGGGCTTGGCAGGGGACTCCTGGGGGTGGCAAGCAGTCTGATCTGCAGACAGGATTTTCCACTCACCCAGATTCTCAGTGGCTGATGATCTGGCATCTCTTCCCCATTCTGCTTCTGGGGCCTCTTGCAGCACAGTCTGGACTCCATATTCTCCACTGGAGTGGTTCCAGCTTGACAACGAGATAAGCTCAGTTATCTGCTGAGGTTTGGAGATCGGCCCAAATTCATCTTCCCACAGAAAACTATTTATTATTTCCTCTTCAGAAGTTTCACCAGCAGCCAGGCTTTCCCTTTCCATCCTGAGGATTCTTCCCTGAATTTTTGCCAACTTATCTCTCTTACGGGAGACAGCGGCAGGGGTTCAGGACCCCCTTTTGAAAGAAAGTAGATTCTGGCATGATGTCATGGTTCCGATGAATAAGACAAATCAAACAAATTGCAGGCATATTATTTATCTAAAAAGTCTTAGTAATGAAACGAAACATCGGCATTCATGGAGGGATGCCAGAATCTGAAATCTCCCCCCCCCAAACCCATCATCACACACACACAATCCCCACCCTTATCTACACATCATAAATCACATTATCCAATTAGTTTCACATATGAGGTCTCTCCTCCCATTCTGTATGTGGGCTTCTTATCTTCTCAAAATAGATGTTAGAAAAATTCCCTCCCTTCAAGATTCAAAGTGAAGCAGTTTAAACAAAAGGCTGTCTCTTACATTGTCAGTGCAAAAACATGTCAATGTTTTCAGCATTGACATTAGGTATATACATCTGCAGCTAAAGAAAATCACAATGAATTTATGAATGCATAATTTGAAGGCATTGTTCTGCCTCATATTCAATGGGCAGACTTTGGTCTGCTTTCAAGAAGTATTTTGTAAAGGACTTACTTTTATTTCTGTCATATTCAGAAGTGTCACCTAAGGACTATTATTAATATTTAGGCTTTTTGTTATACCCAAGTGTTGTTTCAATTATCTGATTTTTTATGCCAGAAATATATCTACCTGTAAATTTTCAAAGGTCAAACCTGTGATCTTAAGAAAAGAAAGAGTATTTTAACATGAATTATTAATGCAAAATGCAAAAAGGGACCTACTACAACAGCTTTACAATCTATGGCAGCTATCCCTACCAAGGAGCAAATGGTTTCGCTTACTATGTTAGTCAGCAGCAATATCCTCTGCTTTCTGCTTCAGTGCTGGTGGAAACCAAGCACCATCGACCTGCATGCTCTTTGCAGTCCCCAGGCAGCACCAACAGCACTGTGTCTCACCACAAGGCTAATGAAATCAGTGAGAGTTGTATGAAGACCATCACCAGCCAGTTCCTCCAGCCTCCACTCCTGCCAGATCAGCCCTAGCAACACCCTCCATCCCAGCAGGCACCACCACTACCCCCTCCCCCCCGTATCACTGCCTCAAAATGCTCCCAGTAACCTCAGCCCAGCCAATGCCAAAAAGAGCTCCATACTGAACTCTGCCACCATGTCCAAACAAATCTATCCCTGGATGAAAGAATCTGGGCAAAACACCAAGCAGAAAAACAGTGGCTCCAGTTCAGGTAATGGAACAGGGGAGGGTTAACTGCAGAAAGGGGTTTCCTACCATCACCTGCAAAAGTTCACCCAAACTTCTTGGGAGTCATGCCTGCCAAGGTGTCAGTAAACAGATGGAAACTTCCCCAGCTATTTCACTGGGAAATTGAACCCACACAATCCGTTGAGCTCACAAACATTATTTTGTGTGTGTGCACACACGGACGCACACACAAACACACAAAACCATTCTCCAGAGAGTCTGGTGATGAGAGAGGCTTCAGTTTACTTGATGGTGACCTCTGCTCAACTCTGATAAAATAATGTGAAAGTCCTTTGCTTCTCTCTTTTCAATCTTGGATGCCTGTTAGAATTGTCTTCAACATTCCATACTGCAGCCTCTCCCTCCCCCTTCGGCTGCTACGGTATTAAACCACAGCCAGATACAGTATGTACAAGTCCCTGGCCTGTCTTCCACCAGTGTTAGGACTGTTTTTGGCTTGGCTTGATTCTATTCCACCAATAAGCCAGCAACCTATTCCTGCTGAAGTGTAATGAGAATAAAATAGCTCATCATGATCTTCAGTCAAAATCAATGTTTTGTTTGATATCCATAACCTCCTTTGAATTTAGCTCACAGACTGGCAGCCTTATAGAAGTGGGAACAAAGCTTAGGCTTCTTTAGCACTTTGCAGCCTGGTCCATAAATATATTATGGGTGTCTATCTACTGGGTTATTACATAAGTAAAGCCAAATCAATGAGAAAAGGATTAGCATCCTTTTCCCCAGGCGTTTGGCTGCTTATAAAATAGAATAGAATTCTTTATTGGCCAAGTGTGGTTGGACACACAAGGAATTTGCCTCCGGTGCATAAGCTCTCAGTGTACATTCAACTAATAGTGATAATCATGATCATAAACATGAAAATACATTCATCATAAATCATAAAATACAACACTTCATCATAAATCATAAGATGCAACACTTAGCGACAGTCATAGAATACTAGCTAAGCAAACAACATAAATCGTACTAGGATACTAAAAATTATAAATTGTAAGATACAAGCAACAAAGTTATAGACATAAGAAGATGATAGGTAATAGGAAAGATGAGGAGTATCATAGTAATGCAGCTTTACTAAGTAGTTTGAGAGTGTTGTAGCACGTAGTTCCCCTTCATGGATTACTGCCTTGTCGTGGTGAAGGGGCTTGCGTAATTCAATGAAGCTATGAGCTATGCCGTGCAGGGCCACCCAAGACGGAAAGGTCATAGCAGAGAGTTCTGACAAAACGTGATCCACTGGAGAAGGAAATGGCAACCCACTCCAGTATCTTTGCCATGAAAACCCTATGGACAGTACCAAAAGGCAAAACGATATGACGCTGGAAGATGAGCCCCTCAGGTCGGAAGGCGTCCAATATGCTACTGGGGAAGAGCAGAGGGCTAGTACTAGTAGCGCCAGAAAGAATGAAGCGACTGGGCCAAAGCAGAAAGGACGCTCAGCTGTGGATGTGTCAGGTGGTGAAAGGAAAGTCCAATGCTGTAAAGATTTTCTCTCCATAGGAACCTGGAATGTAAGATCCATGAATCAAGGAAAGCTGGACGTGATCAAACAAGAGATGACAAGACTGAACATCGACATCTTAGGTATCAGCGAACTAAAATGGACAGGAATGGGTGAATTCAGATGGCCATCAGGTATACTACTGCGGGCAAGAATCCCTCAGAAGAAATGGACTAGCCTTCATAGTCAATAAAAGAGTATGAAAAGCAATATTGGGATACAATCCTCAAAATGACAGAATGATCTCAGTTTGAATCCAAGGCAAACCATTCAATATCACAGTAGTCCAAGTCTATGCCCCAACCACCAGTGCTGAAGAGGATGAAATTGACCGGTTCTATGAAGCCCTACAGCACCTTATAGAACTAACACCGAAAAATGATGTCCTTATCATCATGGGGGATTGGAATGCTAAAGTAGGAAGCCAAAAGATAACCGGAATAACAGGCAAGTTTGGCCTTGGAGTACAAAATGAAGCAGGGCACAGGCTGATAGAATTTTGTCAAGAGAATACGATGGTCATAGCAAACACTCTTTTCCAACAACCCAAGAGACAGCTCTACACATGGACATCACCAGATGGTCAACACAGAAATCAGATTGACTATGTGCTCTGCAGCCAAAGATGAAGAAGCTCTATACAGTCAGTAAAAAACAAGACCAGGAGCTGACTGTGGCTCAGACCATGAGCTTCTCATTGCAAAGTTTAGGCTTAAACTGAAGAAAGTAGGGAAAAGCGCTAGGCCACTCAGGTATGAATTAAAACATATCCCTGTTGAATATACAGTAGAGGTGACAAATAGATTTAAGGAATTAGATCTGATAGACAGAGTGCCTGAAGAACTATGGACAGAGGTTCGCAACATTGTACAACAGGTAGCAACCAAAACCATCCCAAAGAAAAAGAAATGCAAGAAAGCAAAATGGCTGTCTTGAGGAAGCTTTGCAAATAGCTGAGGAAAGGAGGGAAGCAAAAGGCATGGGAGAAAAAGAAAGATACACCCAATTGAATGCAAAATTCCAGAGAATAGCTAGAAGAGTTAAGAATGCCTTCTTAAATGAACAGTGCAAAGAAATAGAAGAAAACAATAGAATAGGGAGGACCAGAGATCTTTTCAAGAAAATTGGAGAGATGAAGGGAACGTTTAATGCAAAAATGGGCATGATAAAGGACCAAAATGGCAGGGACCTAACAGACGCAGAAGAGAGTAAGAAGAGGTGGCAAAACTACACAGAAGAACTATACAAGAATGAGCTTAACGTCCCTGATAAACACAATGAGGTGGTCACTGACCTCGAGCCAGACATCCTAGAATGTGAAGTGGGCCTTAGAAAAGCTAAGTAACAACAAAGCTAGTGGAGGTGACAGTATTCCAGCTGAGCTATTCAAAATCTGAAAAGATGATGCAGTAAAAGTGCTACACTCAATTTGCCAGCAAATTTGGAAAACTCAACAGTGGCTACAGGATTGGAGAAGATCAGTTTACATTCCAATTCCAAAGAAAGGCAGTGCCAAAGAATGTTCAAACTATCGCACCATTGCACTCATTTCTCATGCTAGTAAAGTTATGCTTAAAATCCTACAAGCTAGACTCCAGCAGTATGTGGATCGAGAACTACCAGAAGTACAGGCAGGATTTCGAAGAGGCAGAGGAACTAGAGATCAAATTGCCAACATATGCTGGATCATGGAGAAAGCTAGAGAGTTCCAGAAAAACATCTACTTCTGCTTCATTGACTATGGTAAAGCCTTTGATTGTGTGGATCATAACAAACTGTGGCAAGTTCTTAAAGAGATGGGTGTACCAGACCATCTTATTTGTCTCTTGAGAAACCTACAGGTGAAACTCGAAAAATTAGAATATCATGCAAAAGTTCATTTATTTCAGTAATGCAACTTAAAAGGGGAAACTAATATATGAGATACACTCATTACATGTAAAGCAAGATAGTTCAAGCCGTGATTTGTCATAATTGTGATGATTATGGCTTACAGCTCATGAAAACCCCAAATCCACAATCTCAGAAAATTAGAATATTGTGAAGAGGTGCAATATTCTAGGCTCAAAGTGTCCCACTCTAATCAGCTTGAGACAGTGCAAACTCAGGTACCAACTCAGGTGTAACATTTTTACCCAAAGATGGGACAGAAGGCCTGAAAGTATGAAACTTTGGTTCAGGCTACAGCAGAGCTCTGAAGGCCTAAGCCTCTGACCCATGTCCTACTTCCCTCTCCTTGTCAGCCAACAGCTGTGCTCAGCCGTTAGTATTTTTATCCTGACCCAGACATATGCATCCTGTTGTTTTCCTCTGGGGTAGCCATATATCACATGTAACCTCCTTTTTCTGTTGTTTATCCGCACTAAGCATATTTCACTTCTCCATATGATGTTATCTACATTACCATATATTATTCCTCCCTATGTAACGCCTATACTATGACGTATGAATACCAGATGAATGTAACTGTATAAATGTATGCTGCTTTGGACCTTTCGGGGTTCAGACATTTTTTTAAATGCTTTATTGGCAGTTTGAACCTGCGCAAATAAACTCTTTCCTACATTGAAGAGCTTGGCCTGGTCTCTGTCAATTTTTCCTACTTCAAATGGCACCCCAGATGGGACTTTAGGTCAAGGCAATATTTTGCTGAGGGCCGTTCGACCCCTCGGGCCCATCGGGCAGTCACTCCTGAACATTCTCCAGGCGCCATGGGGGATTCAGCCTCCAGGAGACAGTAGTGGCAACTCTGTGGTACCGACGGTGCTCTGATCGAGTCCAAGAACCCTGCAGTGTAGGAACGGTGGTCTGAACAATTCCTGGCCAGGGCGGGCAAGTGGACAACGTGTTTCAGGCAAGTATTTGTTAAACTCTAGTGTACCTGTCCCATTTGAAGACAGAAGAGGGGGACTGATCACCCTCCTGGACTCGGGACGTCGTTCCTAAAGCAGTCCGTGTTAGGTTGTGTGGGAGGTTAAGCCATTGCAATTCCTATTGGTGACCGTTGGAACGTCCAGCACTGTAGGTCAGTGGCAGTGTTCTTAGGGGGGGGCGTAGTAGCATTCCCAGCACACCGCTGGAATGCATGTTAAAAGGTTTTGATGATTATTTCAATCACACTGAATATAGGGTCCCCTATCCCAAAGTGACAAAGGAGAGGTTAAGATTCTTATGTGAAGAACAGTGGCCACATATGGGGGTTGGGTGGCCACCAGAGGGAACATTTAATAACCAACATATTGATGACCTTGCATCTATGATTGCTGCAAATGAGGAAAAGTATCCTAATCAAAACAGTACATAGACCAGTGGGGGGATGCAGTTGCTGAAAAGGCAGATGATTTGTTACAGTGTCAGGCAGAAATGGTTTGTCTTTGTGTTGCCAGACCTATGGGAAAGAAGTTGAGGGTTGTGTCTAAACAGTTTAAGGATATAAAAATATCTGAAACTAAAGTGTCAGATGCTAAGAAAGAAGTGTTATTTGAAGAAGAGGAAGTGATTCTCAGACCCCCTCCCTGTGTGCCTCAACCACCCCCTTTGCCTCCACCAGCAGCTGCGGCTGCAGCGTCTGGAGGGGCACAGCCTGTAGTGAGAAGAAAGTCTAAAGGAAAAGTGCCGATGGCTCCCAAGGATGAGGAGGAGCGCTCAGTAGCTGAAAGTGGTGAACCAAGTGAAGGTGAGGAGGATGAAAGGGAGGAGGAGTTAGCAGCTGGGGTAGATGTTTCAGTAGGAGTGACAACAAGGTCAGCCGCAGCTGAGGCAGCAGCTGCAAAGCTTTAAGACAAACTGACCAGCAAGTGATAGATCAACAAGGTCATGCAGGGTTTCGACCTATGTTTCAGTATGTCCCTTTTACTACCACGGACCTTTTAAACTGGAAGCAGCATTATGGTCCTCTGTCTGCTAAGCCCACGGAGATGGCTGACTTGTTTCAAACCATTATGCAAACCCACAACCCCACATGGCAGGATGTTCAGCAGTTGCTAAATACTTTATTGACTCCTGAGGAAAAGGAGAAGTGAAAGGCTGCTGCTAGGAAGTGTGTCAGGACATTCAGGCAGAATTGTTGAACAGGGCACCAGAACAGGATCCCGGTTGGGATATTAGAAATGCAGCACAAATGACATTGTTGAAGGAATATCAGAATTTAACTGTAGAAGCCCTACGAAAGGCAGGTAAACCCCCGGTGAATATGTCTAAACCTTCTTTGGTGATGCAGGAAGCAGATGAAAGTCCAGAAGGTTTTGTTTTTTTTTGCAAAGATTGATTGACTCTTATGAGTTGTATATGCAACTAGATTCAAGACATGCAGACAATGTGCGAATGTTGAGTGAGAGGTTCATAGCACAAAGTTATGATGATATTAGAAAGAAGTTGCAAAGATTGGAAGGAGTTCTGGGAAAGAATACCAGTGAATTGTTGGAGGTGGCAAAGGAAAGTGTATGTTAATAGAGAGAAAGAGAGAGGGAAGCACGAATGCAGAGGAAAACAGAATTGTTGGCAGTAGCTTTGCAAGGGAAGATACTGCTTGGGCTAAATCAGTGTGCGTATTGTGGGGAAGAAGGTCATTGGCAGAGGGAATGTCAGAAACGAGGGACGAAAGGATGAGGCTGTGAAAGGAACAGTAAACTGCAGATTTTATTGTTGTAAAAGCCATGGAGGGTGTGCGAGTAAATTTATGGAAAATGCATGTAAAGGAGAGCAAACTATTTTAATGGTGAGAATAATTAATAAAAAGGCCTTATTAAAAAAAAAAACAACCAACAAACAAGGGAACTCATTGGCTTCTGAACAGCTCCTTGTGATTATAATATCAGTTATTGATTTGTCAGAAGAAAGTGAATGAAATATCTGTATGTGAAATTGTTTATGCAAGCAGTTTGAATGGAAGTGAATGTATGGATATGCTAATCCTCTGTGTGTGAGAGAGAGAGTTTCTCCCCCACCACAGACTGTGAAAGAAGCAGTAAACTGCAGAGTTTCTTTGGTTTATTAAAAAGTGAAATGAAAAAGCGTTTGCATGAGAAGTCTCATGGAAGATGTGTGAAAGAATTCATAGAAATGTATGTGAAGAAGAGAAAACTATTTTGTTAGTGGTGAGATTTTTGTGTAATTCTTTTTCTGTCGCGCGAGAGAGACAGAAAGGAAAAGGGGGGTTTAATCTTTTTAACTATTTTTTTTCGGTTTAGAATTCTGGTTTGAGGAAGCTGGGATGGATGTGAAATTTAATGTTTTAACCTACTTAATGGAAATTTGTTTCCATCTGAATGGAATCTGATTAAATTGGAATTTGACTAAATTTATATTAAGAGCGGAGAGTTGATATTAGAGTTTGATACAAAACTATTTCAGTAACTCAGAATATTTTATTAATCTTGTTTATTTTATTTATTTTTCTGGAGTTGCGTTTTGTTGTCATTTTATTTTTATTTTTTAATGTTTTTATGCCTGCTGTGTAGGACACACTGATAGAAAATAATACCTAAGAGAATTGAAGAAATTGTAATTCAACCCTTGTTTAAAACAAAGGAGTTGAGAAAATTTTGGGGATTATATATATATGAGCTATGCTGTTTGATTAAAAAAATTGTATTGAAAACTGTTAGAAAAGAAGCTTTAACAGAGTTTGGTGAGCGCTCCTTTGTTGGCTTTTCACTAGGTGATTTGTTTGTAAATATAGTCAAAGAAATGGCTTGGAGGAGGTTTTGACCCAGAAGTGGGAAAAGGAGGCAGCCAGTAGTATTTTTGTCTAAAGTTGACATTTGGGGAAGTCTTGGTGGTTAGCATTTTTTATTAAGTGTGGGTAATTTTAAATCAGAAAGACGAAAAGAGGTAACCACTTGTTCATAGCAAAGTAGTTGGGAAAACAAAAAGACAAAAAAGAAAGACATAATGAAGGTGCGATAGTAGATGGGGAGGAAGAAAATGTGAGTGGAAGCTGGGAGAATTTCCCTCCCTTGGTCAGCACTAACCTGTGGATTTTATGCCGTTCAGCAAGTGCTGAAGTTGTTAATAAGGGAAAAGGAGAATATGCTTATGGAGTCTTCACTACTTTTGGAGAAGAGGAATGTAGAGGACTGATTAATAGCTAAGGGAAACAGTTGGCTCGTGTAAAAAAAAAAAGACAGAAGTTAGGCCAGAGTGACAGAAGGGCAGTGAAGGAATGGATAATAGAAGGAAGAAACAGGAAAGTTGCTTTTAAGTTGGTTTGCACGGACTTGTGAATTACATGCATTACTGCTATTAATGGGGTCAGCACAAACGTGTGCACTGTAGGCCTTAAAACAAGTCCTAGAATGTTGAAGGAACAAGAATGTACAATAAGAAATATGGAAAGAGAGAAAAATAGGAAGTAGAAGAAAGTGTGAAGTGAATGTTGCCAGATGTGAGACGGAAGTTGAATAAAGCAATGTGGATACTCATGGTAACTAGGGAAACAATGAGGAGAAATGGAGGGAATTTGAAGTTTCAGGATTATGGGCAGAAGATAACCCTCCCGGATTTGCAACTCATCACCCTCCGATAATAATGGAGGTGAAGCCTTTAGCAACGCCAATTCATATTTGTCAGCACCCATGCTCTAATGAAGCCACCGCTGCGATATATGAAAGCATTCAAAAACATCTTAAAGCAGGGATTTTGGTGCCTATTCAGTTACCTTGGAACACTCCCATTTTAGCTTGATTCCGCCAACTGCTAGGTGATTCTCAGTAATAGACTCAAAGGATGTCTTTTTCATAATCCCAATCCACAATATTAGTCAGCCATTGTTTGCGTTTGAGTGGGAAAGCCTGGGGTCAGATCAGAAGAGGCAATACACATGGACTCGGCTTCCCCAGGGGTTTAAGAATTCACCCACCTTATTTGGTACTGCCCTAGGAAAAGACTTGCAGCATTATGTACCCCGACAACCTGGGGATATAGTTTTACAGTACATAGATGATGTATTGGTTACAGGCAAAACAGGAATTGTGTTGGGATAATACGAGAACTCTTTTGCATCTGTTATTAAAATGCGGTTATCAGGTGTCCAAAAAGAAAGCACAGTTGGTACAGCAGAAAGTAAGATATTTGGGATATGAAATTGGGCATGGTCAGAAAGCCCTAGGACAGGAAAGGAAGCAAGCAATTCTAGCCATTGCTGAGCCAGCAAACAGGTGGCAGTTGCAAGGTTTTTGGGGCTGGCTAGTTTCTGCAGGATCTGGATACCTAATTTTGCACTGTTGGCAGCTCTGCTTTATACAGCTACAAAGGGGGGTGATTTTGAACATTTTCAGTGGGGAGGGGAACAAAGAAGAGCTTTCACAAACATTAAGATTGCTCTTAGCAGCACTACCTTTGGTTGTGCTCAATTTCGAGAAAGCTTTCAATCTGTACATAGATACAAAGTTGCATTGGGAGAGTTGATGCGGCAGGCGAGGGTTAAGGTGGAACGAATGAATTGCACTTTAAAGGAAAAGTGGCCTGATGTTTTGCTCTTAGCACTGTATTCTGTGAGGTGTGCGCCATGAAGACAATACAGATTGTCCCTGTTTGAGTTGATGTTTAGCCGTCCTCCCACTCTGTTAAAATGAAGGGGGGAGTATGGAACATGGAGATGGTACAAGAACTAAATAAAGCAGGTTGAAAAGCTTCGCAATTATGTGACTAAGCAAACCCCTCCTAAATTAGAAACAAAGTTAACGTTTCCTTTTAAACCTGGAGACAAAGTCTGGGTGAAACATTGGAAGCGGGAACAATTAGAAGGCAGATGGAAAGGACTGTATGTTGTTATTATGTTCTCTCCTCTTGCTGTAAAGATTGCAGAATCCAAATCTTGGATCCACTGAACAAGGGTCAAAGCAGCAGATGAACCTGAATGGGTGATGTTTAAAGATCCAGTGGCTCCTACAAAGTTAATATTTAAACGAAAATGATATAGGATTTGTTGGTGAAATTGGACTTATTTAAGAAACTTTAGTATATTCACTAAAAGGCTACTCTGCTAGAACCTTACCGGCAATAGGTTCTTCTACGGACAGTAGTGAAGAACCCTTGCTAAGTCACTCTGGAAGCTGACTTTCTACGCACGGGAGAAAAATGGAGAAAAGTTTATTTCTGCTATGTGTGTATTGTGTTGTACCACATGTAACAATGTTTGTATTTACAATTATGGACTTTGGAGTAAGCCAAAGGAAACACCTCATATTGTTCAATCATTTCTTGTAGGCATTGGAATTGTGATGGAAATCATCCACTTAGTTTTAATCCTGAATATTGGAATTACAGGTTACCACATCCCTGTCAGTATCCACAGGCGTTTGATAGAATTGCTAAGGATGCTTGTCAAGCCAGGCAACCAGCCAATTTTGAAGCTTGTAAGTATGTGGGTTATGTGTACAGAAAGGGAATGTGTGCAAAAGCCCCATACAATGGAACACCCCCTAGTCTAATTTTGGAGTGTAGTATCCCAGTATTTCCGGGATATGAATGCATGAAAATGATCCCTCAGTGAGGCCTGGAACTTGTGTTTTGTATCTATCGGAGGATGGTTACAGAACACCAATAATTAGGCTGCAGGCTGTTGTGGATTTGGCAGGGCAATGCCTAGATAATGCCTTAAACTTGTTAGCTGAAACTACTGATAAAATCCGGATAGCTGTCTATCAAAACTGATTGGCTTTGGATTACCTACGTATTAGCAAAAGAAGGTGGAGTGTGTGGAAAATTCAATCTTTCAAATTATTGTCTTCAAATTGATGAAACTGGACAAATAATCAAACAATTAACCACTGAAATGAGGCAACTAACACACAATGCAGATCAAACCTGGAAGGGTTTTAATTTCCAAAAGATTTTCAGTGGATGGTTTCCCAAACTTCCAGGGTTACAAGCAATTGTGGCTTGCATAGGACTGATAGCTGCAGGATGTGTGTTGATTCCTTGTATTTTGCCTATCTTTATTAAAGCAATCTCCAATAGCTTGTCCTTATTAGCAGAACGAAGGGCCACCACACAGGTAATGGCGATGTGGGACTTTCACAAGGAACAGCTTGACAAACAGGGTGGCGAATATGTAGCCCTCCTGGTAGATTCAGAAGGGCCACAAAGGGGGGAATATGAGACAGTGCAAACTCAGGTACCAACTCAGGTGTAACATTTTTACCCAAAGATGGGACAAAAGGCCTGAAAGTATGAAACTTTGGTTCAGGCTACAGCAGAGCTCTTAAGGCCTAAGCCTCTGACCCATGTCCTACTTCCCTCTCCTTGTCAGCCAACAGCTGTGCTCAGCCGTTAGTATTTTTATCCTGACCCAGACATATGCATCCTGTTGTTTTCCTCTGGGGTAGCCATATATCACATGTAACCTCCTTTTTCTGTTGTTTATCCGCACTAAGCATATTTCACTTCTCCATATGATGTTATCTACATTACCATATATTATTCCTCCCTATGTAACACCTATACTATGATGTATGAATACCAGATGAATGTAACTGTATAAATGTATGCTGCTTTGGACCTTTCGGGGTTCAGACATTTTTTAAAATGCTTTATTGGCAGTTTGAACCTGCGCAAATAAACTCTTTCCTACATTGAAGAGCTTGGCCTGGTCTCTGTCAATTTTTCCTACTTCAAGCTAATTAAGCCATAACACCTGCAAAGGGTTCCTGAGCCTTTAAATGGTCTCTCAGTCTGGTTCAGTAGGAATCACAATCATGGGGAAGACTGCTGACCTGACAGTTGAGCAGAAAACCATCATTGACACCCTCCATAGGGAGGGAAAGCCTCAACAGGTAATTGCAAAAGAAGTTGGATGTTCCCCAAGTGCTGTATCAAAGCACATTAATAGAAAGTTATGTGGAAGGGAAAAGTGTGGAAGAAAAAGGTGCACAAGCAGCAGGGATGACCGCAGCCTGGAGAGGATTGTCAGGAAAAGGCCATTCAAAAGTGTTGGGGACTTTCACAAGGAGTGGACTGAGGCTGGAGTCAGTGCATCAAGAGTCACCACACACAGACGGATCCTGAACATGGGCTTCAAATGTCGTACTCCTCTTGTCAAGCCGCTCCTGAACAACAAACAACGTCAGAAGCGTCTTACCTGGGTTAAAGAAAAACAGACCTGGTCTGTTGGTCAGTGGTCCAAAGTCCTCTTTTCTGATGAGAGCAACTTTTGCATCTCATTTGGAAACCAAGGACCCAGAGTCTGGAGGAAGAATGGAGAGGCACACACTGCAAGATGCTTGAAGTCCAGTGTGAAGTTTCCACAGTCTGTGTTGATTTGGGGAGCCATGTCATCTGCTGGTGTTGGTCCACTGTGCTTCATTAAGTCCAGGGTCAACGCAGCCGTCTACCAGGAGATTTTGGAGCACTTCATGCTTCCTTCCGCAGATGAGCTTTGAAAAGGATGTGCAGAGCTACTCTTAAAAAAAAACACAAGAGTTTGCACGGAAAAACAGGATTGTGAGAGTAATGAATTGTGTACAGCAACCACACAGATACACTGAGTTGTGTAAAGAGTTTACTTGTAGGATAAAGTAATAGCACAGTCCAAGAAACAGTCCAGGTCATACACAGATGCTTAAAGTATAGCCGATAGCAACAGTCCAAGGATTATCCACTACAGAGTCGTCTTACCAGGCAGTAAGTCAAAACACATTAATCACAGTTCTTCAGGTTCTGCATACAGTAGCAAAGCAAACCACAAACCACGACAAACAGTAATCAATAGCAGAGAGACATGAATTGTAACAGAGAGAGAGAAGCCGTGTCTCTAGCTCCCTCTTATGGCCATTAGGGACATTGCTGACCAATCAGCAGAAAGTATAGCGCAGTGCATTCACTATTAAAGGTATACATTACAGTTTTAACTGCAACCATACAGTCTTGGTTTATATATTGCCAACCCAACCAGTTAGGGAATAGACATAGTCCTAACATTCTCCCCTTTGGGTAGGACAATATATTGAGCCTTTACATTCTTAATCCATAGCACTCACAACAAGCTTTGTGCTTAACCGCACCCTGAGCTTTAGTAAAATGATCTGCAATATTATCATTAGTTGCACAGTATTTAAATTGAATTAATTTATCTTTTATACATTGTCTAACATTTAGATATCTCAGGTCAGTATGCTTAGACCGTGTTCTGATGGCTATATTCGTTGCCATTTTGAGTGCCTCATAGTAGGCTCAGCATTACATCTAGCTAACTGGTTAACACTATATGAAATATCTGGCCTTGACCAATTACTCAAATACGACAGACTACCAATCAAAGACTGATAAACCACTTTATCAAATGCAGGAATTTCTATGTTTTCATTTTTAAAATCCTGTGCCATTGGAGTCTTTGCAGGCTTACAGAGCTCCATATTATATCGTTTAAGCAATTGGCTAATCTTTCCAGCTTGCGATATCGCGTAACCTTTATTGGATTTAACGATGTCTAGACCTAAATAATGGTTAATTTCACCTAAATGTCTAATCTTGAATTTCTTCTGCAGTCGGGAGACAATGTTACGTGCTTCTTGTTCAGTTTTAGTGACGATTGCTATATCATCGGTGAATAGCAACAACAAAGAAACTAAACCATCTTTTTCTTTTTTGAATAAACATGGATCTGCTATACTGGCAACAAAGCCCATTGCAACTAACTCGTTTACAATACATTTGTTCCATTCATATCCTGATTGTTTCAAGCCATAAAAACTCTTCTTCAGTTTCCAACAATCAGTTTGTCCATCTGTTTCTAGACCTAATGGTTTTTTCATACAGTATAGATAGTGTGTTGTAAAGGCGCATGCAGATATGCTGTTTCAACATCTATATGGTTAATCACGTACTGATTCTTGGCTGCCCAAACTAATGCTGCTCTCAATGTAGTAGCCCTCAGACTAGGTGCAAATACTTCATCATAGTCCTTGTCTGACTGAGCGAATCCTAGAGCAACTAAATGTGCTTTATGGGTAACAGTCCCATCTACACTAGTTTTAAGTTTATAGACCCACTTGCAACCAATTGCACGCTCACTTGGTGGAAGTCTACAATTCTCATAAACATCCAAATCACGTAACGATTTAAATTCTCTATCCATTGCTGCCTTCCATGCATTTTGATCCTTTATTGATACAGTTTGATTTCGTCAAAACTAGAAGGCTCTATATTCACCTGACACACAATACTAGCCTCATACCTATCAGGTGGATGCCTATCACGAGTCGAATGTCTAGGCAATACAGGACTTGGTGTTGGACTCTCTTCTTCTACCTCTTCTACCTCCCCTATCGATTCCTCCTCTTTTACAGTAACAGAAGGTTTATCCTCACTCTTGTTTCCAGTATCAGGGGCATCACTAAAGACTAGAGGATCAACACCAACACTTTCAGTAATTTTATTTGATTCCTGTTCAAGTTTATTCCAACCAACATGTTCTAAGAACTTGGCGTTAGCACTGCAGTACACACTAGTGGTACCAGGCTCCAAAAACCTAAATGATCTATGGTTGGACTCATAGTCAAAAGCACCAAAACCTGGTTTAATGATCGTGGGATTACTGTGCTTGATTGGCCAGCAAACTCACCTGACCTGAACCCCATAGAGAATCTGTGGGGCATTGCCAAGAGAAAGATGAGAGACATGAGACCGAACAATGCAGAAGAGCTGAAGGCCGCTATTGAAGCATCCTGGTCTTCCATAACACCTCAGCAGTGCCACAGGCTGATAGCTTCCATGCCACGCCGCATTGAGGCAGTAATTGCTGCAAAAGGGGCCCAGACCAAGTACTGAGTACATATGCATGCTTATACTTTTCAGAGGTCCGATATTGTTCTATGTACACTCCTTGTTTTATTGATTGCATGTAATAGTCTAATTTTCTGAGATTGTGGATTTGGGGTTTTCATGAGCTGTACGCCATAATCATCACAATTATGACAAATCACGGCTTGAACTATCTTGCTTTGCATGTAATGAGTCTATCTCATATATTAGGTTCCCCTTTTAAGTTGCATTACTGAAATAAATGAACTTTTGCACGATATTCTAATTTTTTGAGTTTCACCTGTATATGTGGGCCAAGAAGCAACAATGAGAACTGGACACGGAACCACTGATTGGTTCAAAATTGGGAAAGGAGTCCAGCAAGGCTGTATACTGTTGCCCTGCCTATTTAACTTATATGCAGAGCACATCATGAAAAAGGCAGGGCTAGATGAATCAAAAGTTGGAATTAAGATTGCTGGAAGAAATATCAACAACCTAAGATATGCAGATGATACCACTCTAATGGCAGAAAGTGAAAAAGAACTAAAGAGCCTCTTGTTGTGGGTGAAGAAGGAGAGTGCAAAACTTGGGTTGAAACTTAACATTAAGAAAACCAAGATCATGGCATCTGGCCCTCTCAATTCCTGGCAAATAGATGGGGAAGAAATGGAGGTAGTGACAGATTTTATTTTCCTGGGCTCCAAGATCACTGCAGATGGGGACTGTAGCCAAGAAATTGAAAGATGCTTGCTCCTCGGGAGGAAAGCCATGGCAAATATAGACAGCACACTGAAAAGCAGAGACATCACCCTGTCAACAAAAGTGCATATAGTCAAGGCTATGGTCTTCCCAGTTGCAATGTATGGCAGTGAAAGCTGGACCATAAAAAAGGCTGAGCGCCAAAGTATTGAGGCCTTTGAACTTTGGTGCTGGAGAAGACTCCTGCGAGTCCCTTGGACTGCAAGGCGATCAAACCGGTCAGTCCTAGAGGAGATCAACCCTGACTGCTCTTTAGAAGGCCAGATCCTGAAGCTAAAACTCAAATACTTTGGCCACCTAATGAGAAGGAAGGACTCGCTGGAGAAGAGCCTAATGCTGGGAAAGATTGAGGGCAATAGAAGAAGGGGACAACAGAGAATGAGGTGGCTACATGGAGTCACTGAAGCAGTAGGCGTGAGCTTAAATGGACTCCAGAAGATGGTAGAGGACAGGAAGGCCTGGAGGAACGTTGTCCATAGGTTCGTGATGGGTCGGACATGACTTCGCAGCTAACAACAACAAAAAGGACTTAGTTGTTAAGCAGAGTGATGGCATGGGGGAAAAAACTGTCCTTATGTCTCATCATTCTGGTGTGCAATGCCATATAGCCTCGTCCTGAGGGAAGAAGTTGAAATAGTTTATGAGGGGCCTGTAGATATTTTCACAGCCTTCTTGCTCATGCAGTATACAGGTCCTCAATGGAAGGCAGGCTGGTAGCAATTGCTTTTTCTGCAGTTCTAACTATCTGTTGAAGTCTGTGTCTGTCTTGTTTGGTTGCAGTTCCAAACGAGACAGTTACAGAGGTGCAAATGACAGACTCAGTACTTGTGAGATGATCTCACGAGGACGATGGATCGTTAAGGTGCTTCCAAGTAAAAGCATCATGCAGAGATGCAATCATATTAGCTTTATTCAATGATAGATCAAAGAGAAAGAAATACTTGGCATGAAAGCATTCATGCCTGCATGTGAGAGAGAAACAAAATAAAAGAAAACAAGCTAGCTTTACATAACTAAAACAGAAGAAGAACTAGAAGCTAGGAGTAGAATCTTAAGAGAGACTAGAACTAGAACAAAGAGCAGCCCCTCGTGCAGAGGTATTTATGGGGGGTCTTGGTCCCTCCCTGACCATAAAACACTCTGCCAATGGGGTCTGAGACCCTTGGCTCATCAGTGGAAGCAAAGAAGCCTCTTTGCTCCCATCTGATGACCTTTTGGGGGAACTGCCATGGCTGGCACAAAACATCTAACAATTCCCCTTCTTGCCAGCCAATGACAGGGACCAGTGAATGTGTGTGAGGGGTGAGCAGGTGTCATGGACATGCATAAAAACATTCAGAAGTCCAAACACAAACGCTTACACAGAAGGTTGTGCCGGTCAATGGGAACAGGTTTGGTGAACAGATCAGCTATCTGGTCAGCTGTGTGACAGTGCTCAACATGTATAAAACCCTCTTTTGTAAGGTGCCTGACATTTTTATAGCGTATGTCTATGTGGCGAGACCTAGATCCTACTGCATAAGCACCCGAGATTGCAATTGCGGCCGTGTTGTCCTCTAGAATTTGGATGGGCAGAGGAGGAGATGCCCAGATGCTTGTTATCAGCTCATTGAACCAAGTCAAATCATTGGCCGTGTCTGACAGGCTGGCATATTCAGCCTCGGCCGTGGAGCAAGAAATAAATTTTTGCTGCCTAACATGCCAATGTATTGGACAGCCATTTAGCAATATGAGGAAACCAGAGGTGCTCCGTCTACTTTTGGTGTCGCCAGCCCAGTCTGCGTCTGAGTAAGCGGAGAGCTGGGCCGTCTTCCCCTTCTCTGGTTCTAGCATAAGGAGAGTATCAGCTGTGCCCTTAAGGTATCTAAGTACCCTTTTAACAGCAGTCCAGTGGAATTCCTTTGGGTGTTCCACGTGCCTGGACAATAGATTCACAGCTAAAGCTATGTCAGGTCTGCTCCAATTGCTGATGTATAGCAAGGAGCCAATCACAGATCTGTAAAGCGTGTTATCTGTGAACTCAGGACCGTCCTTATTTTTTTCATTTTATTTTAATTCCATTTATATCCCGCCCTTCTCCGAAGACTCAGGGCGGCTTACAAGCTTAGCAGTAGCCTTCATTCTATGTATATGCCTGCTTATTAGGGCTTTCACACACACACCAAGCGGCATTATTACAAAGTCAGCTTAATTGCCCCCAACAATCTGGGTCCTCATTTTACCTACCTCGGAAGGATGGAAGGCTGAGTCAACCTTGAGCCTGGTGGGATGTGAACCTGCACTAATTGCAGGCAGCTGGTGTTACTTAAGGAGGCATTAGCCCACTGCTCCACCAAGGCTCTTGGTGAGTGTGGTTGTAAAAGTCGCTTTGCATTGGGCTATGCGTAGGATTAGATTCTGTCATTTTGCATTTGGCCAGTAATTCCTCTATCTTTTCTTTTTGAGATAGAGCGAACCCCCCCTTAGTGGCCAAAATATGCACACCCAAGTACTTGTCAACCCGCCCCAAAGACTTTAGAGTAAACTTTTCTTCCAGGGCCTTGGCAAATTCATCACACCCTTCCTTGTCAGGCCCTACATATAGTAGGTCGTCCACATAAACTAACACCCGTTCTGTGGTACCGTTGGAGTTGCGTGTGAAGACACATTCATCTGCATGGGATGCAGTGAAACCAACTCGTTCTAAACTCTTTCTAAGACAGTCATACCATAATTTCCCTGACTGCTTGAGTCCATATAACCCTTTGTGGAGCAACCATGTATTTCCCCCTTCTTGCTGGTAGCCAGGAGGAGCCCTCATGTAGATCTGCCGGTCCAAGTTGGCGTGGAGGTAAGCCGTCTGGATGTCGAATTGGAAGACTTCTTCTCCCAGAGCGGCTGCAGTCACGAGGGCGGCCTTGACGCTCTCTGCCCGGACGGTTGGAGAGTACGTCTCGGCGTAGTCCTCCATATAGCGCTGAGCGAAGCCCTGGGCTACCAAACGGGCCTTATATAGGTAGAGGCCATTGGCAAGTGGTTTGGCTTTGTAAACCCACCTTGTGCCAATGACTTTCCTCTCCTTTGGTGGTTGCTGGGGGGTGAAGACTTTGAGTTTCTTTAAGCTCTGCATCTCCTTCTCCATCGCGAGCTGCCATTTCTCCTGCTCTTCGATGGGCAGCTCCTGGATGTCAGAGAAGGATTTTGGGGTGACCACAACGCTGTTGACAGACGCGATGTGGCCAATGTCAATTCTCTTTGGCGGGACCCCTTTGTTGGACCGCTTTGACGTCCTTACCTTCTGCCACTCACCGCCCTTTTCTTCCGTGGGTCTCTGAGGCGTCGCTGGGGGTGAAGACGGCGTGTCTTCCTCCGTGGGACTGGACGTATCTTCGTCTTGTTCCTCACTTTCGTCGGTGGTAGGGTATGTGGTCGTCTCAGGTGATGTCGTGGTCGGTGTGTCCTTGCTGGGTCGGTTGGCATATGGGCTCAGATCATTTGAGTGGATCTGAGTCCAATTGGAGTCCTCTTCGAAAGAGGCAGATTGGGAGGTCACAGGCCTGCCCCCTTCTCCCAGGAAACGATAGGCCTTGGAGCCAGGAGCATAGCCCAAGAACCTTAGTCTCTGGGAAACAGATCTCCCCTTCTTCCGCAGCTGCTTGGGGATGTGCACCCATGCGTAGGAACCAAACACACGGAAATGTCCCAGATTTGGTTTCCTACCGTGAACCAGGAAATATGGGGTCTGGTTCACAACACTGCTCCAGGTGCGGTTTAAAGTGTAATTGGCGTAGTGGACTGCTTCCCCCAGTATGATTCTGCGACACCAGCGTCTGCAATCAGACTACGCATCATGGTTTGCAGAATTCCATTTCTTTTCTCAGATACACCATTTTGCGAGGGGGTGAATGGTGCAGTAAGAAAATGGCGGATGCCCTTACGCCTTACCCAGTCCTGGAACTTTCGGGACATGAACTCAGCCCCGCGATCGCTCTGCAAGTGTGCAATCTTGGTCTTATACTGGGTCTCTATAAAGTTGTACAGTGACTTTATGGCGTCAAAGGCTTCAGATTTTTCTGTGAGGGTATACACGTGGCCGTATTGTGAAAAATCATCAACGGCAGTGAGAAAATACTTTTTCTTTCCTAGGGATGGTGTGAAAGGCCCAACCAGATCAACATGTACTAGTTGGTACGGGTACTGAGCTTTACGCAATGACACCTTTGGGGTAGGGGCAGCCTTCCTCTTTGTCTTCTTGCAAATGGCACAGTCCAGAAACACGTCACAATCCTTGAGCTGGACTCCCTCAGCAAATTCTCCCATCTTTTTAACTACAGGGAAGCTCGCATGACCTAATCTTCTGTGTAATAGGTGGGCACACTTATTGTGGAGCGGCTTCCCCACTGACACCCTCTTGGCTCTAGTTGCTTTGAGTGGTGCTGTAGGTGCCTGCTGAGATTCAGGTTCCTTGCCCACACTGCCCGTGGAATGCCCTGGGGTCCCGGGGTCACTAAGGGTGGCGGGCGCCATATTTGGAGGCCTCGTGGTCGCTAGGGAAAGACTCACCAGGGGTTCAGAGGCTTTCTGCGCTGGTGTCCTCCTCTTTTTCGTTGCAAATAGCTTTACAAGCAGCTCTTCACGTTCTTGTTCAGTCATCTTGCTCACACGGCTTTTGGCTTCAGCCAGGTCCGTCTCTGCAGCATCTGAGCAGTCTTGGGCAGTCTGCAAGCCTTCTATGCTTTCCTCTGTGGCGTTCAGGGGTAGAGAGGCATGCGAAGGGGTCCTAGATGCTCTGCTGGATCCTCTGACGGGATGGAGGTCATCTGTGCTCTCACCTGCAGCGGAGATTGCTTCAGGGGCTGAAGGCTTGGCAGTAGGCAGGGACGCCGTCTTTGATCGATGACTCCTGGTCACGATGGGAGAGGTCCTGCCATCTGTTATAAATGGATTTGTGCTGGTTCTTCCAGACATATTGTTGGCTGGCTTGGAAGCGTTCCGTTAAACCATCCTCTGCTACCAACTTGTGAGATGATCTCACGAGGACGATGGATCGTTAAGGTGCTTCCAAGTAAAAGCATCACGCAGAGATGCAATCATATTAGCTTTATTCAATGATAGATCAAAGAGAAAGAAATACTTGGCATGAAAGCATTCATGCCTGCATGTGAGAGAGAAACAAAATAAAAGAAAACAAGCTAGCATTACATAACTAAAACAGAAGAAGAACTAGAAGCTAGGAGTAGAATCTTAAGAGAGACTAGAACTAGAACAAAGAGCAGCCCCTCGTGCAGAGGTATTTATGGGGGGTCTTGGTCCCTCCCTGACCATAAAACACTCTGCCAATGGGGTCTGAGACCCTTGGCTCATCAGTGGAAGCAAAGAAGCCTCTTTGCTCCCATCTGATGACCTTTTTGGGGAACTGCCATGGCTGGCACAAAACATCTAACAGTAATAACTTTGTAGAACTGTATCAGCAGCTCCTTGGGCAGTCTGAACTCTCTGAGTTGGCACAGGAAGAACATTTTTTGTTGTGCTTTTTTGATGACATTTTTGATGTTAGGTGTCCATTTTAAGTCTGGAGATATTATAGAACCTACAAACTTGAAGGTCTCTACTGTTGATACTGTGTGGTCTAGTACTGTAAGAGGTGGTAGAATAGGAAGGTTTCTCCTAAAAACTACTATCATTTCTACAGTTTTGAGTGTGTTCAGTTCAAGATTGTTCCGGCTGCATCACAAGGCTAGTTGTTCAACCTCCCGTCTGTATGCAGATTCGTCCTTGTCTCAAATGAGGCCAATTACTGTTGTATCATCTGCAAACTTCACTACTTTAACAGGGGGATCTTTTCAGATGCAGTCATTCGTATAAAGAGAGAAGTGGAGAGAGCACACAGCCCTGGGGGCCCCTGTGCTAATTGTACAGGTATCTGATGTGATTTGCCTAGCCTCACTTGCTGCTTCCTCTCTGTTAGAAAGCTTATGATCCACTTATAGGTGTGGTCTGGCATGGCTACAGTAGCTGATTTAGTTTAGTGAGAAGAATATTTGGAATGATGGTATTGAATGCTGAGTTGAAATCTACAAAAAGGACCCTTGCATAGGTCTTTGGAGATTCAAGATGTTGTAGGATGTAGTGCAGAGCCATATTAACAGCATCATCTGCTGATCTATTTGCTCAGTAGGCAAACTGCAAGGGGTCTAATAGCGGATCCGTGATGGTTTTCAGATGGGCCAGCACTAACCTTTCAAAGGTTTTCATAACTACGGATGTTAGAGCAACCGATCTGTAGTCATTCAGTTCTTTGATGGAGGGTTTCTTCGGCACTGGGATGATAGTAGAGCATTTGAAGCAAGAAGGAACATAGCACATCTGTAGTGATTTACTAAAGATGCGGGTGAAGATGGGGGCCAATTGGTCAGCACAAGCTTTCAAGCAAGAAGGAGATATCTTGTCTGGGCCTGGTGCTTTTCCAGGCTTTTGTCTGTGAAATAGACCTTGCACTTCATTTTCTGTGATCACCAGAGGTGGAGGGCCCAAGGGGATGGGGTCAGTTGTAGGAGGTGTGGCTGTTATTGGTGTATCTGAGATGGGGATGGTGGAGATAGGTGACAGTGGTTTCCTCTCAAACCTACAGTAAAACACATTCAGGTCATCTGCCAGTTGTCGATTTCCTTCAGCATGGAGAGGTTTGCTGTAACCGGTGATATTTTTGAGTTTTCCACATATTTGCTGGTTCATTTGTTGAGAGTTGATTCCTTAGCTTTTCAGAGTAGCTTCTTATCATTTACTTCAGCAATTTATTTTGGGCTGAGAACGATTCTAAACATTTTTGCAAATGCTTTCCTCAATGCATTTCTAATCCTATTACAGTGGAAAATTAAGGTAGACAGGCTTTATTATTTAATATGTATTCAGTGCTCTATGCTCTACATTTTTCTATGCACACATAGGTTGAATATATACACACATACATACACTGTATATTCAATCTGGTTTTCAAAACTATATTATAGTTACTGTATATCATCATCATCATCTTAGCCATTGTCTATCCACTGCAGCATGAAGGCCTCTTCTGCATGTTTCCAACCAATACGGTCCTGAGCTTTCTTTTGCCAATTGGGCTGTAATAGTTTTGAACCCATATATCTAGTCAACCAGAATACTGGAAGTAGCTGCTCCAGCCTAAATGCTTGTATTTGGCATTAACTACTGTAGAGCATTTCAGGTATATGCTTCAGATTGTGGCCTTAGCTCATTAAGTTCCATGGCTGGCTGCTTAAGTACATAAACTAAGCTTAATCAAATAAACCTTGAAAGAACAATTTATGTTGTTAGTTGCGAAGTCGTGTCCGACCCATCGCGACCCTATGGACAATGTTCCTCCAGGCCTTCCTGTCCTCTACCATCTTCTGGAGTCCAGTTAAGCTCACGCCTACTGCTTCAGTGACTCCATCCAGCCACCTCATTCTCTGTCGTCCCCTTCTTCTATTGCCCTCAATCTTTCCCAGCATTAGGCTCTTCTCCAGTGAGTCCTTCCTCCTCATTAGGTGGCCAAAGTATTTGAGTTTTAGCTTCAGGATCTGGCCTTCTAAAGAGCAGTCAGGGTTGATCTCCTCTAGGACTGACCGGTTTGATCGCCTTGCAGTCCAAGGGACTCGCAGGAGTCTTCTCCAGCACCAGAGTTCAAAGGCCTCAATTCTTTTGCGCTCAGCCTTTCTTATGGTCCAACTTTCACTGCCATACATTGCAACTGGGAAGACCATAGCCTTGACTATACGCACTTTTGTTGACAGGGTGATGTCTCTGCTTTTTAGTGTGCTGTCTAGATTTGCCATGGCTTTCCTCCCTAGGAGCAAGCGTCTTTTAATTTCTTGACTACAGTCCCCATCTGCAGTGATCTTGGAGCCCAGGAAAATAAAATCTGTCACTACCTCCATTTCTTCCCCATCTATTTGCCAGGAATTAAGAGGGCAGGATGCCATGATCTTAGTTTTCTTAATGTTTAGTTTCAACCCAACTTTTGCACTCTCCTTCTTCACTCGCAACAAGAGACTCTTCAGTTCCTCTTCACTTTCTGCCATTAGAGTGGTATCATCTGCATATCTTAGGTTGTTGATATTTCTTCCAGCAATCTTAATTCCAACTTTTGATTCATCTAGCCCTGCCTTTCTCATGATGTGCTCTGCATATAAGTTAAATAGGCAAGGCGACAGTATACAGCCTTGCCGGACTCCTTTCCCAATTTTGAACCAATCAGTGGTTCCGTGTCCAGTTCTCACTGTTGCTTCTTGGCCCGCATATAGGTTTCTCAAGAGACAAATAAGATGTTCTGGTACTCCCATCTCTTTAAGAACTTGCCACAGTTTGTTATGATCCACACAATCAAAGGCTTTAGCATAGTCAATGAAGCAGAAGTAGATGTTTTTCTGGAACTCCCTAGCTTTTTCCATGATCCAGCGTATGTTGGCAATTTGATCTCTAGTTCCTCTGCCTCTTTGAAATCCTGCCTGTACTTCTGGTAGTTCTCGATCCACATACTGCTGGAGTCTAGCTTGTAGGATTTTAAGCATAACTTTACTAGCATGAGAAATGAGTGCAATGGTGCGATAGTTTGAACATTCTTTGGCACTGCCTTTCTTTGGAATTGGAATGTAAACTGATCTTTTCCAATCCTGTGGCCACTGTTGAGTTTTCCAAATTTGCTGGCAAATTGAGTGTAGCACTTTTACTGCATCGTCTTTTAAGATTTTGAATAGCTCAGCTGGAATACTGTCACCTCCACTAGCTTTGTTGTTGCTCAGCTTTTCTAAGGCCCACTTCACTTCACATTCTAGGATGTCTGGCTCGAGGTCAGTGACCACCTCATTGTGATTATCAGGGACGTTAAGCTCATTCTTGTATAGTTCTTCTGTGTAATTTTGCCATCTCTTCTTAATCTCTTCTGCCTCTGTTAGGTCCCTGCCATTTTGGTCCTTTATCATGCCCATTTTTGCATTGAACGTTCCCTTCATCTCTCCAATTTTCTTGAAAAGATCTCTGGTCCTCCCTATTCTATTGTTTTCTTCTATTTCTTTGCACTGTTCATTTAAGAAGTCATTCTTATCTCTTCTAGCTATTCTCTGGAATTCTGCATTCAATTGGGCGTATCTTTCTTTTTCTCCCTTGCCTTTTGCTTCCCTCCTTTCCTCAGCTATTTGCAAAGCTTCCTCAGACAGCCATTTTGCTTTCTTGCATTTCTTTTTCTTTGGGATGGTTTTGGTTGCTACCTCTTGTACAATGTTGCGAACCTCTGTCCATAGTTCTTCAGGCACCCTGTCTATCAGATCTAATTCCTTAAATCTATTTGTCACCTCTACTGTATATTCAACAGGGATATGATTTAATTCATACCTGACTGGCCTAGTGCTTTTCCCTACTTTCTTCAGTTTAAGCTTAAACTTTGCAACAAGAAGCTCATGGTCTGAGCCACAGTCAGCTCCTGGTCTTGTTTTTATTGACTGTATAGAGCTTCTCCATCTTTGGCTGCAGAGTACATAGTCAATCTGATTTCTGTGTTGACCGTCTGGTGATGTCCATGTGTAGAGCCGTCTCTTGGGTTGTTGGAAAAGGGTGTTTGCTATGACCATCGTATTCTCTTGACAAAATTCTATCAGCCTGTGCCCTGCTTCATTTTGTACTCCAAGGCCAAACTTGCCTGTTATTCCGGTTATCTTTTGGCTTCCTACTTTAGCATTCCAATCCCCCATGATGATAAGGACATCATTTTTTGGTGTTAGTTCTATAAGGTGCTGTAGGGCTTCATAGAACCGGTCAATTTCATCCTCTTCAGCACCGGTGGTTGGGGCATAGACTTGGACTACTGTGATATTGAATGGTTTGCCTTGGATTCGAACTGAGATCATTCTGTCATTTTGAGGATTGTATCCCAGTATTGCTTTTCCTACTCTTTTATTGACTATGAAGGCTACTCCATTTCTTCTGAGGGATTCTTGCCCGCAGTAGTATACCTGATGGTCATCTGAATTAAATTCACCCATTCCTGTCCATTTTAGTTCGCTGATACCTAAGATGTCGATGTTCAGTCTTGTCATCTCTTGTTTGACCACGTCCAGCTTTCCTTGATTCATGGATCTTACATTCCAGGTTCCTATGGAGAAAAAATCTTTACAGCATCGGACTTTCCTTTCACCACCAGACACATCCACAGCTGAGCGTCCTTTCGGCTTTGGCCCAGTCACTTCATTCTTTCTGGCGCTACTAGTACTAGCCCTCTGCTCTTCCCCAGTAGCATATTGGACGCCTTCCGACCTGAGGGGCTCATCTTCCAGCGTCATATCGTTTTGCCTTTTGGTACTGTCCATAGAACAATTTATACACTTCCAAAAAACTCCCCTCTGATAATCAGAGTTGAAAGTAGCTTCAGCAGTGGTCTCTTGGCTAATTAAGGAGAGTTTTGAAAACATCTCAGGATTCTCCCTCCCTGTTGGCACAAGGCAATTAAGTAAATAAACAGTCTTACCCTTGCATGTATTCCAAAATCATTACTCAAGGCAGGCCAATTTTACACTTTAAGAGTGAAGTGTCCTCCAGATAATTTGAGCTACATTTTCTTTCATTCATTCATTCATTTCATTTCATTCAATTTTTATAGCTGCCCATCTCAGTCAATGACTCTGGGTGGCTTACAGTTAAAAAAAAATTGCAATTGTACCGTTACCCCCTCAGAGGCTGCCAAAGCCCAGGCCCTTCCAGCCCTGGTCCCCTCCGGTGCGCTCTGCAGCTGCGCTCTCAAGGTGTTAGTAAAGTGTCTCTTCTAGGTGTTAGTAAAGTGTCTCTTCTAGTAGAAGCTCACGCGAAGTGAGGAGGTGGCAGACTCTAATCGTTAAAAAGGGGGGGCTTTCAGGAACAAAGATGACCAGCCTCTAGCCTTGATAGTCAATACGTGAGGGTGTTTAACAGCCCCAGACAATCATAGCAGCAATAGTCAATGATTTCACAGTGACCATTTGGAAACAAGTGGGGTGGGGAAAACCCTGGCTCCAGGCAACGATAGGAACACGAACAAAGGTAGTCAGTGTTCTACAGTAATAGCTTGTCCCACAAGGACAACTGCCCACAATGTCTATAACTTGCACAAGTAACAATAATCAAAGTTCGGATGGCCACTAGTCTCCAAAGCAGCAACGCTCGCAGTCTCAGGTCTCGTTGGTGTCAAAACCCCTCCCCCCTGTCCTTTATTGTTAAAATCTGAATTTAGCAACCCCAGCAACTCTCTCTCTCCTCACTCTCTCTCTTGCCTCCACTCGGGATATCCCCCCTGCGAAAGAAAGCAGTAAAATTCCACCTTCGCACTCTCACTCTCTCCTTCAGGTCATCTGCCAGTTGTCGATTTCCTTCAACATGCAGAGGAGGTTTGCTGTAACCAGTGATATTTTTGAGTTTTCCACATATTTGCTGGTTCATCTGTTGAGAGCTGATTCCTCAGCTTTTCGGAGTACCTTCTTTTTGCTCCTCTGATCTCCCTTGTTAATACATTTCAGGCCTGATTGTACAGCATTCTATCTTTTTTTCCTGTAGGCTTCCTCTTTGGCACGACATAGTTGCTTGAGTTTAGCTGTGAACCAAGGCTTATTGTTACTGTATATTTTCAAGTTCCTGGTTGACACACATAGGTCTTCACCAAAACTAACATATGATGTTACAGCATCTGTGAATTCATCCAAGTCTGCAAAGGTATTTTCGAAAACCTTCCAATCAGTGTAGTCAAAGCAAGCCTGTAGCTTTAGCTTTGCCTCCTCAGTCCAAGACCTCACTGATTTAATTGTTGGTTTTATGGTTTTAAGCATTTGTCTATAAACAGGTACAAGGTGAATCATACAGTGATCAGAGTGTCCCACAGCTGCTTGTGGTAAAGACCAATAAGCATCTTTTAGTGTTGTGTAGCAGTGGTATAATGTACAGGTGAAACTAGAAAAATTAGAATATCGTGCAAAAGTTCATTTATTTCAGTAAGGCAACTTAAAGGGGGAAACTAATATATGAGATAGACTCATTACATGCAAAGCAAGATAGTTCAAGCCGTGATTTGTCATAATTGTGATGATTATGGCATACAGCTCATGAAAACCCCAAATCCACAATCTCAGAAAATTAGAATATTACATGCAATCAATAAAACAAGGAGTGTACATAGAACAATATCGGACCTCTGAAAAGTATAAGCATGCATATGTACTCAGTACTTGGTTTGGGCCCCTTTTGCAGCAATTACTGCCTCAATGCGGCGTGGCATGGAAACTATCAGCCTGTGGCACTGCTGAGGTGTTATGGAAGACCAGGATGCTGCAATAGCGGCCTTCAGCTCTTCTGCATTGTTCGGTCTCATGTCTCTCATCTTTCTCTTGGCAATGCCCCATAGATTCTCTATGGGGTTCAGGTCAGGTGAGTTTGCTGGCCAATCAAGCACAGTAATCCCACGGTCATTGAACGAGGTTTTGGTGCTTTTGGCAGTGTGGGCAGGTGCCAAGTCCTGCTGGAAAATGAAGTCAGCATCCCCATAAAGCTCATCTGCGGAAGGAAGCATGAAGTGCTCCAAAACCAAGCTCAGAGAACACCAAGGACCCCACAGACTAGCTAGTTGCGAGGTGAAATTAGGTGGGAAGCCGATTTTGTTCCCTTTAGTGAATGGCAGTAAAGCATCAGTTGGGCAGCCAGCCATAAATGCATGTAAAACACACACATGCACTCTTTAGAGATGCCTTACTGATCAAGTGTTCACACATTATTTTGGGTCGCCTCCTGCCTCAGTTTCCCCACCCCAGTCTCTCTTCTTTCTCCACACATGCACGGAATATTCCTTTCCATAGAAGAAATCTCTTTCGGCTGTTTTCCAGCGCAAAGAAGTGTAATGGGATCTGCTTTTCTTGAATTGTCAGTGCCTTGGTTGTTTCTGTTCTCAGGCAGATTTCCCTCATGGAAGCAAGTCCCAAGGTAATCAGGTCTGGGTTAGATTAAATCCAGACATTAAGGGTCTGGGGCCTGGGCAAAGAGAGACTAAAGGCGGAGCTGGCCCAGAGGTCTTATTCAGCATCATCAATAGAGCAGAGACACTGTAAGTGAACATCAAAAATGGGCTTCAGGGTTTTAAGAAAAGATCTACCTTAGCCTAACTAATCTCAATTGGGTGAGCAAAGGCAATTTTTTAAACAAATATTTTATATTTATTGGCATTCAATGGGAAGGTGAGGGAGGATGTGTCCTAAATTCTATCATCCATAAAGAACAGAGGTGTTAATCAATTCGTGGGTATTGATCAATTAATGGTTGGGAATAATCCATCAATTAACTGAATTCAATTGTGTGGATTTATGAAAGGAGCTACTTAGTTTAAAGGAAACTCTTATCTTTACTGTCCAGTGGATCACTTTTCTGACTCTCCAGTCATATTGATTGAAATAGTCAACTAAATGTAATTCCTATATCCATTTTCTTGGGAGTAACATCTACTTTGTGTCTGCAGGTGTATGAGTGAAACAGAGTGAAATAGATACATCAACTATTTGAATTGGTTGATGAACCTTTTGATCAATAATCTCTAGAACAAACTTTGAGGAAATCTGTGCCACTTCTTTGTGAAGGCGATATCTTTCCTCTGCAGTTAATTGGCTTCCAGTCAGTTCCATTGTAACCAATTTGTTTCAGAGATATCACTTATTTCCTGGAAAATTATGCTTCAGAGATTATGCAGGGATAAATACCTTCAGGCAGACCTGGGAATGAGTTATTTATTCTTGAAAGAAGAAAGTGGTATTTGCTCCAGTAAGTATTCCTGGCTAACAATGATTTTATTAATACCTTAGGAGCTTTCTGATACTTGATTTCCTCTAGGCCAGCATTTTCCATCCCAACACCACCAGGGTAGTGACTGGGGTGATGGGAGATACAGTTCAACACATTTGGAAGGCCAGATTGAGGAAGGCTTTGATTAAAGACAGTGGCCCAGAAAACCTCTGAAACCTTCTCTGAACCCCTCCTTCCCACCATCACCGAGGCAGGACACAGGACGCCTGTGGAGCTGCTGAAAGGAGTTTTAGAACACCTGGCGCCAAGCTCTTGTTCTTCTCTTCCTTTTCTCCAGTTAAATCCAGAAGGGACTGGAAAAGTCAGGTGGGTGCAGAATTTTGCTGGCTCCAGCTCTTGAAAGGTTTCACTCACCTTCCCCATTGGAATATAGATGCCACTTGAACGTCTTTGGCAAAATGCCATTTGTTTAGCTTTGAGGCCTCACCCCAAACAACAAAAGGGGAAAGTATAAGGCAGGCAAAGAGGAACTGAGGGGGGGGGCAAAGGTGAAAGGAACGCGCTTCCAACCTCGCCTGTTTTATGGCTGGGACAGGACTCCTAAAAGCCTCTTAAGAAGCTGCAGAGGACAGTGTTTTTTAAAATGGAAATCAAAACAGTAACAACACTTTTCAAACCGAAACCGGAAGCTGCGAGATGAAAACAATGTTTTACGTTCTTTCCCATGACGATGACATATTTACACTACTAGTGATACTGCAGGAATCGCAATGAGAGAAGGCAGTCGATTGAGTGAATTTACTCTACAGGTTTTTCATAAAATGTGTGCTTTTGCCAGGGTTTTTCAGCAAGTAACTGAGATCTTCCATTCCCACACCCCCAAATCAGTTTTTCAAATTGCGGGAAATTTGGTCGGGGTTACAGGACCCCCTGGGGTGGCACTCCAGGAAAAGGAAATCTTCACCCTGCTGATTCTCTCCTGCTCCCAGCTCACCTTCCAAAGTTTGTGCCTGGAAAATCTTATGACTTGCGACCATTTTTCACACTTCCGACCTTTGCACTGGGGAATCCAGATTCAATTAACAGGGTTACTAACTTATCAACTGCAGTGATTCACTTAACAACTGAGGCAGGAAAGGTCATAAAAATGGGGCAAAACTCACTTAACAAATGTCTCACAACCACAACTGAGCCCAAAATTTCTGTTGTTAAGTCAAGGACTACCCGTACTACATTCCTGTTGGAGGCACCTTCCATGTTGAAAGGATTAGTTAGTGATTTGCCCAAGAGGGGAGCTCATTCCATCACACAGCTTGCACTCTCAGGTTTGGAGCTGTCAACTTCTCATTGGTGTTCTGAATCAAGGTCCTAACCACATGAGCCACTGCATCCTCTTCACTGAGGGCTTGGGATGCAAGGCAAGACCACCTGAAGACAGCTTCAGCTTTTAATGAGGACTTCATTTACACAGAAGTCAATATGCATTTTGGGGCGAAAGGATTAGTACTTGACCCAGGAAGCTCCCACCACAGTATTTCCAAAAGAGCTGGGTTTTGGTTCATTGCCCTTCTTTTTCCTAGTAAATCAGCAAGTTCTCTCTAGGGTCTCCAGCTGATCTTCTTGGGTTTAATCTTGGAGACCTTGAAGCTAAAGGTTGTAATAATTTGGCTTGCACCAATTGTGGGAGAGAAAACAAGGACTACTGATAGTTGAACTAGAGAGTTTGGGAATCTTAACCTCAGCCACAGGCTTCCTTTTCGAATAAAGAACCAAAGCAAATAAGAGACTGCTATATGAGTACATTTATTACAGAGATTTCTAGGACCCATAAAATCCTGCTTTGAATTCCATCCTCTTTTTTCCCCAACAGAATCTCAGAACCTTGAATGATTGTACAGAAAATATCAGAAGCACTTGATCACAAAATACAGCTGATAAAACTCAGTTTTAACTTACACCAAAACTTTGTACACCATGCAAAGTTCCATACATAAATCACAGGAAATATACATTTGTTTGGGCCAATTACCACATTCAGAAGTTAAGCTGAGAAATCTAAGGAAGGATAAATGAGAAATTGGGAGCAGGCTCAACCCAGAGATTTTGGGAAAGGAAATGGTGGGGGTGGGCAGACCTTAATAAGCAATGTTTCTTTTTAAAAAATCTAGTGCCCTTTCAAGGTTCTTATCTAACTCATTTGAAGGAAGAATACTAGTCTATGATATTTTTTGAGGTATCTGAGTTGAACACATCTTTGATCATGCCAACTTCACTTTTCGCTATAAAATTGAATTAAGTTTTGAGAATGTAGCTACCCTGTTTCAAATTCATAATCTAAACATTTCTAGAAAATCTGTAAAAGACAAATCTCTTGGACAAAATATTTACAACCAGCAACTCATACGCAGTCAAATTAAAGCCTCAACTTTTTAGAAGTCATGTAAATGATTTCAATAGTGCACCTCTTTTTGGAACTGTGAACCTCTTCATCTCTGCCATGGAGGAAAGCCTACAGAAATGTTCTTTGGCAACTTGATTCTGGTCTATCAACTTTATCATTATGATAATCACTTTTTGACTATTCCCACAAAGAGTTTACTGTAGAGAAGGGAAACTCATAAATAAATCATTGTACTTAACACTGAGAAAAATGTCTGATGTTGAATTAAGGACATTTTCAGTCTGTTAATAGGACTGTGATCCTGAACCATTGGTTCCTAATCCAGCCAAAAATAACTTTAGCTAAATCTCAAGGATATCAATCTGGTTTATGCCACGAAGTCTCTCTCTATTATTTCTCCCTCCCCTGGGTAACTCAGTAGTCCTGAATTATGCCCATCAATTTGGAAGAAGGTCCCAGGAAAACCAGTGAGATTTGCTTCCAGCAAGTTTCAGTATGAGGTGTCAGTTATGTGAAGACTGGCAGTCAGAAAACAATCAATCTGGAACCCAACTTTTTGAGAAAGGGGTGGGGTGTGGGATCCCACTTCAGTCTTTAGAAAAGTAGGCTTGGGACACCATCAACTACTCTAGGGGTGTGCATGGGGGGGCAGGGAGTGAAGAATGAGTAGCACCTGTGGAGCTTAATTTGAGATAGAGTGTCTCAGTATTGGATAACCGGAGCTAGTATAAATATTTATAGAAGTATATACCAGGTCAGATTTATAAAAGTATTAACATAATAGAAAATTAATGTTATTATACCTAATATAGATATTGAAAATCTAGGGAGAGGAGTTGCTCAGACATTACCCCTGAATTGTATCTGAAGAGGAACGAGAAGGAAGAAAGGAGAGGAGAGAGGGAAAAGAGTAGAGGAGGGGGGGAAGGAAGTAGGAAGGTTGGAGGAGAAGAGGAGGAGAAGTGGGGAGAAATGGGAGGGGAGTGGTGAAGGAAATAGGAGAGGAAGAAGAGGGAAGTAGGGAAGAAAGAGAAGAAAGGGAGAAAGAAGGTAGAGAAGAGGGAAGAGGAGTGTGGTTACAGTAAAAGGGGAAATGGATGAGCAACACCAAAATTTATGTGTATGTATTTATGTTATTAAGAGTATCTGATAGATAAGAATGTAAAAAGAATGTATGTTAATACTTGATAAAATATTACAGTATATTTGTTGATATGTATGGGGGAGAGTTGAAAAAAAAAATAAAAAAATGGGCTAAGAGATAGTGTGTCTGAAGTAGAAGAACTGGGAGAGGGGATACACGAGGATGAGCTGGACTTTTTGAAGTCCTCTATCTTCATTTCCAGTTGGTGTGGCCTGAGAGATGGGCAGCAAGCCTTCTTTCTCCCTCTTCTTTTGTTTCCTCCTGCAGTTCTTGAACCACATCTTGAACTGGGTTTCACTGAGTTGCACAGAGGCCACAATGTCTACCCTGCGAGCTCTGGTAAGATATTTATTGAAGTGGAATTCTTTCTCCAACTCCATCAACTGCTTGGTGGTGAAGTTGGTAGGAACTGTGTTGGGCTGGCCCACATAACCAGCTTTCCCTGAAAAAGGCAACAACAGGGACAAGTCACACAATCACAGCCTGCTGCATTAAGCATGGATTCAAGGCCTTGATTGATAGGTGACATTTATTGAAACAGGGCTTCAAGACAAAATTCACAGGCACTTGTTGGGAAGGTAACAGCGTTCCGTGCGCCTTTGGCGTCTAGTCATGCCGGCCACATGACCACGGAGACGTCCTCAGACAAGCGCTGGCTCTTCGGCTTTGAAACGGAGATGAGCACCGGCCCCTAGAGTCGGAAACGACTAGCACGCATGTGCGGGGGAACCTGAACCTTTACCTTTAACTGCAACATGCTTGGCTTCTGGATATCACCCTGCCAACCTTACCTGACAAGACCAACTTAGATAAGTCAGACAAACGAGGTTGATTCACAGCCAGTGGAGAGCACATGCCTTTAAAACTGAGCATTTAACATGATGGTACACTTTAGGATAACCTGTTGCATTCAGGGACCGAAACACCCCTTTCCGTCTGATATCTAGGAAAGCCAGGTTGGTCTGCAGAAAACTCTTCAATGTCCAGAATTGCTTAACCACCGGACAAATGCGGACTAGCCTGTTTTAGGAGGGTTTCTCTTCACTTTCATCCAGTGGAAAGTCTGGGCGGGTAGAGACGCCTCCAAAGAAGGGGAAGTCAAGCTTTCTGGGTGGGCGGAGTGGTGACGCGCAGACACCGTCGCAGCCAACCTGCCTGCCTGCCTCCCTCCTCCTCCTCTCTTCTCAGCCAGCGTGTTGGGTTTGGAGATCTGAGTCGGCGAGCCAGTGTGCGCCCAAGCGCTCAACCTTGAGCAGCCGCCGCGGGAACAACAGCAGTGGCAACAGAAGGCACCGAGCAGTCGCCGGAGCAGGCTACTCCAGCGTGGATTGAAGGACCCAGAAACTGGCTCTGCAGGTAGGCAAAAGCGCTCGCCATCAGATCGGCCGCAGCTTCTCCGGCACCGTCTTCCGGGCTAGAAAAGCCTAAAAGGCCCGACTGGTTTGCAGGAAGAAAGCGATCATCCGGGCAAGGGGTCAGCTGGGGTCCCTCCCCCCCAGCTCGGGACAGCCCGAGCCTGGGGCGAACCGGCAAGAGTTAAGTCCTTAGTCCAACCTCCCACGGCTATTTGCATGGAAATAATTGTTGCCGCCGGGGACGCGGAAGGGCGGTGACTGGGAGGGAGGCGACTAGGTTGAAGTCAAGGCTCTGGGCTGACGCAGAGGGGATTCTACTGGTGGTTGACACCGTTTGGTGAGTAAAGGAAGCGCTTACAAAGGTTGCTATTGGCAGCGGTCTTCCATTCTCCACAGCTCAGCGACTGAAGAGGCAGAGCGCCTGTGCAAATAGTCGGCCTCCTCGCTCCCCTGCCTGCCTCTTCCTTCTCCTTTCCCCTCCTTATAGGATACACACCCGGTTTGAAAACACCAGACAGCAGAATGTTCTCTGAAATACCGCCTCGCGATTAAAAGGCAGGAGAGTGAGGAAAAGGACTGCGGGGCGACAACGGTTCGGGGGTCATTCTTTCTAATCTACTGTACATCTTTCGCTGTGGAACACAAAAGGTCCGCGCTCAGTGAGGGCCCTCTCTCTGCCTTCTGTTTCCCATCCACCCACACAAGTTCCTTCTTGGAAAGGTGTCATTAAAGACACCGTTTTTCACTGAGTTTAGAACTGGGCCGAAGGATCAATTGTTTACTAAGTGCTTTGAAGGGACTTTTTTTAAAGACAGAAGTTTTCACAGAGAATATTCACAGAAAGGGAGAAATTTAAGTGTCACCAGGGGTAAAACAAAACAAACATGGAAAAAGCCTGAGAAGTTTTGCTTCAAAGAGGCAGAAAGCATCAACGCTTGTCTGTGCCTGTTTTCTAACTTCTGGTATTCTTATCAAGAAGTTAGAATTAACTCACATTTATTAGCAAGTTAGCTGTAGGAGATGACCAGGCTGAGCACGAGGGAGGCAGGCGTCTGTCAAACCACCATCAGTCTCTAGTCCCTTGTGCCTACAAGAGATCTAAGTCCAGCCCACCTTGAATTCTGTTGACTTATCTACTGCCAATTTGCTTTGACCCTTAGTTCAGACTCTTGTACAATAAACCTATATTCTTTTGAACTGCCTGGACTCCTGATTTCCAGAGCTTGACATTAGCATTATCGGATTCACAAATTCTAAATAATTATTACTTCACTCACACTGCCAGATACCATTGTAGTCTTTATCTAATTAGATTGCCATTTTCTTTCCTAAAAAGCTATATCTCTAGGTTAGCTCTTCTAACTTAAAGTCCCCATTTTGATAAGAATGAAAGTTAGGACCCAGAAGACGTTGATCAAAATGTAAGCCTGCACTGATATCTGGCTATGAGTCATATAAAGACAGTTATTTTTTTTTTTAGAAGAAGGTCTCTGACATTTTTGTAGACAGCTAATTTCTGGTGTGCAGTTACCACCCAATTAAAAAACCCTCCCCTTTTATTGAAAGTTTGTTGTCTATGCTCAGGTCCTCAGGTCACTTTCATTAAGGAACAGAAGAATAAAGAAAATATCACTTTTGACGACTATATATATATATTTCTTTTTGTACACATGGTTATTTTTATTATTAGTGTCTGGTGGTTGTTTCTCTTTTTTTCTTTTCTTAACTTTGGAAATAAAATTAAAAATTTGTAAAAAAAAATCACCTGGTGCAGGGTGTATACCAAGCACAGATTGCAAATTGCAAGCTAGGCCTTCCCTTTTCATTATTTGCAATAGCTTAATAACCACAATTTGGAAGCACATTCAGTGGATAATATAGCTAATAACCAGATTAGTGAAGTTAGCAGTCAGTGTCAGCAGTGTCAGTGTTACCAGCAGTCAGCTTAAAAGAACATAGGTGTACACAGATTTCATGTTCCCTGCTACAAGAACATGGTCATTGCTAGTCGCCTTTGAAAATAAAAATTACCCTTCTTCCTTACACCAACCAAAAACGAATTATGACTAGCCACCTCCATGCGTAATGGTTTTAGATGGGGATCCCCTACCCCAGGAAATACATAAAAGGATTTTTATTTGTGCATGTGTTCCTGCAATTGATCTCTTTGATGACATTCTCGTTGACAGAAAGCATTTGATTTATGAGTTTATGAAGAATTGCACCCAGCCCTTCCAGCTGTTACCCACACATTCTACCCCACCCCACTTAGGTGGGTTGCAAAACAGGGAAGCAATCTATCACCAAAATAAATACACCAGGAGCAGAAGGACTAGCAAATGCGTGCCTGTAAAGCCTGAAGCATTTTCTTTCCCTCTGTAAATTCTTACAAAGAGAAAGGGAGAGAGATATTGGTACATACACACCCAGAAAGCAAACCACAACTATCACAGGCTGCTAGTTTGTAGGACAAAAGAACACATACCAACCTTTAACTTGGGCTAGGGGACAAAGACACACACACACACCACCTTCAATTAACAGCACTTTTAGATGGGCCTCATTTTTTGTGTGTTTTGGTGGGATGGCTAAAATGTTTTCTGAAATGTACACTTGTTAACATAGTTCAGAATGAGCTTTGGTGAGAATGCCTGTTTCTCCATCTTCGGCATGAGCTTTTGTTCTTTAAGCCTAATTTTTAACCTATAATTTTTATGACTTGCACAATTAATAACTAGCTTTTACCAAATAGTTTGTTTGATTTCCTCTCTTTTAGACTTCTTTTCTTGGGACCTTTGGACTATTGGGAAAACCATCAGAAATGTATCTTTGTTGGTTCCCTGCACCAACATTCCCTTCCAAGATATGGTTCGCAAAAATAAACAGTGACTACTACATAAATATACATTTTGATCTGTTTGCATAAATGCAGCATCCCACTAAGGAGCACTTGCTTTTTCCTTTTGCAAAATGTTCTTTCATATATACATATGTGTGAGACAAACTCACAATATTTTAATAGCACCAAAGCAGTGTTTCCATATTTTTAATTCTAATATGTGATAAGTATTAAATAGGGAAAAGTTTGTTTTTAATAAGCAGCAAAGATTTTCTAAGTTGTTGGGAAGGATTGTAACACTGCATTTTCGGGGATGGGGAGAAAAGGAAGGTAAACAATTTCAGTAGCTTCTTCCAATAAATGTCTTTCTCAGGAAAAAGGACAGAGGTTTGTGACCAAATTGTTTGGCATGGTTTCAGACCAAAAGAGGGAAAGGGGTAACTCCTTGTGCTAGTCATGAAGAGAAAGATAAAAAGGTGCTTGTAGTAAACAATTTATTCTACCCAAAAATACTTATGACAATGCATCCAAATGTAATACAAAAATAAAGTGAAGATACAAATTCGATATGATCACTTTCTTACAGGCCATATATGTTGCTTTCATAGAAGGACCTAAAATGTGGATAACTGAACATAACTTAGTTCTCCAATGCAAAGTAGTTCTCCAACACATCAGATGGGACAACCAAAAATGCTGAGAAAGGGAAAACATCAAACAAAGGTGGAGGGGAAAATAAAAAATGAGAGAGAGAAAAAAGAAGGTATAACCCTTGGCACATAAAGGTCTGTGGTTTCTCAATAATTCAGGTGCTGCAAGTCAATTGTGGTGAGTGTATCTGTAAAAAAGTCTAAGTTGTCAGTTGAAATATCTACAGGACTGCTGAGGGATGGTGGCAAACTGGGGGAGACGTCAGAAAGCTGTAGGCAGGAATCTGTGGAGAAAACGCTGAAGTCCTGCAAAGAAGAGGCTTCCAGAGCCTCCGGACTGCCATTGTTCAGGGCAGCTGCACAGTTCTGGCCCATTATTGAGGGACAAATGGGAACAGTGGGTGACTGGTGCTGAAAATGTTTGAGATTTTTCTCATTGCTGGTTAAAGTCAAAACTGGAAAAGTTTGGGAGTCTCCATTGTGGAGGCTTGGAGGAGCCTGTGGCTGATCCAGGGTATTCTGTTGAAAAGGGTGCCTTTCCCTGTCCAAAAGAGCCCCTGAGACATCGTTGAGGGCTTGCTCAAAAAGAGATTTCTCCTCTTTGGCTTTCTCGGGGTCCCCTAAACCTTTGCATTTCCCTTCGCTATTCTGATTTTCCTTGCTCTGGGTCTGCCTCTTGTGCTTCATCCGCCTGTTCTGAAACCAGACTTTGATTTGCCTCTCTGTCAGATCTAGGAGAGCGGCGATCTCCACCCTCCTTGGTCTACACAAATACTTGTTGAAATGAAATTCCTTCTCCAGCTCCAAAAGCTGCGTGTTGGTATAAGCAGTCCTTAGTCTCCTGGAGCTTCCATTAGCATTTTCGGAGATCTCCAGAGATTCTGTTGGACGAACAACCACAGTTAGAAGAGACGCATGCCATGGAACGGGTGGAAATATTGCCCCTAGTTGGACCTTTTCAGGACACATGACCCTGTTGAGAACAGAGTGGTACTGGTTGTGGGAAATCTCTGCCGTTCGCTCTCCTCTCCGAGGCATAAAAACACCCCAACTACAACAAAATGGCCGCCACTCGAATTCAGCAAAGCCATTGTGTTGCCCCCTTCCACGCCCGCTCTCCAAGGCCCAGTTTTCCCTCAGCTCGAGGAACTGCTTCGTCTCCATCTTCCAAACCTTCCCCTAGCCGATCAAACTTTATTAGTCATACCACAAATTATAATTAATGCATCAGCTGCTTAGCTGAGCAAAGCGTAATCTATCACTCTTCATTACTGTAAAGGACCCCAACTCTAGGACAGCGAGACAAGAGGGGGCCACGTCCAACTGAAATAAATCATCACACCCTAAACAAGTTAGGGGGGAAGAAACTTTGCTTGGGGTGGGGGCAAAGGAGGGTTGGTGTCTGATGCTTTTGCCTGTGGATCCCACCACCAGCTTCCTTCCTCAGGGTTCAGTGCCTGAGTTAGGAAGCCAACGCTCCAACAGGGAGGCGAAGGCAGTGGGGAGGGTGGGGGAGAACAAACAAATGGGGGGGGGGGAAAGCCTTGGGAAGCGGAATGGTGCAGCAAAGTCTTTCAACTGACCTTTGTGGCTCAGGCAAGCTGGTCCAGGGACGGAGGCCGAGGCATGCGGCTTGGACGCCTTTTTCTCTTTCATCCAGGGGTACTCCGGAGGCTGGAGGGTGCCGGCTGGCACTGGGCTGCCGCTGTTGCCTTTGGGGCTGTGCTTGGGACGGCTGCCGCTGCTGTGGCGAGAGTGGCTACCCGGTTTCAGGCTGGGGATGGTCTGCTCAAAAGGAGGAGGAGGAGGAATCAGTGTCGAGTATGAAAGCGTCGAATTCTTGATTGATGAACTTTGAAATGTATCAGCGACAGGGGGGAAAGATGTCAGGCACTCAGCGAGCGATGGCTGACTATTGATAAAGCCAATCTCTCGCTCAGTTTCGAAATTCATGGCCTTCAAATCGCAGCCCCCTTGGAGAAAAAGTTCCCTCTTATTTAGCGCTTGGGAGAGGGGGGAGCAAGGCCCAGGAAGGGGAAGGGCGGGGACCGTGAGAGACAGAGAGAGGGGGTGAGACAGAAAGAAAGGATAAAAAATATATAGAAGATCGCTCGTGGGATTTTTTTTCTAATTCACTGATTGCAGCCGTATGGGGACCGTGCTACTATTAAACCATTGAATTCATGGGGACAAGGTTGAAATTGGACCGAATTGGCTGTCACATGATTGCCTCTGCCCAATGACAATTTGGGCTTTAATCAAAAGAAGCCACTGTCTGATTGATCCAAAAAAGTCGAGAAAGAAAGCCTCATTGGGGCCAAAGAGGTATTATTTATACTTTTTTTTAAGGAGGAGGCTTTATCTTTGCTGCTCGCCCGCTCCTTTTGCCTCCTAATCTGAAATGTTATCTGAGGTGAGTGACTGCTTGTGTGTTTCTGCGTCTCTTGCTGTCGCCGCTTGGTCGTTTATTCCTACCGCCGCTGCTACTCCTGCAGCCGCCGCGCTCGGCTCTGTTCGCCCTGTAGGGCTTCTGCCCCGCTTGTCCCCCTCCCATTTTATTGTTTGGCACTGTCAGGCAAGCGCTTCGCACCTCACAAATCATTTAAGCACCTCCAATCTGAGCCCTTGAGTCATTAACAAAGTAATCCACTAATCTTCAAAGTTTTGACATTGCCGGCTCGGCGTCTCAACCGCATCAGAAAGTTGCACTTGGCCCACAACCAATCCTACAGAAAGAAATAATTACTTCCTAAAATTAAAACGAGCACCAAAACGAGGTGCGAGTTCCCACCTCCACCTCAAGACCTGGCAGCTTTCGGCATTTCTCCTGCGGGATGGTGGTCCACTTTTCTGAACTGTACAGTACAGAGAACAATTGGCAGCCGATCTTGGCATATATACATTGTGTGGAAGGAATTTATCCAGGAGCTTCGCTTCCATGGACAGAAGTCAGACCAGTGAGGTCAAGGATGTGTCTTGAGTTGGCTGGACAGAAGTAGATGGTAAAATCAGATGTATATCCAAAAGACACTCAAACCGTAGACATAGGTTTCACAAATAAAAAGTGGTGGATCACAAGAACAATCCAGAATATTAACATAAACCACACTGTCTCATTGGTTTTCCCCCTTAACTTCAACAAAAATAGGTGAGTCTTGATGCCAAGGAAATGTGTCAAAATTCAATATCAGAGTTTTAAAAATTATTAACCATGTAAACCAACCAAAGAGCTGGAAAGACAGTAAAACTGATCGCCTGACAAAATAAGATTGTTTGAAGACGCCATCTTTTGGTTTGCTTTTCTTTCAATTTGCTCATTCAACAATGTTGCAGGTTTGGACAGAACAGTTCTTCAATCGCCTCAAGGTAAAACGGAAAACAAAAGGAGTGGGGAGAACAATGGAAGGGACAGGAGGATTCAGTAAAAAGGGGAAGAAAATGGTATTTCCTTTCTTCCAAAGCAAAGGTACTATGTAGGAAGGGAAGAGAAGGGAAGAAAATGTTGTGAGGCATTCCTATATATTTCAAGGACACCCAAATATATTCCATGCTACTTTGAGTACTTCTGAGATTCTGAGTTAATCCTGGAAATTGTTCACAAGCTGTTCAAATGATAAACTAGTTGCTCCATCTTCTCATGAAGCACATCTGAGCAAAACAAAAAGGAACAACGGGTCCTTCTCGTTTTGAGCGAATCAATCCCCACACTATGGAAGGAGAGCTGGGGAGGGGTGGGATATTGTAATAATCTTAACAAAATTCAAATTGGAAATTGTTATTTAAGAAGAGGGGGGAAAGAGGGAGCCTTAGAAATATACATGTTGTTGGGGGTGGGGTGTGTGATTTAATTTTCTTGCTTTACTTCAAACAAAGCTCTGCTGAAGTGTAGGCGCTATCAATCTTGTCTGCCAAAATGCTCTGACAGCTTCTGGCCCTTAAGAACACATGCCGAGCTTCTTGCTCTTTCCGAGGTGAAATGTGGCAGAGAAAAAAAGAAAGGTTGGGGGGGGAGAGAAACTCCAGTAAATAAGCAAAAGGGATGCTGCTGCTTATTTTGCCAAATGGATCCCACCTTACCCCACCCCCTCAATGAAGGATAGAAATTTCAGCTCTTTAACTTGCCTCAGAGACAGCTACAGGCCTAAGGATTTTATTTCATTTCTTATTTATAAATATTGATAACAGGAAAAGTGTTGCTGGTGTGTGTGCATGCTTCTGTATGTTACATGTAAAAGAACCCCACAAGGAGGTAAGGCGAGCAAGGGAGGTGGCTGGGTCATTTGGTTTACTGAGGCTTTGTGAGTTTTAAATTGGTGTGGGAAGGATTTGGGAAGGGTTTTTTTGTTTTTTGTGTGGGAAGAATTGTGGTTTTTTTTTTGTTTTTTTGGTGGGCAACCTAATAGAAAAACCACCTGGAACAAAGAGCTTTTCTCCTTAGTTGTTTTTTTAAAGTAGCATTTTTCCTTCCTTATTTCTGTGTTTTCTATCAGAACACACATTTTCTGTAAGAAGGCATGTAGATAAAATATATGTAGCATGAAGGGAAGGGATAAATGCCTTTGAAATCAGATAGGAAAAGGAAAAAAACCTACTTCCTTTCTCTTATATACCTTCTTAAGGGTCGTTTTTTCTGTCCTAGTTCCAACCAGGGGTTACTCTCTTTTTCTCTTTCTGTCACTCCTTGAATGCCTTAATTTCATATAATGCATTCTTTCTTTGATTAAATTTGAAGAGAAAAATAACACTCAAAATCCCTTTTCTATATATTTTTCTAAAAGCTACATTCTGGAGCTTCAAACCGATTCCTCTGTCTCATAACTCTCTTTTAAATAGTTTTTTTCAATAGATGTAGTGATTCCTGTTCAGTCTGGAGTCAAAGCTGTAAGTATACATGGGAAATGGTTAAGGGAAGATAAAATGCTGTAAGTATGGAATGCAAAATTAGAATGCACTGGCCACTGGAAGCTTTTCAGATATGGAGGGGAGGAAAGGTATGTTGAGAAGAAAAAGACCAGAGAGATTCTTGGGTGAAAAAATGAAGAGGATTGATAATATTTTAGAAAGGGAAACCAATATGATGGCAAATTTATTGAGATTAAACAGACTAGCTACATCATAAAGTGGCATACCCTATCTTATCCATATTAAGGCAGATTTGCATGTACATACTGAGGTCTTCGTAAACAAATTCACAAATTCGAGACAGAGGACAAACCCCATGTCTTTAAATTACATGTTTTCTCTGGAAATAAAAGGGGAGGGTTCAGTCTATGGATTCGCCATGTTTGTTAGCACAGATGTATTTGAGGGACAGAAATTATCTTGTAGGGCTGCATCAAACACTTTTTTAGAAAATGTGTGTACGCCTGTGTTTATGCGTGGGTGAGTGGTTATATACATACGCGTATATTATATAGATTTTTTTTCCTATTTCCCCTTCTGTCTCTGATCTAGAAAGAGTGGGAAATACTGGGATGTGAAAGGAAATTAGATAACAAGATGTGCGGAATATCAATTCCACAATTGCCATAGCCAGAGAGGAGAAGCAGTTTAGTTCGTGGGGGAGACTGTAAGGAACAGCTTTTTCATAGCTGCCCAAGTCGACTCGCGAACCGATTTATTGTTGCTTAATCCGTTTCTTCATTACTGGGATGATAAATTGTATCTGCCTGTAAACGAATGTGCTTTGAATCCGCGCAAATATGAGCCCATGCGCTCGTTTTAAGTCGGCGGACTCTTACTCAATTTCGTCTCTAGAAAAACAACACAACTTGCCCATCAGTTTCTCGACTGTCCATTTTGTTCCCAGGGGGAAAGTGTGGGGGTAGAAAGCCTCCAATCGTTTCAAAGGGCTCCCCTCGCGCAGAGGCGAGAAGGAACTGTGGGCTTCCTAAGAAACAGCTTCCAACAGAAGAGAACAGCCTGCAGCCGGGCAGCCTACGGTCTCCAGAGAAAAGTTACAGCACCTGAGCTTCGTTCGAGGAAGAGGCTCCTCCAGAAACAGCCTTTGTTTCTCAACCAGTTCGCGTGTCTTAGACCCGAGTCCACCACTCTGCAGAGGAGAACAGCCGTAGCGAAGCCAAGAAACCGAGACGACATAGGACAAAAAACATCTGCAGAGAGAGATGCCAACAATCGGCCACAGTCACAAACCGGGATCTTTTCCAGCTTGGAGCAGTTTAGCGCCCTTCGTGTGAGACTTTTCTTTGGGGAGGTCGCTAGGAAAGCGCTGACTCAGGAAAATATTCACAGAATCTGTCTGCGTCTAGAATCAAATCCGAGCGACAGGAACGCTTGTTCGACTAGCCTTGAAGATGCTTGAAGAGGCTTTGTTAGGTTTTAAGGCAACAGACGATCGCGCTTCTGGAAAAGTTACTTAAGTTTTCGCAGCTATAAAAGTCTAGTCAGAAGGAAGAGGGGGGGGTTAAAAAGGTTGGCTAACGGGAATTTGTGTATTTAAAACTCAAGAGGTCAACTGTTCCCCAAGTTCTCTTTCTTGCTCCTTTTTTATTTGGGGGTGGGGGATAGCAATCAAATGATCTTATCTGAAATCTCTATTATTCAGAATAAATTTTTTTATTTATTTTTAAGAATGAGAGCAGCAAGGAATGTATCATTTTCAAAACAAATCTGATTCTTTGTTGTCAAACTCGGGTTTACCGGTTTTCTACTTATATTAGTCTACAGACATCAATTTCCTTTCCTACCCTGACGGTTGTTTTGCAGATTTTATTGCTTTTTTCTTTTCTTTTTTTTAAATAAAAATTCTGGTTCCTTTTTCAAATGATATTCTCTTTGTATGCCATTGAACATATAGCCAGGTCAAGATCTTCTGAATACTCAAGGTACAGAAGTTTATTTTTATATCTTTATAAATATGAACAGATGGGAATAAATAAACATTTAGATCATTCAAAGTTTGCAAAAAATATAAATCTGAAAGTTCAACAGCATACACAAGTTAAAGATTTACACATATTAATAAACATTTTGTTCAGGGAGCCCCTGTTTAAGCACCTTTCTTATTATCTAAAAGAAGTGCAGTTAAAATAAAAAATGTTTCCCAGGTGGGACTGATTCTGTACGAAAAAAATCACATTTAAGAACTTCCTGTAGAATATTTGTTCATAATACCCTGTTTTGATAAAAGTGTGGACGTTTAAGCCTGTGTATACTCTCGAAGAAAGATCACAAGGCAAGAGTTCAAGGAAATAAATATCCACTATTGGAGCAATTAAAGCAACAAATATTGCTAGGTCCTCATAAACTGGAAAACGCACTTCACTAAAAGAAAAACACATCAGAACAAAATCTAGAAACAAATAAAATTATGTATGTTTTTTGGGGGGACATTTTAGAGTTGATTTTTCCCCTCCATCAAAGAACTGAATGACTACAGAGTTAGACCAAAAATAGATGGTCCCGAATGCCCTATGGTATCCACATAATTCCTCCAACATAGATGGGGTTTCCTTGTATATGTGAATTGCCATAACTGTTATCTTGAAGAGGATGATGGTCATATTCAGGTGCCACTGCTGCAGTTCCAGTGTACCTCTTTTGAGGAGGTGGGAAGTTACTGATAGGAGCTGGATATGTTGTAAGGATGCTGTAGGTATTCAGATGGGTCTTGTTGAAAGATGGTGGTGACTGAGGCTCATATGGAACACTGTTGATGAGGGAATGCATAGAATTCAGGTAACCTTCAGCAGCTGGAGGGACAGTACTTCTGCTGCGGGACTGTCCTCCAGAAGAAATCATCATGCCTTTGCGCTTCTGATCCTTTTTGTATTTCATCCTGTGATTCTTTTTTTAAAAAGATTTTATTAGATTTTATAGGGTTAAGAATAACATTTTAGAAGGCAATGTGGTAATTGGGTTAAACAATAGGTCAGTAATGCAAGCATTAGTAAGTATCTCAGGTTACACCATCAAATATTTCTTCTCAGTTTCCCTTGACATTTGCTATTTCATATTTATGCTAATAAATTTCTAATTATATCAAAATTCAGTAAAAATTTCAGTATCTCATTTATAAATATTTTTTTCTTTTTGCTTATACATATCTTAATAGATCTTAATAGACAATGTCCTGTCGTAAAATTTTACCAATTTTAATTTTTTGTTACAGTATTCCAATTTAACCTTTAATATCCATAGTATTTAACTTTCAGGTAACCCAAATTTCCTTTATCTCATTTCATAAAAATTATAATATCTAAAATACACCTATTAAAACTTAAATATGTTCTTATTCTATTCCATAAACATTTTCTACTTCCCATCCTAATAGATCACCGCCTTAATAATAGAGTATCTTATTAGTTCAGATCCATCATCTATATACACTGGGCTAATCAATAATTCAAAATGATGAGGGGGAATTGAAGTCTAGAAATGAATTAGATTTACAAGGAATAAAACTAGATTGGTGGGCCTATTTACAGATTCAATCAAGATTCGGGAAAGATAAAAAAGAATGGGGGATAAACACCCAGGAAACGGCCTTGGATAAAATACTATTGGGCCCAGATAATAAACAGATAAAGAAATTATATAATTTGCTCCTGGGATATAAGTTGTTTGAGGAACAAGTGAAGGACCCTATGTTGACTTGGGCTAAAAATTTGGGTCATGGCATTGACCTTGATACATGGCAAACACTCTGGGACAGAAATAAAAGAATAACACTGGCTTCATCTTACAAAGAAAACCTATTCAAAATGTTCTACCGATGGCATCTTCCCCCAGCACGTTTAGCCAAAATGTATAAGACAGTATCTCCCAAATGTTGGAAATGCTCCGAAGAATTAGATACATATTTTCATACGTGGTGGTCCTGTAGCAAGTCACAAAGATTTTGGCAAATGATTTGGACCTGGCTAAAAGAAATACTAAGACAAGAAGTTGAGTTTAGTCCAGAATTTTTCCTATTGGGCATAACAAAAGAGAAATACCCCAAAGAAGAGTTGTATCTGATGATTCATATTATTACAGCAGCAAGAATGTCATTTGCCCAGAATTGGAAAAGGAGTGAAATTCCAGTAGAAAACGAGGTAATAAGGAAAATTTGGGAATGCGCAGAAATGGATAAATTAACTTTGGAAATTAAAAATAAAGATCAATCAGGTTACTACAAAATTTGGAATAAGTTTTATTTTTGGCGGGAACAAAAGGATGGTCTCTATTAGAATTTATAGATTGGTTGATTGCTCTAAGTATTGTATTATATATAACTGATATGTATCTTAAGTGTATCTTATGTGTATATATACATATATGAATATTGTAGACAAGAAGGTATGTCAGCCCGTTTGTACCGTGTCCAATGTTTTAAATAATAAATTCAATAAATTTAAAATAAATAAAATAATAATAATTCAAACCTATTTTCTTAGTTAATTTAAATTTCCCTTGTTAATCTGGACCTTCAATATTCAACCAATTAATCCCCCCCTTTTTTACTACTTTCTGACTATTTTAAGTCTAGTACTCAAATTTCCTTTTATTTCAAAATCTCCCTTTAGCCCACTAACTGACAGTTTAGGATCCTCTCTAATAAATCAGGGCCCCCCAGTTTTTCAACCTAAATCTAGCTTTCTTCTTTTGCCAGCCAGGTTTGCATATCAATGCTTTTAAATCATCAGATAGGTCTCTCTTCATTCTTGTGTATATTATGTGGATTAAAGGAGACCATCTAATTTCTAATTTTCTAAAAAGTCTGGCCCATTTATAATCATTAAGTCACCTTGAACTCCCAGATCCCCATGTTTGTTCTGGTATAGTTGTCTTCAATTTGATCTGGTCTTTTTCTTTCTCAGGTTTCTTCTTCTTGTTTTCCTCGAAGGTTATTTCCAGTTTTGAAATTATTGTGTCATTATCTGGATTTTCAGTAGACTATGTTTGTTGTTCTGTAGAGTCTTCTGTGCTGTTGTTTTTTGGGTTAGTAGTGTGAGATTTAAAAACCCAATTTTTGATACTCACAACTCAAAGACAAGTCTGGTTAACAAAAACAAAGATTTATTGAAAAGAAATTGAAAATAAGAAAGAAAATAAGAAAGAAAGAAAGCGTTTGCAAACGCGGCCTCTTAGACCCTTCCCAAGTTGGATTGAGTTCAAAGAGCGCGCTGAGCAAGTTTCAAACTAGGCATTTATACTTTCTTTTCTCGATACATGCCCCCCTAAGAAACTTCAGTTAGTCTTTGAAGTCATTTACATTTCTAAAAGATCTTCTTTGAACTTTTACATCCAAAAGACTTATTGTAGCAACTTCCTTACATCCGTCACTACACTATCTTGTTTTACTCACCTTCTTGAGGTGAGTATCCTTTTTAACATTTCAAAAGAACTTTGTTGATTACCATGTGTGAATTCTCTAAGCAGGAAATACTGTAGATAGCCCCACATCTTAGTGTTACATTTTATACAATTCATTGGTGTTACATTTTATACAATTTATAAAAGAATAACCTTTATTTATTTTCCTTTAATTCCACCCTTTTTCTCTTCTACCTGAATTATTCTTTTATACTTTTAGGAATTCATCATTCCCTAATTTTTCTTCAAATTCCTGTGGAAGCAAGTTGTTATATTCTGAGTCTTCTTTCCCCAACCCTTGTTTTCCTACCTTCATTATTAACATTGTTTCTTTCTTCCCACTCTTTTGTTGTTATTAAAGTCATGTTCTTTTCATATAAGCAATCACCTGTACCTAAAGCATGAAACATTTGCTTTTATATATAACTAATTTCCCAATATAAAGAACCTACAAAGTTGCTTGCACATAAACAAAGATACATATACATGATTACAAGCTTTCACATTTCTGTCAGTGACTTCTTTGACATATTCCTTATATGTAATATCGGACTGGGGTCTAATAATACAGTTTAGGGCCACAATGACAAAATAGAGAACCCATTTGGTTGGACAGTCCTTTTCTTTTTAAGTCAAATTAAAATAAGAAGTGATGTTCTCTCAAACTTCACATTTGAAAATGAAACAATTGTTTGGGCCAGATCAGTAAAAAATGTCTTTGATACTGAAGGAATCTCAAATGTGGTTTCCACTTCAGGAAGATCAACTTGAACCCATATTTGTATCTGGTTCAATTGATAGCAAGTTCAAATGATACTGAAAAATCCATTGGTCTGGTTATCTTGAAGCACACCAGGTTGCAGGAATCCTTTGATTATGCCAGGTTGGGTAGGATGTGCAAACATATTTGGCATTTAATGAGTACGCCTGTCTCCACACTTAGTCCATTTAGCTTGATTACAGTCAATAGCTTTACATGCATCAAAAAAAAAGTTTCTGGCACTTTTCCATAAGTCTGGTGTTATTCTTCCCCAAAAGGTAATGTTTGTATGTTCCTCCATATGTCCATATTTAAAGTTATTGGTAAAGCTGCACTGTATTTACAGGAGCATAACAAGTGACCCTGTTGCCCCTTTGCAAGTGGAATACGTAGCCTTGTTATAAACACAACTCCCTTTTGCCCATGGTCCTTCCTTCTACCAAAGAAGGTACAAGGGAAACAACAGTAGCAGAAGAAAAATATTGCAATACACAGTCCAGGTTCCAGGAACATAATTTTCAGGGTAGTCCAATCCATTGAGGTTTTTCTCATACTTGGATGGAAACAGTTCAACAGGCGAAGCAGGTTGAAATTTCATTTGCAGGCCGTCCAGCTGCAGAGCTTGTCACTGGAGAGGGAATGATGGTACTTTCCATGGACTCACGCCTTGATTCCTTAAATCAGGAGGACTTGTCATGGTTGAGACCACTCAGGACTGGTATTTCTAGGTGACAGTTCTTTTCACCTGAACCCACTCTCCAGGAACAACAATGGCCAGAGACAGGTGGTAGGGCAGCCTGGGCCTGTACTGAGATAAAAGAGAAAACCTACGCCAGATTAAATATTGAGTAATTTTCTACTCTTCCTCATTGACATTCTTGAAAGTAACAAAAGTCTCCCATACATCATTTGAAAGGGACAAAGAGAGTTTTCCGATTGAGGCCTATATTGAAATGGCCTCAACGCCAAACTTTGTAAAGCTTTTTATTTACTTCTATTTATCACAGATTTGTTTAACTAAAATATAACAAAAACAAAGATTTAATAGTTGCTTCACAGTTTCTATTATAGGAATGAGAGAACTTGTGAACGAAGAATGGAATGACAAACATCATACAGATATCTCCACTTTTTAAACACAATTTGAAATTAACATTCTTCATGGCAAAAATCTCAGAAGTTTCTGATAAAGCAAACCAGTCTTTCATTTATTATACATCCTATGAGGAGTGTTCATTGTGTAGTATCACCAGCATTTATCTCTTTTTTTTTTGCTTCTGTGTTCTAGCTAATTTTTTTTCTGTCTTTTCAACTTCCATCTCCCATCATGCAACATCCACCTCTCACTTTCTTCCACTTTCCATATTTCTATAGTACATTCTTGTTCCTTCAGCATTCTAAGGTTTGTGTTAAGGCATACAATTCACACATTTAGGATGACCCCGTTAGTGGCAATCCCCTTGTTTCCAACAATTTTAATGCATGCAATTCACAAATTTGTGCAAACCAACTTAAAAACAACTTTTCTGTTTCTCCCTTCTCTTTTCCATTCATTCACTGCCCTTCTGGCACTCTGGCCTAACTTCTGTCTTTTCTGCTTCCACAGCTTCTATCAACTTTTGCATGAGCCAACTGTTTCCCTTAGCTATTAATCAGTCCTCTACATTTCTCTTCTCCAAAAGTATTGAAGATTCCATAATCCTATTTGGAGTCAGTGTATATGTTCCCCTTTTCCTTTATTAACAATCTCAGAGCCTGTTGTAAGGCATAAAATCCACAGGTTAGTGCTGATTAAGGGAGGGAAATTCTCCCAGATATCACCTTCCATCAATGTGTCCTGCACACAGACACAAAAACATCAAAAAACAAACAAAAAAAAACAACTCCACAAAAAATTAGAGTAATTTCTAAAACTCAAAGATTTCCAAAAAATTGTCCAACAATTACTGTATCCTCTTTCCAAAAAAAAATACAAGCTGAAACTGCAAGAGTGGGCATTACATTTCACACCCTCCCCCTTCCTCAGACCAGAATTCTAAGCAGAAAAAAAATGGTTAAAATGACCAGCCCCCCCCCTCCCTCTCTCTTGTAAAGTAACTGGGGAGGGGGGGAAGAGAAAGAGACAGGAGTAAAAGAAATTTTACAAAAATCTCACCACTAAATTTTTTTGCTGTCCTTCACATGCATTTTCCATAAATTCTCTCACACATTGTCCATGAAACTTGTCTCATTGTTGTTGTTGGTTTTTTTTTACTTTTACAACAATAAAATCTGCAATTTACTATTCCTTTCACAGCCTGAGACTGGTGGGGGTGAGTGATGTTTGAAGGCTAGCACACACATTTACATATCAGCAAATTAACTCATTCACTTCCATTCTGACTGCTTGCATAAACAATTTCACATACAAAAATTTCATTTCATACTTTCTCCAGACAAACCATACATTGTTAAATAAGGCCTTTTTGTTTGGTGTTATCAGAGAGGATTTTGACCCTCTTCCAAGTCTTGGAAATAACACAGAACAACACAGACAGACATATATACACAGATACTATTAAAACAACATTTATTTAGACATATGGCTTGTCTTACAAGAGGTGAGAAAAATCATGAGGTGATTCCAACCGAACATGGTTTCTATAGGGCCCTTTAACCATCTCCTATTTTTCTCACCATTCCAAGTCCAAGCTTAATGTTCCAAATGCCCAAATATATATATAACAAAACAAAACACACATATCAATTTGGGGTTTTAGGCCAAAACAGGTCTCCCCTTTTAACTAAAAAAGGGGGGGAAACATTTATGGTTACCTCCAATTTATCCCACCAACTTCAAAAGACAGTGGGGAAAGACTAAAAGGAATTTTGAACCTGGGGTCTTTTGCAAGTGTAAAGGGGGAGGGGAAAAGTAGCACCCTCCTCATCTCACCTTTGACAAAGGGAATTGAATAGTCCAAAGAGCTAGATTAAAAGAAAAAGATAGAAGAAAAACTTGCTTTTATTTCTTTGAATTTTCTTTTCTTTAGGTTTACAACAACAACTACAACAATTGCCCATCTTCTTTGAGAGTTTCCCTGATTATGGTTCCCTGAGGTTCTCGATCTTATGGCCACTCAAAATTTTCAACACCACTTCGCTTCCCTTCAGGCTGTCCTTTCCCCTCACGGGTTAAGGAAATGCAACCTTTCAGGTCCGCACTCGCTTTGGACTTACCAGTGTTCCCAGAACACAGCCCATCACACTCACACAGCCATTATCGCAGAAACCTCCCACAATCGCTCTCCTGACCACCCAGGTACAATTGCGTGCTTCCCTCCTTCGGGGCAAAAGTTTCTTACCTGGGCCAGTGCACTGGGTTACCTGGTCCTGGGCCTCAGTTGTTGACTCTCTTCCTTTTTTTTCCTATTCTTTGATTTTGTAGACCAGAATTGAGCCTTGGTGGAGCAGTGGGCTAATGCCACCTTAAGTAACACCAGCTGCCTGCAATTAGTGCAGGTTCGCATCCCACCAGGCTCAAGGTTGACTCAGCCTTCCATCCTTCCCAGGTAGGTAAAATGAGGACCCAGATTGTTGGGGGCAATTAAGCTGACTTTGTAATAATGCCGCTTGGGGGTGTGTGTGAAAGCCCTAATAAGCAGGCATATACATAGAATGAAGGCTACTGCTAAGCTTGTAAGCCGCCCTGAGTCTTCGGAGAAGGGCGGGATATAAATGGAATTAAAAAAAAAATTGTTAATTTAGTTTGGCTCGGAGCCTGCAAAGGGAAGCTAGATCTCAGACAACTCCAGGCAGTTGAAATCAACAGGCACGCCCCTGGGCTTTACTGAGAACAGCTCCCCCCAAGAGGCTCTTTCAAGCCCCACGTTGGGCGCCAAGATTGTGAGATTTAAAAACCCAAAATTTGATACTCACAACTCAAAGACAAGTCTGGTTAACAAAAACAAAGATTTATTGAAAAGAAATTGAAAATAATAAAGAAAATAATAAAGAAAGAAAACATTTGTAAACATGGCCTCAAGTTGGATTGGGTTCGAAGAGCGCGCTGAGCAAGTTTCAAAGCAAGCATTTATACTTTCTTTTCTCGATACATGCCCCCCCCAAGAAACTTAAGTTAGTCTTTGAAGTCATTTACATTTCTAAAAGATCTTCTTTGAACCTTTACTTCCAAAAGACTTATTGTAACAACTTCCTTACATCCGTCACTACACTATCTTGTTTTACTCACCTTCTTGAGGTGAGTATCCTTTTTAACATTTCAAAAGAACTTTGTTGATTACCATGTGTGAATTCTCTGTCTAAGCAGGAAATAGATGGCCCCCACATCTTAGTGTTACATTTGATACAATTCATTGGTGTTACATTTGGTGTTACATTTGGTACCATTTATAAAAGAATAACCTTTATTTATTTTCCTTTAATTTCCTTAGCTAAATGCGTTAGAGTACTTACAGTGTCATTTGTAATTACTTCAAGCATCTCTCTCTATATCTCTCCCCCTCCAGGCCAGGTCATGCTGCTAAATATTGCTGACCACTTTTTTCTGTTGTGGCTTTCATGTCACCTATTTAAAGTAAGATGGATTTGTACTATTTCTCCACTTTACTGTGTTTTCCCCTACACCCTAGGTCTACCTCAAGAGGCCATTGGAGGAGAAACATCATGTGACAGAAGGGTGCCAGTGTTATTCTTTAAAGATGTCAAGAGCCTGTCAGTTTATGAAATGAATATTGTGAAACAACAAAATGCAAAAAGGGACCTACTACAACAGCTCTACGATCTATGGCAGCTACAGTATCCTTACCAAGGAGCTGGAATACTGTCATCTCCACGAGCTTTGTTGTTGCTTAGCTTTTCTAAGGCCCACTTCACATTCTAGGATGTCTGGCTCGAGGTCAGTGACCTCCTCATTGTGATTATCAGGGACGTTAAGCTCATTCTTGTATAGTTCTTCTGTGTAATTTTGCCACCTCTTCTTAATCTCTTCTGCCTCTGTTAGGTCCCTGCCGTTTTGGTCCTTTATCATGCCAATTTTTGCATTAAACGTTCCCTTCATCTCTCCAATTTTCTTGAAAAGATCTCTGGTCCTCCCTATTCTATTGTTTTCTTCTATTTCTTTGCACTGTTCATTTAAGAAGGCATTCTTATCTCTTCTAGCTATTCTTTGGAATTCTGCATTTAATTGGGCGTATCTTTCTTTTTCTCCCTTGCCTTTCGCTTCCCTCCTTTCCTCAGCTATTTGCAAAGCTTCCTCAGACAGCCATTTTGCTTTCTTGCATTTCTTTTTCTTTGGGATGGTTTTGGTTGCTACCTGTTGTACAATGTTGCGAACCTCTGTCCATAGTTCTTCAGGCACTCTGTCTATCAGATCTAATTCCTTAAATCTATTTGTCACCTCTACTGTATATTCAACAGGGATATGTTTTAATTCATACCTGAGTGGCCTAGCGCTTTTCCCTACTTTCTTCAGTTTAAGCCTAAACTTTGCAATGAGAAGCTCATGGTCTGAGCCACAGTCAGCTCCTGGTCTTGTTTTTACTGACTGTATAGAGCTTCTCCATCTTTGGTTGCAGAGCATATAGTCAATCTGATTTCTGTGTTGACCGTCTGGTGATGTCCATGTGTAGAGCTGTCTCTTGGGTTGTTGGAAAAGAGTGTTTGCTATGACCATCGTATTCTCTTGACAAAATTCTATCAGCCTGTGCCCTGCTTCATTTTGTACTCCAAGGCCATACTTGCCTGTTATTCCGATTATCTTTTGGCTTCCTACTTTAGCATTCCAATCCCCCATGATGATAAGGACATCATTTTTTGGTGTTAGTTCTATAAGGTGCTGTAGGGCTTCATAGAACCGGTCAATTTCATCCTCTTCAGCACCGGTGCTTGTGGCATAGACTTGGACTACTGTGATATTGAATGGTTTGCCTTGGATTCGAACTGAGATCATTCTGTCATTTTGAGGATTGTATCCCAGTATTGCTTTTCCTACTCTTTTATTGACTATGAAGGCTACTCCATTTCTTCTGAGGGATTCTTGCCCGCAGTAGTATACCTGATGGTCATCTGAATTAAATTCACCCATTCCTGTCCATTTTAGTTCGCTGATACCTAAGATGTCGATGTTCAATCTTGTCATCTCTTGTTTGACCATGTCCAGCTTTCCTTGATTCATGGATCTTACATTCCAGGTTCCTATGGAGAAAAAATCTTTACAGCATCGGACTTTCCTTTCACCACCAGACACATCCACAGCTGAGCGTCCTTTCGGCTTTGGCCCAGTCGCTTCATTCTTTCTGGCGCTACTAGTACTAGCCTTCTGCTCTTCCCCAGTAGCATATTGGACGCCTTCCAACCTGAGGGGCTCCTCTTCCAGCGTCATATCGTTTTGCCTTTTGGTACTGTCCATAGGGTTTTCATGGCAAAGATACTGGAGTGGGTTGCCATTTCCTTCTCCAGTGGATCACGTTTTGTCAGAATTCTCTGCTATGACCTTTCCATCTTGGGTGGCCCTGCACGGCATAGCTCATAGCTTCATTGAATTATGCAAGCCCCTTCGCCACGACAAGGCAGTAATCCATGAAGGGGTGTTATTACATAGGTAAAGCCAAATTAATGAGAAAAGGATTAGCATCCTTCTCCCCAGGCATTTGGCTGCTTATAAAATAGAATAGAATTCTTTATTGGCCAAGTGTGGTTGGACACACAAGGACTTTGTCTCCGGTGCATAAGCTGTCAGTGTACATACAACTAATAGTGATAATCATGATCATATACAACATGAAAATACATTCATCATAAATCATAAAATACAACACTTCATCATAAATCATAAGATGCAACACTTAGCGATAGTCATAGAATACTAGCTAAGCAAACAACTTAAATCGTACTAGGATATGAAAAACTATAAATTGTAAGATGCAAGCAACAAATTTATAGACATAAGAAGATGATAGGTAATAGGAAAGATGAGGAGTATCATAGTAATGCAGCTTTACTAAGTAGTTTGAGAGTGTTGTAGGACTTAGTTGTTACGCAGAGTAACGGCATGGGGGAAAAACTGTCCTTATGTCTAATCATTCTGGTATGCAATGCCATATAGCCTCTTCTTGAATCTCAGAAAAGTAGAATATTACATGCAATCAATAAAACAAGGAGTGTACATAGAACAATATCGGACCTCTGAAAAGTATAAGCATGCATATGTACTCAGTACTTGGTTTGGGCCCCTTTTGCAACAATTACTGCCTCAATGCGGCCTGGCATGGAAGCTATCAGCCTGTGGCACTGCTGAGGTGTTATGGAAGACCAGGATGCTTCAATAGCGGCCTTCAGCTCTTCTGCATTGTTCGGTTTCATGTCTCTCATCTTTCTCTTGGCAATGCCCCATAGATTCTCTATGGGGTTCAGGTCAGGCGAGTTTGCTGGCCAATCAAGAACAGTAATCCCACGGTCACTGAACCAGGTTTTGGCGCTTTGGGCAGTGTGGGCAGGTGCCAGGTCCTGCTGGAAAATGAAGTCAGCATCCCCATAAAGCTCGTCTGCGGAAGGAAGCATGAAGTGCTCCAAAATCTCCTGGTAGACGGCTGCGTTGACCCAGGACTTAATGAAGCACAGTGGACCAACACCAGCAGATGACATGGCTCCCCAAATCAACACAGACTGTGGAAACTTCACACTGGACTTCAAGCATCTTGCAGTGTATGCCTCTCCATTCTTCCTCCAGACTCTGGGTCCTTGGTTTCCAAATGAGATGCAAAAGCTGCTCTCATCAGAAAAGAGGACTTTGGACCACTGAGCAACAGACCAGGTCTGTTTTTCTTTAGCCCAGGTAAGACGCTTCTGACGTTTGTTGTTCAGGAGTGGCTTGACAAGAGGAATACGACATTTGAAGCCCATGTCCAGGATCCGTCTGTGTGTGGTGGCTCTTGATGCACTGACTCTAGCCTCAGTCCACTCCTTGTGAAAGTCCCCAACACTTTTGAATGGCCTTTTCCTGACAATCCTCTTCAGGCTGCGGTCATCCCTGCTGCTTGTGCACCTTTTTCTTCCACACTTTTCCCTTCCACATAACTTTCTATTAATGTGCTTTGATACAGCACTTGAGGAACATCCAACTTCTTTTGCAATTACCTTTTGAGGCTTTCCCTCCTTATGGAGGGTGTCAATGATGGTTTTCTGCACAACTGTCAGGTCAGCAGTCTTCCCCATGATTGTGATTCCTACTGAACCAGACTGAGAGACCATTTAAAGGCTCAGGAAACCTTGGCAGTGTTATGGCTTAATTAGCTGATTAGAGTGGGACACTTTGAGCCTAGAATATTGCACCTTTTCACAATATTCTAATTTTCTGAGATTGTGGATTTGGGGTTTTCATGAGCTGTAAGCCATAATCATCACAGTTATGACAAATCACAGCTTGAACTATCTTGCTTTGCATGTAATGAGTGTATCTCATATATTAGTTTTGGCAAATGATTTGGACCTGGCTAAAAGAAATACTAAGACAAGAAGTTGAGTTTAGTCCAGAATTTTTCCTATTGGGCATAACAAAAGAGAAATACCCCAAAGAAGAGTTGTATCTGATGATTCATATTATTACAGCAGCAAGAATGTCATTTGCCCAGAATTGGAAAAGGAGTGAAATTCCAGTAGAAAACGAGGTAATAAGGAAAATTTGGGAATGCGCAGAAATGGATAAATTAACTTTGGAAATTAAAAATAAAGATCAATCAGGTTACTACAAAATTTGGAATAAGTTTTATTTTTGGCGGGAACAAAAGGATGGTCTCTATTAGAATTTATAGATTGGTTGATTGCTCTAAGTATTGTATTATATATAACTGATATGTATCTTAAGTGTATCTTATGTGTATATATACATATATGAATATTGTAGACAAGAAGGTATGTCAGCCCGTTTGTACCGTGTCCAATGTTTTAAATAATAAATTCAATAAATTTAAAATAAATAAAATAATAATAATTCAAACCTATTTTCTTAGTTAATTTAAATTTCCCTTGTTAATCTGGACCTTCAATATTCAACCAATTAATCCCCCCCTTTTTTACTACTTTCTGACTATTTTAAGTCTAGTACTCAAATTTCCTTTTATTTCAAAATCTCCCTTTAGCCCACTAACTGACAGTTTAGGATCCTCTCTAATAAATCAGGGCCCCCCAGTTTTTCAACCTAAATCTAGCTTTCTTCTTTTGCCAGCCAGGTTTGCATATCAATGCTTTTAAATCATCAGATAGGTCTCTCTTCATTCTTGTGTATATTATGTGGATTAAAGGAGACCATCTAATTTCTAATCGTTTTGCCTTTTGGTACTGTCCATAGGGTTTTCATGGCAAAGATACTGGAGTGGGTTGCCATTTCCTTCTCCAGTGGATCACGTTTTGTCAGAATTCTCTGCTATGACCTTTCCATCTTGGGTGGCCCTGCACGGCATAGCTCATAGCTTCATTGAATTATGCAAGCCCCTTCGCCACGACAAGGCAGTAATCCATGAAGGGGTGTTATTACATAGGTAAAGCCAAATTAATGAGAAAAGGATTAGCATCCTTCTCCCCAGGCATTTGGCTGCTTATAAAATAGAATAGAATTCTTTATTGGCCAAGTGTGGTTGGACACACAAGGACTTTGTCTCCGGTGCATAAGCTGTCAGTGTACATACAACTAATAGTGATAATCATGATCATATACAACATGAAAATACATTCATCATAAATCATAAAATACAACACTTCATCATAAATCATAAGATGCAACACTTAGCGATAGTCATAGAATACTAGCTAAGCAAACAACTTAAATCGTACTAGGATATGAAAAACTATAAATTGTAAGATGCAAGCAACAAATTTATAGACATAAGAAGATGATAGGTAATAGGAAAGATGAGGAGTATCATAGTAATGCAGCTTTACTAAGTAGTTTGAGAGTGTTGTAGGACTTAGTTGTTACGCAGAGTAACGGCATGGGGGAAAAACTGTCCTTATGTCTAATCATTCTGGTATGCAATGCCATATAGCCTCTTCTTGAATCTCAGAAAAGTAGAATATTACATGCAATCAATAAAACAAGGAGTGTACATAGAACAATATCGGACCTCTGAAAAGTATAAGCATGCATATGTACTCAGTACTTGGTTTGGGCCCCTTTTGCAACAATTACTGCCTCAATGCGGCCTGGCATGGAAGCTATCAGCCTGTGGCACTGCTGAGGTGTTATGGAAGACCAGGATGCTTCAATAGCGGCCTTCAGCTCTTCTGCATTGTTCGGTTTCATGTCTCTCATCTTTCTCTTGGCAATGCCCCATAGATTCTCTATGGGGTTCAGGTCAGGCGAGTTTGCTGGCCAATCAAGAACAGTAATCCCACGGTCACTGAACCAGGTTTTGGCGCTTTGGGCAGTGTGGGCAGGTGCCAGGTCCTGCTGGAAAATGAAGTCAGCATCCCCATAAAGCTCGTCTGCGGAAGGAAGCATGAAGTGCTCCAAAATCTCCTGGTAGACGGCTGCGTTGACCCAGGACTTAATGAAGCACAGTGGACCAACACCAGCAGATGACATGGCTCCCCAAATCAACACAGACTGTGGAAACTTCACACTGGACTTCAAGCATCTTGCAGTGTATGCCTCTCCATTCTTCCTCCAGACTCTGGGTCCTTGGTTTCCAAATGAGATGCAAAAGCTGCTCTCATCAGAAAAGAGGACTTTGGACCACTGAGCAACAGACCAGGTCTGTTTTTCTTTAGCCCAGGTAAGACGCTTCTGACGTTTGTTGTTCAGGAGTGGCTTGACAAGAGGAATACGACATTTGAAGCCCATGTCCAGGATCCGTCTGTGTGTGGTGGCTCTTGATGCACTGACTCTAGCCTCAGTCCACTCCTTGTGAAAGTCCCCAACACTTTTGAATGGCCTTTTCCTGACAATCCTCTCCAGGCTGCGGTCATCCCTGCTGCTTGTGCACCTTTTTCTTCCACACTTTTCCCTTCCACATAACTTTCTATTAATGTGCTTTGATACAGCACTTGAGGAACATCCAACTTCTTTTGCAATTACCTTTTGAGGCTTTCCCTCCTTATGGAGGGTGTCAATGATGGTTTTCTGCACAACTGTCAGGTCAGCAGTCTTCCCCATGATTGTGATTCCTACTGAACCAGACTGAGAGACCATTTAAAGGCTCAGGAAACCTTGGCAGTGTTATGGCTTAATTAGCTGATTAGAGTGGGACACTTTGAGCCTAGAATATTGCACCTTTTCACAATATTCTAATTTTCTGAGATTGTGGATTTGGGGTTTTCATGAGCTGTAAGCCATAATCATCACAGTTATGACAAATCACAGCTTGAACTATCTTGCTTTGCATGTAATGAGTGTATCTCATATATTAGTTTCCCCTTTTAAGTTGCATTACTGAAATAAATGAATTTTTGCATGATATTCTAATTTTTCGAGTTTCACCTGTACTTTGGGGGTGATACAGAAAAAAGAGAAATTGGAGCTTGGGAATAAAATATTCTGATGGCTTCTCCTACCTAAAACCTCGGAAACAGTGCAAAGCTTTCCTGGAAAGACTGATTTCCATCCACCAATGCCCACACAAAGAATTCAGCCTTTGAATCACCACTATATTGGCCTGATCCATGACGCTGGAAAAATGAATATGCTTGCAGAGTATTTTTGGAAAATAACTGGACTGGACCCCAAAGCATCAGTGATCTCTTGAACTGGCTAGCAGACCAGACAACTGCTTTGGAGCCTTGTCCTCTGGCTTACCCTTCCACCCACTTCTGGAAAGTCATGGTCCACGCAGGGCCCCATTCATGTTCCCCACACACTTCCCCACTGCTGACCCAAGATTTCCCCGTCAGATAAAGAAAAGTTGAGGGGAGGGGGCACCCATCCTGACCTTGAAGAGGTACAAGGGTCTATCCATCACGGTCTGGAAGGAAGCTCCAACCTGTGAACTCATCTTGAACTGAGATTTAAGTCTCTGGTCATAAATCAACCAGGACAAAAACTCCCGCATTCACCACTGTTAGCCCAGTATTTGGTGCTTGCTTACCTTAATTCGGAGGACTGAGGCGGAAGCCAGCCATTGGTGTTTGGAGGCTCAGTGAAAGTCATTCCCTGCCAGCCCGGGGATCAGTCTCTCCTTCTTTCACTTTACCCCCTCCTCCCCGACCACTAAATGTCTTCAGTTCCTCCGGGATGAGGTCCAGCTCAAGTCATCTCTGATGAATGAATGAATATAACTTTATTACAGTCATAGACCAGCAATAGACATCACCATTTACAATATGTTAAAAATAGCACTTACATTAATAATAAATAATATCCCTGTTAAGAAAATACATGTTCTCAAAATGTTAGGGTCACTCCCTAGTTTACATGAGTGGGAAGCCGATAAGTTTGTGAGTAAATATAATGGTCCAAAAATTGTTGGAGATATCTCCAAAAAATTGACACAAGTTGACAACTATAATTCTGTAACCAATTTTTTTCCACATGGACATTGCAGCAACACAGAATTTTGCCACTGCATGCATGGTAGAAGGGTTTGAGTCCTGGAGGAGAAAGCCTACATAAAAATTTTCTGCCCTCCCTGGCAATCTCTCTAATAAGGGGAGAATGTATGCTGACCTATAGCCTCAGTATAACTCACACTACAATAAAACGTGAGATATCTTCGACTTATCCTTTACCACATATGCATACCCATTCTGCTATTGGTGTTCTCTTATACCTGCCCTGGAGGAGTGCTGAGGGGAGAATGTTAAATCTGGCTCTGAAGAAAGCTATTCTTTGTTTTGGGAAGGTCAGATCATTTAGATATCTTGCTGATTCCCACACACCCTGTTTGATTCAATCCCTACTGTGGAGAAGCAACCTATTTAGTTCTTCTTGGAACTCCATGTCCTTCATTCTATTGATTACTACTTGCTGATGAGAGCCCATAAGAGCCCAGCTTGTGATCTATCACCTGTTTCCAGGGGGAGGGAAGTTGTCAGTCAACACTAGCGGGGACAGTCCCTCTGGAAAGAAATGCATTTTAAGCCAATGAATGATCATCAACTTCTAGGCTCTTACCTGAATTTGAGGCATGCCTGTCTCAATTCTTAACTGGGCATTTGGACTTCCTTAAGTCACTTCTGATAGGACGAGCCCTGCCTCCAGCAGGAATCTGACATTCAAGAATATCTTTCTTTGGTTTGCCTCCCACAGAGTGTCCCCCTTCTCCTGTCCTTACCTCACTCCGGCCTAATCTCCACTCCCCGCACCTCGCCCGAGCAAGAGTAGTGCTTGCTACAGCTTTCTCCCGGACCAGATCGCTGGGGAAAGGCAGAGGGCTGCCTGTGCAATTTTGTACACAGAAGGGGGCGTTTGTTGGGAGAAAGGAGGCAGCTACCTTGGGAAGCCTGGGGCAGGTAGGAGAGATGGAGTTGGGCAAGATGGAATGAAGGGAGTGAGAAGAAAGAGGGAGTGAAAGAGTGGAGGGCCAGGGAGGCATTAGAGGCCAGGAAAATTATACTAATCAAGACAAAGGATGCTCACAAAAGGCCAACGCTCTTCCCAGACCCTTGATGGTACATACAAACATATATTTCACAGGCCAGTATGGAAACAGCTTGGTGAATACAGTATTCTAGAGAATTCTGGAGGTGGGGTTGCAGTGAGGGAAGCAATGGGTTGAAATCTGGAAGTTATGCCATAAATGGATAAACATCACCCCACCCACAAAATAGTACCTGGACTTCTGGTCTGCTCACCATCCAGGGAAACCTCTACAGCACTTTTAAAGGGAAGATTAAAACGATGCTCTCTAGATAGGTGACCATAGTTAGATGCCCATTTCCCCCCTTCTCCAGTTGCTGTTCCCAGCCTAGGCAAACATTCACATACACATCATCGAGGAAACAGCACAACCATCTGTACACAAAACGAGCAGGTAATATTTGAGATACTAGGAGAATCTGTCTCCGAGTTCACCAGAAATAAAAAATCACTCTTAGAAATAACCACCTGTTTGGATAGACAGTGAAATAAACTTGCCCATCTCCTTCCAAGTCGGTGGGACTAGACAGACTTCAATAACTATTAAAGTTCTAATTCCAAGTAAAGGTAACTAAACGCTAGGTAAATCAAGCAACGGCTTAGCTAAAGGCTAGGATCTAATTGCGAGTCTGCACCCCAAAAAATATTTCGGAGGAACGAAAGTCTATTTGATAAAGGGAGACCTAATTTTTCCATCAGCTGAAGGGTATGAAGACTTTCTGAAGTACAATCTGGTTAAGCATTTAGTCTGTCACTTCAAGCCTACTCCTCCTGTGTGTTAATCCACATTACTGTACTCACTGCCATAGGTATGCATGCAGATCAGCGTTGCTGTTTTGGTAATTTTAATTTTCCTCTCTTCCTCCTCTTTCTCTCCCTCTCTGTTTTAGGTTATTTTCACTTTTCTTTTCTCCATTTCTGCTTTCTCCCTCCTCTTTCCCTTCTTGCACTTTCCGCCCATTCTCTTGCCCAAGTAGTGTGAAGTTTAAAATAACTTCAGTAAGTAAAATAGAGTTTCCAATAACACTCCCCCCCCACCGCCCTCGCGCAGGTGCACAGAAAGAAACCAAACAAAACAGAGCAAAGCAAAACAACAGCAGCAGCAAACCACTTTCAGATGGGGAAAAGCGAGGTATTAAACTGCTCCAGAAGATGTGGAAAGTACAAAGAAGCTTCTTTAAATTGTACTTTCACCTTTTTATGGCCAATTCATGCAAAACTCCACGTAATCCCAAAGGGTTCACATACTTTCTTGCAACTGTACTCACTGCCATAGGTATGCATGCAGATCAGCGCTGCTGTTTTGGTAATTTTAATTTTCCTCTCTTCCTCCTTTTTCTCTCCCTCTCTGTTTTAGGTTATTTTCACCTTTCTTTTCTCCATTTCTGCTTTCTCCCTCCTCTTTTCCTTCTTGCACTTTCTGGCCATTCTCTTGCCCAAGTAGTGTGAAGTTTAAAATAACTTCAGTAAGTAAAATAGAGTTTCCAATAACACTCCCCCCCACCGCCCTCACGCAGGTGCATAGAAAGAAACCAAACAAAACAGAGCAAAGCAAAACAACAGCAGCAGCAAACCACTTTCAGATGGGGAAAAGCGAGGTATTAAACTGCTCCAGAAGATGTGGAAAGTACAAAGAAGCTTCTTTAAATTGTACTTTCACCTTTTTATGGCCAATTCATGCAAAACTCCACGTAATCCCAAAGGGTTCACATACTTTCTTGCAACTGTACTCACTGCCATAGGTATGCATGCAGATCAGCGCTGCTGTTTTGGTAATTTTAATTTTCCTCTCTTCCTCCTTTTTCTCTCCCTCTCTGTTTTAGGTTATTTTCACCTTTCTTTTCTCCATTTCTGCTTTCTCCCTCCTCTTTTCCTTCTTGCACTTTCTGGCCATTCTCTTGCCCAAGTAGTGTGAAGTTTAAAATAACTTCAGTAAGTAAAATAGAGTTTCCAATAACACTCCCCCCCACCACCCTCACGCAGGTGCATAGAAAGAAACCAAACAAAACAGAGCAAAGCAAAACAACAGCAGCAGCAAACCACTTTCAGATGGGGAAAACCGAGGTATTAAACTGCCCCAGAAGATGTGGAAAGTACAAAGAAGCTTCTTTAAATTGTACTGTCACCTTAAACCCCAAACAAAGCAGAACAGGGGAAATAGGAGATTTATATATACATACACAAACATACACATGTACTTTCAGTCCAGGATGGCCTCTTAAGCATACCAATGGTTTTTATCCTTTATGGCGAGGCAGGAATTATGGCTTCATGCGCCCAAGCTGTAAATAGAGCTCCCCAACAGAAAACACTTGCTTCTCAGAGCAAATTGCAGGGCTCCACATGAAAGGCGGAAAGCTGACTTGATGCGTGGAACCAAAATTCACCTGTCAGCCATTTTGCTACCACCTCCAGCTTGACAGTGGAGGTGGAAGAAAACACTGCTTGTCAATGATCAGCCCTTTTATTCTGAAAACTGCTGATATGACCCTTTTCTCTCCCCCCCACCTTTTGCCACCTCTCCATAAAAGGAAAAGAAAACCACCCCTTCGGGTGGAGCGGGCAAAGAAAGCTCTCTGCAGAGACAATTTGGGAAGAAAACTGGAGGTTGAACCCACTACGCTTCTTCCCCTGAAGTCACAAAATTAGGCAGGCAATAGCCAACAGGGCATTTTGTTCACCTTGCCAGTGAACAAAAAAAAATACTCATACAAGTATCTTTGCATTAATGTAATCTCCCCTTCCTTGTTGGCATCTAAAAAGCCAGACTGTTTACATTTATGCTGGATCAACTGGACCTAAAGCAGTATAAATCCAAATGGCTCAAGAACCCCTCATTCTGAAAGTCGATAAGCAAGGTAGGGATGAGGGTTGCTCCTCAAAAACAAAAGCTACCTTGCATTTGCAGAACAAAGTTTGAAAGTGAAGGTTTTATTTGAGGGAAAAATATTGACAACTTTCCCCATCAGCTCAGCAAATAGGAAAAAAAGGTCTCAGCATTCCTTATTAGAAAGTGCACATGTGAGTGTGTAGGAGATAAAATAAAACTCCATAAGTGGAACAAATACTGGAAAGAATGTTTAACAAATAAGAGAAATAGGATTCTAGACTTTTAAACTGCAGGGCACTTAATACTCCAAATCTACAAACTGTTTCTCTGGAACGTATTATCATTAATTTAATGGGACTTATTTCCTGATGTGAGCAGCATTTAAAATCTCAGCCCTGGAGGGTAAGTTCTCAATTTCATGAATAAACATGTCCCTAATATTGTTTACTCAACTCTCTTTAACTCATGAACACAAACACACCTTGGTCTCAGGATAGGGAACCATTACAGGTGAAACTCGAAAAATTAGAATATCGTGCAAAAGTTCATTTATTTCAGTAATGCAACTTAAAAGGGGAAACTAATATATGAGATAGACTCATTACATGCAAAGCAAGATAGTTCAAGCCATGATTTGTCATAATTCTGATGATTATGGCATACAGCTCATGAAAACCCCAAATCCACAATCTCAGAAAATTAGAATATTACATGCAATCAATAAAACAAGGTGTGTACATAGAACAATATTGGACCTCTGAAAAGTATAAGCATGCATATGTACTCAGTACTTGGTTTGGGCCCCTTTTGCAGCAATTACTGCCTCAATGCGGCGTGGCATGGAAGCTATCAGCCTGTGGCACTACTGAGGTGTTATGGAAGACCAGGATGCTTCAATAGCGGCCTTCAGCTCTTCTGCATTGTTCGGTCTCATGTCTCTCATCTTTCTCTTGGCAATGCCCCATAGATTCTCTATGGGGTTCAGGTCAGGCGAGTTTGCTGGCCAATCAAGCACAGTAATCCCACGGTCACTGAACCAGGTTTTGGTGCTTTTGGCAGTGTGGGCAGCTGCCAGGTCCTGCTGGAAAATGAAGTCAGTATCCCCATAAAGCTCGTCTGCGGAAGGAAGCATGAAGTGCTATAAAATCTCCTGGTAGACGGCTGCGTTGACCCTGGACTTAATGAAGCACAGTGGACCAACACCAGCAGATGACATGGCTCCCCAAATCAACACAGACTGTGGAAACTTCACACTGGACTTCAAGCATCTTGCAGTGTGTGCCTCTCCATTCTTCCTCCAGACTCTGGGTCCTTGGTTTCCAAATGAGATGCAAAAGTTGCTATCATCAGAAAAGAGGACTTTGGACCACTGAGCAACAGACCAGGTCTGTTTTTCTTTAGCCCAGGTAAGACGCTTCTGACATTGTTTGTTGTTCAGGAGTGGCTTGACAAGAGGAATACGACATTTGAAGCCCATGTCCAGGATCCGTCTGTGTGTGGTGGCTCTTGATGCACTGACTCCAGCCTCAGTCCACTCCTTGTGAAAGTCCCCAACACTTTTGAATGGCCTTTTCCTTACAATCCTCTCCAGGCTGCGGTCATCCCTGCTGCTTGTGCACCTTTTTCTTCCACACTTTTCCCTTCCACATAACTTTCTATTAATGTGCTTTGATACAGCACTTGGGGAACATCCAACTTCTTTTGCAATTACCTTTTGAGGCTTTCCCTCCTAATGGAGGGTGTCAATGATGGTTTTCTGCACAACTGTCAGGTCAGCAGTCTTCCCCATGATTGTGATTCTTACTGAACCAGACTGAGAGACCATTTAAAGGCTCAGGAAACCTTGGCAGTGTTATGGCTTAATTAGCTGATTAGAGTGGGACACTTTGAGCCTAGAATATTGCACCTTTTCACAATATTCTAATTTTCTGAGATTGTGGATTTGGGGTTTTCATGAGCTGTAAGCCATAATCATCACAGTTATGACAAATCACAGCTTGAACTATCTTGCTTTGCATGTAATGAGTCTATCTCATATATTAGTTTCCCCTTTTAAGCTGCATTACTGAAATAAATGAACTTTTGCACGATATTCTAATTTTTCGAGTTTCACCTGTATGTGCTCACGTGGTCATACATCAACTTAAATCCTTTTATCTGAAATCGGGAATCGCTGCAGGAACCAGAGTTGGAAGCGTGAGCTTCTGTTGTATCTGTGTACGTGCCTGAGAGACCATGTGTTTGCTTTTCCTTTTTTCCTCTTACGCTTTAAGGAAGGGCATATCAGAAGGAGGGGAAAACCATGAGTTGGAATCGTTTATTACTATCCTACCAACCCACACATTAAGATTTTTTCCATGTAATTTTCAAAGGGAAGGTAAGAATAATTACAGGCAGTTCTCACCTTACAATAGTTTGTTTAGTGACCCTTCGAAGTTACAGGGGCACTGAAAAAAGTGACTTGACCGTTTTTTCACCGTTGCAGAATTCCCATGGTCATGTGATCAAAATTCAGATACTTGGCAACTGACTCATGATGGTTGCAGTGCCCTGGGGTCATGTGATCACTTTTTGTGACCTGACAAACAAAGTCAATGGGGAAGCCAGATTCACTTAACCCTGTTACTAACTTAACAACTGTGGCAAGAAAGGTCATAAAATGGGGCAAAACTCACTAAACTGTCTCACTTAGCAACAAAAAATTGGGCTCAATCAAGGACTACCTGTATTTTCATAGGGCATAACAAGTACCATTCAGAAGGACACCTTTCTGATGACCCTTCAGAGGTGGGGGGAAAAGGGCACTGGGCACAAAGCAAATGAACATCTGCAATTTCCCCTTGGAAGCCCTTCAGAATTAGAACCATCAGCCATCCCACAGCCTCTTCTGTATGTCTAGTGAGTGGTGCTTACTTAACACCCACATGGAACACCAGAGTTGTTGTGGGAACTCAAGATTTGCAATTGCCTGACAAAAGGAAAGCTGACAGTGAGAGCAACTTTCTGCCATGGAGGGTTTCACAGGTTATTTAAGGGAATTTTTCTACCCAGTCAAGAGAGTCACTCAGAACTTTCTGGGCAACAGTGAAGCAGAAATTAATGGCTAATGAGCAGAAAAACAACAAACCTTCCTTGGTCACAAGCAAAAGGTTTTTTATTGAGTCAAAAGTAGAAAGAAATCACAAAAGCAATCATGATCATCCTAAGTTTGGGGTGTGTTGTGTAATGGGTTCTGAAGAGTAGGAATGATGCCAGGCAGATGAGTACAGTCAAACAGCTCTTTATTTGGTGTCCATAACTGTACTACTGGCTAGGGTTACCTGTACCCTTTATATACCTTGCCAGGTATGCAGTCAGCCAATCAGATTGAACCTCTACTTCCCGCCAAGCCATTTCCCGCCAGAATGGTTACAGTTCAACGCCTCCTAGTGGTGACTGTTATACAAGTGTTTTTTTAACCCTAATACATAACACCCCTTCCCCTTTTAAGGATTAAACAATATGGCTTATGCAACATATTTACATTCTCACTTCCACATTCCGGACTCAATGTGAAGGGCAAGGTTATACACAGCAACCCTTATGTAAGGATTTTTCCCTCACTCCCACCTCCATTATTTGTTTATGAGTGATTAACCCCACTCAAGGTAGCGTGAGTGATTGACCCCACTCTGGTAGTAACATCTAAACAAGGTGAGGGTTGCTCATACTGACCCTTGCAACCCAATGTCGATGTCAGTTGCGATGTACCATTAATGGTACACACTGACCCCCAGATATAGATTAGGCGGACCCAATTTTACAGAAATACAATAACAAAGGCGTGCCCAATGAAGACCATGACAACTTCTTCCTCTTAATTGACCACATAGTCAGCGAGGTAAGCGGGTGGCCTATGAGGCTGTGATGAACGTCTTAGGGGTTCTCTCCCCTGTTGGTCTAACAATTTGCTAGGCGTGCCCTGGAAGTCCATGTTCTCCTGAACTGGAGAGTCAATAGTGAGGCTCTGGCTGACCGTTTCTGGTAGGCCCACCCCAGAGTCAGACCCTGTGGCAGAGTTAGCACAGCGGTCATTGAAGGGTTGCTGATCCGAATGATCAGGAGTCTCCTGATGCAGTTCTGTGTCAGGCTCGAACTCAATTGTTTGTTGGTGGCTCTGGTAGGGGGGATGTGCGCTAGCTTGTGTGCCAGCTTGAGCATTCAGTGAAGGGTCATTTACCCCGAGGTCGCTTGGTGACCACTCTGGAACACTTTTTCGTAACTGGTCTATATGCCGTCTAAACTGTCGACCCCCCCTCCACCCCTACTAAGTAAGATAGGGGCCTGGTTTTGTCAACCACCACCCTTGGAATCCATAAATGTCCCAGACCGTAGTTCCTGGCCCAAACCAAGTCACCCGGTTGTAGTCCCCTTGGGGGTTTGGGTTGAGCAGCCTCAGAAGCCACTCTGTCGGGGTGGAGTCTGTCCAGTTTGGTGATAAGGCATCTGCCCCAACAGAGCTCCGCAGGACTCTTTCCAGTGGCTGTACATGGTGTGGAGTGTTGACACAATAAGAAGTCTGCTAACTTGTGATGCCAGTTACCAACGATGATGCGCCTGAGTGCGTCCTTGGTTGTTCTCACCATCCTTTCTGCTTGACCGTTAGACGACAGGTGGAAGGGCACGGATGTGGCATGTCTAATCATGCTTGCTCTCAAGAAGGCCTGAAAATCAGCAGCGGTAAATTGAGTCCCATTATCTGATACCAAAACGTCAGGGAGCCCATGAGTGGCAAAAAGTTTCCTTAGCTCTTGTATTGTTCTGGCAATGGTCATGTTTGGGACTGGCACCACCTCTAGCCACTTTGAGTGACTATCCACCACTATTAAGAAAAGCTGTCCTTGGAATGGACCAGCATAATCGATGTGGACCCTGGACCAGTGTGTGTGTGTTGCTTCCCATTTGTGGACAGGCGCTTGGGGCATCTCAGGTCTGGACCTTTGATAAGTGTAGCATCCGTGTACCTGCTGTTCCACTGCCTTATCTAACCCCGGCCACCATAGGTAGCTCCTTGCTAGCGCCTTCATGCGAACTATGTCAGGGTGCCCCTCATGTAGTGACTGCAGAACTCTATCTCTCAATGTTGAGGGTATAATGACCCTACTACCCCACAATAGGCATCCTTTATGTGCGGATAATTCATGTCTCCTAAGAAAATAAGCTTGGAATTCAGGTCCTGGACTTCTATCCTGCCACCCTGTGAAAACCCAAGACAGAACTCTGCTTAGGATTTTATCTGAGGTTGTCTCAGCGGCTATGTCCCCTGCATGGAGAGGGAATTCAGGTAGCTCTTGGATTGACAGTATCTGTGCAGCAGGGGCCGGATCTGGCTCGATGTTTGCTAGGGGTAGCCTACTGAGGCCATCAGCATGGCCCATTTCTTTCCCTGGCTTGTGAATCATTTTAAAACTGTAAGCTGATAAGAATATGGACCACCTGAGCATCCTTGGGGAGAGTATGTGGGGGGTTTGCTTGTCGGTGGTGAATAAACCTAATAGAGGCTTATGGTCCGTAAACACTGTGAATTTCCTACCATACAGATAGTCATGGAATTTCTTGACCCCAGCCACTATTGCCAGGGCTTCCTTGTCTATCTGTGCATAGTTCCTCTCCGCCCCTGATAATGTTCTGGAGTAATAGGCGATGGGAACCTGTTCGCCATTTTCCTCCAGATGGCTTAACACTGCTCCCACTCCATAGGGTGAAGCATCGCAAGCAATGCAGATGGGCTTCGTTTCAATGTAATGGGTAACTGTGGATTTGTTAGATAATAGGGCCTTAAGGTCCTGGAAGCTTTTTTCATGGACATTGGTCCATCTCCAAGTGGCTTTTTTATCAAGAAGCCTATGCAAGGGTTCAGCTATGGCAGCTTTGTGAGGTAGGAACGAATGGTAGAAATTTAATAATCCCAGAAAAGCTTGCAGTTCAGCTTTGTTTTTGGGAGTGGGGGCCATCTTAATTGCCTTTACTTTTGATTCTGCAGGGTGAATCCCACTGGCATCGATTCTGAACCCCAAAAATTCTGTAGATGCAACCCCTATACTGCATTTGTCCCTTTTCAGCTTGAGAACTGCAGCACGAAGCCTATTTAAAACTTCCCTAAGTCTGTCTGCTAGCACTTCCTCTGTTTCCCCTGCAATGAGGACATCGTCAAAATAAGGGCAAACCCCTTGGATGCCTTTAAGTGTTTGCTCCATTACCTCCTGAAAAATCCCAGGTGCCACACTTACGCCGAATTGCAGGCGGTTGACTCTGAAGGCTCCCCTATGAGTTACAATTGTTTGAGCTGCTGCTGTATCCATGTTGTGATTCAGGGTCAGCCTGTGGGTTCGGCAGTTGGGTCGGATGACTCGGATGACTCAGATGAGGGGGAGGAGGGGGGTGTTGAAGAAGAACTTGCTGATGATGGCTTGGAGGCTCCGCAGAGCCCTCAGCCAGGCCCCTCTTACTTGGTGGAGACCCAGCTGCGTGAGCTCGACAGTGTGGATGAAGATGACCCACAGCTGGCCCTGTTCAAGGACGCCCGACGCAGGAGGCAGTCAAGTAGGAGCAAGCAGAGAAAGGCTGTGGGACTTCTCGGAAGGAGGCAAAGAGAGGCCACGCCCTGAACTCTTATAAAGGGAGTGTTTGGGGGAGGGCTGGTTTGCTGAAAGCAACCGCTCCGTTAGAGGATCAAAGCTCCGGTATCTTGTTTCATGTTTTGTTTTGTTTGTGTAATAAATTTGGCAGACGTATTCCAGCCTCTGCCGTTTGTACAGGGGTTGCCTTTCTGCAAGGCCGGTAGCAGGCTGGTACAGAACAATCCATAGTAACTGGCAGCTGCTGATACCCCTGCGCGAGGTCTAGTTTAGCAAAGATGGCACCGCCTTGGAGGGAAGCGAGAACGTGGCTGACCGTGGGGACCGGGTAAGCGTGCTGGTTGAGGGCCTTATTTAGGGTGCACTTATAATCGGTGCAGATACAGACTTCCCCGTTAGCTTTGAGGGGGGTGACAATTGGGGTCTACCACTTCCCCCCTTCTACCAGCTGCAGGACCCCCTGTTCAACTAATTTGTCTAATTCTGTTTCGATTTTATGTTTGAGTGTGAAGGGAACTCTCCTGGGTTTAATTCTAATGGGTAAGATGCTGGGATTTAATTTAAATGAAATGGGGGGGCCTGTATACCTTCCAAGCTTATTATCGAAAACGTCTGCAAACTGTTTGCAGACAGATTCAATGTTGTTTCCCTGTGTTCTATGGATGCCTGAAATTACAATGTCCAACGCCTCAAACCAGTCCAATCCGACTAAGCTGGTCCTACGACCTTCAACTACAATGATGTCCAAGTGTCCCTGAAACCTTTTAAACCGTACGGAAAGGGTAGCCTCCCCCTTGATTTTTACCTGGGCGTTTTGGAAGTCGGTTAAAATAATACTGGAGGGCCTCAATTTGACCCACTGCTTACTTCGGCCGCAAACATGTTTAAAAGTCTCATATGAGATAATTGAGACTGCAGAGCTGGAGTCTAGCTCAATTTTACAAGGAATGCCTTGTAAATGGACTTCCAGTTTTAATTTAGATTTAAGTGGGCGGTGGGCCCCAGTTCGGCAAATGGCCCTCCGGCTTTCGAAAAACCCCACACTGATCGGGCTCTGGGTCCCGGTACCTCTCCTCGATGGATTCTTCGGCTGTTGCTTGTGTAGGCCCTCTCGGAACCGGCTACGGCAGACCACCGTGATGTGGCCCGATTTTCCGCAGGCCCGACACGTGGCCGACTGGAATTTGCAGTTCACCCGTGCGTGGTTGCCACCGCACCCTCCGCATTTTGGAAACAGCGCTGGCTTCTGCTGGTGCTCCCTGTTCTCGCGTCCTCTCTCTCGTTGCTCTGGTTTTTTACGAATCTGGTCGACTTCGGTTTCCTCTTCTTCTGCGATCTCGCTGTAAGTAGCGCCTTCGTAGTGAATTGATTCTTCTGATTTGCTGGGTATTGGCGTCTGTACCACCTGCATCACGACTCCGGCCACCTCATCGGCCATGATTTCGTCCTGTGCGTCTTGTAGTGTTAGGTTGGGCATAGCGAAAAATTTCTGTTGAAGCCTCTTGTCTCTTAGGCCGTTAGCCTTTCTCGTAGTCGCTCGTCTAGGTTGGTAAACCTGCAGAGACGGGCGGCCTGTTGCAAGGCTGCGATAAATTCAGATGCAGTTTCACCCGGCCGTTGCACCCTCTGGTCGAAACGGAACTGCCAGGCCATCTCGGACATTCTGGGCTTGAAGTGCCCATTCAGCTTCTGCTTGAGGTCAGTGAATGAGACGGTTTCGATCAGCGTAGGGGTGAATAGGCTTTCTGCCAGATCGAATGTTGCCGGCCCACTTATGCAAAGCAAGGTCGCCGCTTTTAGGCCGTCCTCAGCAATCTGGTTCGCCCGGAGGTAGTTTTTGACTTGCTCGAGGTGAGATGGCCACTGTTTGGGGTGGCCGATGTCGAATTCTCTGGGCTGGCTGACCTTAGGCATCTTCTTCCTTGTATAATTAAATCCTGCTCCGCAGACTCAGAAGTGTGATTCTGAGTTCGTGGCCACTAGCGTGGTGACTAGCTGGCCGTAGAGGGGGGGGAAAGATGCCTCTTTCCTCCAGCACGCGAAGCCGACCCCTTGTGAATTCAGCTGTTTGAGGCGAAGCAGGATCCCACCTTCGTCGCCACTGTTGTGTAGTGGGTTCTGAAGAGTAGGAATGATGCCAGGCAGATGAGTACAGTCAAACAGCTCTTTATTTGGTGACCATAACTCTACTACTGGCTAGGGTTACCTGTACCCTTTATATACCTTGCCAGGTATGCAGTCAGCCAATCAGATTGAACCTCTACTTCCCGCCAAACCATTTCCCGCCAGAATGGTTACAGTTCAACGCCTCCTAGTGGTGACTGTTATACAAGTGTTTCTTTAACCCTAATACATAACAGGGTGCAACTTCAACTTACAGGCCTACCTAGAATTGTTTCCTTATCAAAGAATATCTCTTTTCTCTAGAGATCTTTCTTGGTGCTGAATTAAAGCAAAAGCTGCTGTTGAGCTATTAACTCCAGTACTCATTGGAGAAGTGTATGGCTCCATTTTTTTAAAAAATTACCTTCTTGGCAGTCTAGTTTTTTCCTTGTTTGTAGAAATTCACGATGATGTTTTTCTGTCACCTCAAGGAGCTGGAAATTTGAACACTTTGGGAGAGTTACATTTTATTTTGGTATTTAGTGCTCATGTTATAGCATTGGATAAGAAGGCCCAGCAGAGATTATATTTCTGGAGACTTCTCAGGAAACAACAACTGAATGAAAAACTGCTGGTGACCTTCTACCGTTGCTCCATAGAGAGCATTCTAACCTATTGCATTTGTGTGTGGCTTGCCAACCACACAGTAGCAGATAGGAAAGCCAGTGGTGGGATTCAGCCAGTTCACACCACTTCGGCAGAACCAGTAGCTACTTTTGTGTTGCCCAGGCCCAGAATGGACTTCTGGAAGCAGCATCCACACAGAGAACTGGTTGTTCACCTATTTGAATCCTACCACTGAGGAAAGCGCTCCAGAGGGTCATTGTTCTGAACCAGCCCTCTTCTGGCCTTGTAAAGGCAAACCCCTATTTAAGAAGAAGAGACTGGAGAGCTTCCAAGGCTAAAAGGCATCTGCCAAGATTTAATTACGCAGTTAACAAAAACACAAGAGCTTGTCTTCTCAAGCGGAAAAGTTGCTTTCAGCAACCAGCCCCTCCCCAAACACTCCTTTTATAGAGAGCTCAGGGCGTGGTCTCCCTGTGCCTCCTCCCGAGGAGTCTCACAGCCTTTCTTTGTTTGTTCCTGCTCGACTGCCTCCTGCGTCGGGCGTCCTTGAACAGGGCCAGCTGTGGGTCATCTTCCTCCGCACTCTCGGGCTCACGCAGCTGAGAAGAGGTCCCCGGCTGAGGACTCTGCAAAGCCTCCAAATCATCATCAGCCGGTTCGTTTCCCTCCTCCCCCACATCTGAGTCATCCGATACATCGGAGCCGGCTGTCGGACCCACAGGCTGGCCCTGAGTCACAACAGTCATTACCATCCTCCAGAGGATTATTGGCTGATCTCTCCTCCCTCCCCCCAACAAACTGTACAGTTCCCGCTGTCTTAGGAAAGTTCAAAACATTCTTAAAGACTCATCCCAGACATTCTTTTTTTGAACTATTACCATCTGGCAGATGGTACAGGATAATAAAAACAAAGACAAATAGGCTGAAAAATAGTTTTTATCCCAGAGCTGTAACCATATTAAACACTACTGTATACTGCAACACTGAAGTGCAATATTAGGGGCAGTGCAATGGTGAATAGAATGTGAAGGATGTGTGTATATAATGTATGTTCTTACTTGTGGTTCTTACTTGTGTGTAGTGTGCACTGTGGACAGCACTTAATTTCATTGTGAGATACACAATGACAATAAAGATATTCTATTCTCTATTCTATTCTATTCTATTCTGATAGGATGAAGATAAATTTGTTCATGTAGCCACAGAATCCAGGGTGGAAAAGCAAGAAACAGATCTGAGCTGAGATCTCAAACAAGCTTATTTGGAAGAAAAGGGAGGGGGGCATTGATATCCCTGGTCACTGCTTTCCAAATAAATGGTTAAGATTTTTGGATCCAAGCATAATGGATTCCTAACCTCTATGTGAGCTAAAGCTACCAAGAGTGCTCATAACCATATCTACAAGATAAGTCCTACTGATTGGAAATATCCACAGTAATGAAGCCTCAGAAGCAAGTGGGCTTTTTCCCTCACTAACCATGTTTCCAATTCTACATAACTGAAAAAAAAAGACTGCAGAAGACTGGCAGAATGCATCCATGAACACCAACTGGCAGTCAAAAGGCATGACAAAAATTATTTAATTCCACAACATATAGACAGATTTAACCATAGTTTTAATTGGGAAAATGTGCCCATCCTAGACCAAGCCAAATCCAAAAACACCAGGGAATTTCTAGAAGCCTGGCACTCTGACAAATCAGCCATCAATAGACACATAGACATTAACAACATCTATAGGCTATGCAAAAGAGACCATCAAGTAGCCCCAAAGAGAAAAAGACTCCAGCACCTCCCCACCAGTAATCAGCACTCAGATCAGCATCCAAGGTCAACTTCAGACCAACAAGCAAGTAAACAATACCCCAATCAAGAAACTGCCAAAGAGCCATTAGTATACAGCCCAACCAAAGAATCCCTAAGACAGCCCCCACCCACCCAGACAGGCAAGACATAAGAATATAAATTGACAGCAAACAGCACTGATGTTACCTAGTTAGGGTAATGAAACATTTACAAGAAAACAAGCAAGCTCAGAGAACACCAAGGACCCCTCAAAGATGTATCTTTTTATGATGAATTCAGTTAGCTTTGAGAAATAGCCAGATGCCTATTCACAATAAAATACATTTTTAAATGTCAACATTACAATTCTACACATATAATATATATACTGTATGAAGCTGGTTCTTGTTTTTCTTTTTTTAACTTTTATCTTAACATTTATACCTGAAAAGAAACAAGATTTCTATATTAGAGTTTGTGGCGGAGGTTGTGTCTCTCTCTGTGTGTGTGTCTGTGTTGCTTATTTTTATGGTTCCATTTGCAGAAAATGTTTCAGCCTTGGAAGACATACAGGTGAAACTTGAAAAATTAGAATATCGTGCAAAAGTTCATTTATTTCAGTAATGCAACTTAAAAGGGGAAACTAATATATGAGACTGACTCATTACATGCAAAGCAAGATAGTTCAAGCTGTGATTTGTCATAATTGTGATGATTATGGCGCACAGCTCATGAAAAACCCATGTCACGGAATAATTAACATTCCGACCAGAGGAGGATGGACCGTGGTTCATTTGCATGGTGAATATCAAAGAAAGAAAATCCGAGGCATATTCTATTGTAAAACTTTTAATGAGAAAACAAAAGACCTAAACTGACTACATTCTCTCATCAGGCAGAAGAGAAAAGTAAAGAAGTAACTGTGAGAAACTTTTTCTAGGCATGTGCACAAAACAGTCTAAAACCATAACATAGCTGGACATATGAGAGTCACTATGGTTACATGATAAGATAGTAACACAGGTGCAGAGAGCAGGGGAAAATGTACAGATAGAAATGAGCGAAGCTGGCAAAACTAAAAAAATACGCAGTGACATCCCCTTCTTTTGTCAGCAAAGCAGAAAATCAGATAAGGCACATCTTCTTGCGCAGATACTCGTGTTGGGCTGTAGGAAGTGGTTTGTTCAGCATATCAGCAATTTGATCATGTGCAGACACATACTGCAATTTAACAAAACCTTGTTTAACTGCTTGTCTTATGTTTTGGTAACTTGAACACCTAAATAAGTGTTAATATGTCCTAAAGACCTCAATGTGAAAAACTGTTGTAAAGCTTCAGCAAAACATTCACTCATCTGCTTATTTGGACCAATATAAACAATATCATCAACATAAACAAGAATTATCTCATACCTATTATCAGATCTTTTTGTAAACACGCATTCATCTGTTTCGGACTTAATAAAGCCCATTGAATTTAGTTTGTCAGAAAGACATAAGTACCACATTAAACCAGACTGTTTCAGACCATAAAGACTTTTGTGTAGAAACCAAGTATCCCCTTCTTGCTGTCAGAAACCTGGAGGACCTTTCACATAAATTTGTTCATCTAGATCAGCGTGTAGATAAGCCGTTTCAACGTCGAACTGGAAAACCTCTAAAGTAAGGATAGTTGCAGTGGCGAAGGCGATTTTTTACACTCTCAGTCCCCACTGTGGGTGAATAGGTATTTGTGTAGTCCTCAGGATAGCATTGATTGAAACCCTGGGCTACAAGTCTGGCCTTGTACAACGACTCACCATTTGGCTTCTTTTTAATTCTGTAAACCCATCGAGTGCCAATAACTTTCTTGTTTGCTGGAGGGCTTGCAGGCGTAAACACATGAAGTTTCTTTAGACTGTCCATTTCAGCCTGCATTGCCTCAAACCATTTATCTTGCTGTGATTTAGGAAGATGTTTGATTTGTGTGAACGTCTCAGGAGGAAGTGTAACATTACAAATCAAAGGTAAAAGTGCTTTCGTTACTTGCCACGAATATCGTTGTGGAGGGATTCCCTTTGTGGTCCTCTTGGACCGTCTTGGAACAACCGTCCATTCTTCTTCCGTTTCGTCCTCATCTTCATCATCGTCACCAGCAGCATCGGCGGCTTGCGAAGATGGAACAGTGGGTTGAGAAGAACTCGTGGAAGGAACATTCGCCTGTGCATCTTGATCATCAGGCTGCGTGGCATCAGCAGCATCATCTCTAGGAAAATACACTCCAGGATCGTTAGAATGAATCCTGGACCAGTCAGCATCTTCCTCAAAAATAGCAGATTGTGAAATCACTATGACATGATGAGAGTCAATATATTTGCTCCATTTTGAATTATCATCAATGCCCATAAATCTCATCCTTTTTGCTGCAGGACCCCCTTTCTTTCTTTGGGCTAAAGGAATATTGACCATAGCGTATGAACCAAAATTATGGAGATGTGAGAGGTCAGGCTTGTGTCCATATAACATGAAATAAGGGGTCTGATTTATGACACTACTCCAAGTACGGTTGATGATATGGTTAGCATATTTGATAGCTTCACCCCAGTATGGAAGAGTGAGGTTAACATCTTCAAGGAGGCAACGCATCATGGTTTGCAGAACCCCATTTCTGCGTTCTGCCACTCCATTTTGAGCTGGAGTGTAAGGAGCTGAGGTCTAGTGTAGTATGCCGTTCCTACGCATCCAGTCCTGAAAACGTTGAGACATGAATTCAGCACCACGATCACTCTGAATTCTGGCGATGCTGACTTCGAATTGGGTATAGACAAGATTGGCAAAGTCTTTAAAGATCTGAAAGGTCTCAGATTTTTCTCTCATAGGAAATACATATCCATATCTAGAATAATTATCAACAATTGTCAATAAATACCTTTTACCACCAAGTGTTGGTGTAAAAGGACCCACTATGTCAGTGTGTACCAAATCAAAAATGCGTGTTGACAGGCATGTAGCGCATTTTGGAATTGCTGCTGCTTTGGATTTGGCTTTCTTGCAGACAGCACAGTCCAAGAACACCTTACACCCCTTTAGATCCAAACCTCTTGCGAACTCTGGCATCTTCTTCAGAACACGGAAACTGGCATGACCCAATCTTCTATGCCACTTATGGATACACCTGGAAAGCAAAGGTTTACCTGTTAGTGAATTCTCAACATTAGCATGTTTATTTGGAACCTCAGGCTTGCCGTGAGCAACCTGTGTCTTATTTGTCTTTTTGTTGGCTTTAGGAGCCTTTGGAGTACCAACAGGATCTCTCTCTGGGACATCTCTCACTGGGCCTATGCTCTCCCTTTTTGGAGCTTGTATACTTGCCTGCTCTTGCGGCTTAGACTTTGGCTTTAAGTAATAAACACCACCAATCAACATGGTTTCAGCAACAATATCTCCATCTTTAACTACATAACTTGCTTTTTCAAGATGATGTACCTGGAACTTTGATACCCTAGACAAGTGACTCTGACTAAGCAAACTACTATTAGCTGATGGTACGTAGTAAACATCAGGAATGGATGCACCGAGCTCTTCAATGTAGACAGTTCCTTTTCCCATGACCTGAACAGGATGATTTGAAAAAGAGTACAGTTCATGAAGTTTAGGTTCAGGTTTGTGCATCTCTGTGTACAACTTTTTTCTGTAGGTAACATGTAAAGCTGGTCCACTGTCCAAAGTCCAAAGAAGTCGTCTGTCGTACTCTGGTTGAGGCTGTAGATCGTTGGTTACAACCAATGTGGCAAGTGGAGCTTGTGGATCATGCCTGGGATCACGACCATGATCTTGTCGTCCGCCTCTACCTCTGCCTCCTCTGGAATCTGTTCCTCTGGGCTGGTACATGATGGGCGCTGGAAACCGTTGGGGACAATCCCGGGTGGCATGTCCCACACAATTGCAAATGTAGCATCTTGGCATCCTTGGAACGTAGGCCCTTCCACGGAAGGGACGCCTCACTGGAGCCTTCAATGCAGGTGGTTCCCTTAAATGTGGCGCGGCTTGCATAAGTGCCTCTTCTTCGGTTAAAATTCTGCATACATGATCCACTGTGCGTTGAGCAATAGGCACTTGATTAATCTTGGAAATAGCATCTTTCCATTCATAATTCAATGAGTTAATGATAATGCTGATCATTTGAAAGTCATCAATAGGATAGCCTTTTTCAACCAGTTCTTTTCTTATTCCTTTCATTTTAGTTAAGTGTTCTCCAATATGCTCACCAGGTTTTAATCTAGAACCATGGAACTCGGACAAAAGCAAACATGTAGACTCAATGGACGTAGGCCGGTAACATGCTTCTAATTGAGTTCAAATTTGTTGGGCAGTTGCATCTTGTGAAAATGTGAGCTGCAATTCAGTGTCCATGGACATTAATAATGTGCATGCTCTATTATTCAAGTCCCATAGGTCAGGAGGCCATGGCTGGGCAAGAGGATTAAACACCATCACATGGGTACCTTCTCTACGAAGCAGAAGTCCAACCTCACTGACCCATGCCCTGTAATTCTGTCCTGACCGCTTCAATTTTCAATCACCAGCCAGTGGTACAATAGAGGGTGCCTGTTGAGGAACATGCAATTGGGGTACTGGCTTTGCAGGTTGTGCAAATTGGACTTGGCCTGCAGGAGGCGCTGGTTGTGCAGGCTGTGCCATCCGGACGTAACCAGCAGGAGGCACCAGTGGCGCCTGTGCCAGGGCTTGCGGCAGTTGCATTGAAGCTGCTACAGGTACTGGTGCTGGGGGTGACTGTACCTGAGCTGCAACGCCACCCTGGCCAGCATAAGGTGCTGGCGCTTGAGCTGCTACATTAAGTTGGCCTGCAGTTAGCACTGGCCTTTGTATTTGAGGAACCAGTGGAGGCTGCACTTGGGCTGAAGGCTGCTGTGCTCCATCTGAGACAGGAACCTGAATAGTAGCAGTATTAATAGGCATTCTAGCTGAAGCTCCCAATGAATGAGGAGGTGTGACAGCTTGGAGTGATGCCTGATGAAGGGACATCTGTGAAAATGCATTCTGCATTCTTTGAAATGCATCTTGTAAAACAGATTCACCAGCAGATGGTGCTATAACATTAGATTCAGGCACCATTGTATCCTCACGTGTCATTTGACACAGCAGGCAGTCAGGCTCCCGGTCGTCTGACACAAAATTCCACTGTGAGCGTGCCTCTGTCTTTGAAGAAGAAGGCAAAATGGTGATCCCTTGTGGGTGTGGCTTTGCTTGTGAAGAGGGAGGCAAAATGGCCGATTCTGAAAACTGAATGCCAGCAGAGGCTCTCCCATGCTTTTTATACCATGCTGCACACAACTTTGCGTTTTGCAGCTCTTGCTCAAAAACTTCAATTTGTTCATAATAACTTTGCAAAGCCTTCTCCTGCAGTTTGCTCAGGGCTTGGAGGATAATACATCACTTCCTTCCCTAGTGAAGCCTTAGGTCTAGCACCAAATCTCTCATAATCAGCCTAATCCCCATGAGCATAGGTTACTCCTGGGGCATCAGCTTGAGAGTTTGAAAAATCAGAAAACAGTGAAACTGACCTTGATTCAGAGGCTGCTTCTCCAAGACGTGTAGTGGATGCCAGCGGAGTCTGTAAACTTGAAGGACTCTGAGAAGTCTCCTCCGCAGCAGGCTGATAACGAGCCTTCTTCTTCTTTTTCTTTGGCATATTTGCAGCAATTAATCACAGCCTCCTCAGTGCCGGACTATCTGCCTGGCTAATTGCCTATCAATAAATCTTGAAAATAAAAACAAACCATCCTCGATACCAAATGTCGCGGAATAATTAACATTCCAACCAGAGGAGGATGGACTGTGGTTCATTTGCATGGTGAATATCAAAGAAAGAAAATCCGAGGCATATTCTATTGTAAAACTTTTAATGAGAAAACAAAAGACCTAAACTGACTACATTCTCTCATCAGGCAGAAGAGAAAAGTAAAGAAGTAACTGTGAGAATCTTTTTCTAGGCATGCACACAAAACAGTCTAAAACCATAACATAGCTGGACATATGAGACTTACTATGGTTACATGATAAGATAGTAACACAGGTGCAGAGAGCAGGGGAAAATGTACAGATAGAAATGAGCAAAGCTGGCAAAACTAAAAAATACGCAGTGACATCCCCTTCTTTTGTCAGCGAAGCAGAAAATCAGATAAGGCACATCTTCTTGCGCAGATACTCGTGTTGGGCTGTAGGAAGTTGTTTGTTCAGCATATCAGCAATTTGATCATGTGCAGACAAATACTGCAATTTAACAAAACCTTGTTTAACTGCTTGTCTTATGTTTTGGTAACTTGAACACCTAAATAAGTGTTAATATGTCCTAAAGACCTCAGTGTGAAAAAACGTTGTAAAACTTTAGCAAAACATTCACTCATCTGCTTATTTGGACCAATATAAACAATATCATCAACATTAACAAGAATTATCTCATACCTATTATCAGATCTTTTTGTAAACACGCATTCATCTGTTTCGGACTTAATAAAGCCCATTGAATTTAGTTTGTCAGAAAGACATAAGTACCACATTAAACCAGACTGTTTCAGACCATAAAGACTTTTGTGTAGAAACCAAGTATCCCCTTCTTGCTGTCGGAAACCTGGAGGACCTTTCACATAAATTTGTTCGTCTAGATCAGCGTGTAGATAAGCCGTTTCAACGTCGAACTGGAAAACCTCTAAACCAAGGATAGTTGCAGTGGCCAAGGTGATTTTCAGACTCTCAGTCCGCACTGTGGGTAAATAGGTATTTGTGTAGTCCTCAGGATAGCGTTGAGCGAAACCCTGGGCTACAAGTCTGGCCTTGTACAACGACTCACCATTTGGCTTCTTTTTAATTCTGTAAACCCATCGAGTGCCAATAACTTTCTTGTTTGCTGGAGGGCTTGCAGGCGTAAACACATGAAGTTTCTTTAGACTGTCCATTTCAGCCTGCATTGCCTCAAACCATTTATCTTGCTGTGATTTAGGAAGATGTTTGATTTGTGTGAACGTCTCAGGAGGAAGTGTAACATTACAAATCAAAGGTAAAAGTGCTTTCGTTACTTGCCACGAATATCATTGTGGAGGGATTCCCTTTGTGGTCGTCTTGGACCGTCTCAGAACAACTGTCCATTCTTCTTCCGTTTCGTCCTCGTCTTCATCATCGTCACCAGCAGCATCGGCGGCTTGCAAAGACGGAACAGTGGGTTGGGAAGAACTCGTGGAAGGAACACCCCAAATCCACAATCTCAGAAAATTAGAATAATACATGCAATCAATAAAACAAGGAGTGTACATAGAACAATATCGGACCTCTGAAAAGTATAAGCATGCATATGTACTCAGTACTTGGTTTGGGCCCCTTTTGCAGCAATTACTGCGTCAATGCGGCGTGGCATGGAAGCTATCAGCCTGTGGCACTGCTGAGGTGTTATGGAAGACCAGGATGCTTCAATAGCGGCCTTCAGCTCTTCTGCATGGTTCGGTCTCATGTCTCTCATCTTTCTCTTGGCAATGCCCCATAGATTCTCTATGGGGTTCAGGTCAGGCGAGTTTGCTGGCCAATCAAGCACAGTAATCCCATGGTCACTGAACCAGGTTTTGGTGCTTTTGGCAGTGTGGGCAGGTGCCAAGTCCTGCTGGAAAATGAAGTCAGCATCCACATAAAGCTCGTCTGCGGAAGGAAGCATGAAGTGCTCCAAAATCTCCTGGTAGATGGCTGCGTTGACCCTGGACTTAATGAAGCACAGTGGACCAACACCAGCAGATGTCACGGCTCCCCAAATCAACAGACTGTGGAAACTTCACACTGGACTTCAAGCATCTTGCAGTGTGTGCCTCTCCATTCTTCCTCCAGACTCTGGGTCCTTGGTTTCCAAATGAGATGCAAAAGTTGCTCTCATCAGAAAAGAGGACTTTGGACCACTGAGCAACAGACCAGGTCTGTTTTTCTTTAGCCCAGGTAAGACGCTTCTGACGTTGTTTGTTGTTCAGGAGTGGCTTGACAAGAGGAATACAACATTTGAAGCCCATGTCCAGGATCCGTCTGTGTGTGGTGGCTCTTGATGCACTGACTCCAGCCTCAGTCCACTCCTTGTGAAAGTCCCCAACTCTTTTGAATGGCCTTTTCCTGACAATCCTCTCCAGGCTGCGGTCATCCCTGCTGCTTATGCACCTTTTTCTTCCACACTTTTCCCTTCCACATAACTTTCTATTAATGTGCTTTGATACAGCACTTGAGGAACATCCAACTTCTTTTGCAATTACCTTTTGAGGCATTCCCTCCTTATGGAGGGTGTCAATGATGGTTTTCTGCACAACTGTCAGGTCAGCAGTCTTCCCCATGATTGTGATTCCTACTGAACCAGACTGAGAGACCATTTAAAGGCTCAGGAACCCTTTGCAGGTGTTATGGCTTAATTAGCTGATTAGAGTGGGACACTTTGAGCCTAGAATATTGCACCTTTTCACAATATTCTAATTTTCTGAGATTGTGGATTTGGGGTTTTCATGAGCTGTAAGCCATAATCATCACAATTATGACAAATCATGGCTTGAACTATCTTGCTTTGCATGTAATGAGTCTATCTCATATATTAGTTTCCCCTTCTAAGTTGCATTAGAACCCTCTGCTTCTTCCCCGAGGTTCCGGGAGCGAGGATGTGCAGCCTCCTGAGCTCCGGCTGGTGTATCTGAATGCCAGGTCCGTGGTTAACAAAGCTCCCCTCGTTAGGGATTTAGTTGAGGGTGAGCATGCGGACCTGGCCTGCATCACGGAGACCTGGTTGGGCCCAGAGGGTGGGGTCCCTTTGGTTGACATCTGCCCACCAGGCTTCCGGGTGCTGCACCGGCCAAGAGCTCAAGGTAGGGGTGGGGGAGTGGCGGTTATTATTAGGGAGACCTTATGTCCGCGGGAGACCACCGTTTCTCAGATAGTCGGGTGTGAGTCTCTCTTTGTGAGATTTGGTTCTGGGGCGCAGTTGGGTCTGCTGCTGACGTACATTTCGCCTAGTCGTACAGCGGCAGCCCTGCCCGAGCTGCTTGATATCCTCTCAGGGTTGGTGGTTGAGTTTCCCAAACTTATAGTTTTGGGAGACTTCAATCTACCATCCCTGGGAGGCTCATCTGAGCTAGCTCGGGAGTTCATGGCTTCCATGACGGCCATGGACCTGACGCAAGTAATTTCTGAACCAACTCATGAGGGAGGCCACACTCTTGACCTGATTTTTTTATCTAGACGGTGGTTGGATGATCTTGGTGGGGGCTCTCCATTTATTATGCCCCTGTCATGGACCGATCATCATCTCCTGCGGATGGTCTTCCGTCTTGCCACCCCCCGCCGTGGGGATATGGAACCAATTAGATGGTACCGCCCCAGACGCTTAATGGATCCTGATAGATTCCAAGCGGCGCTGGGGTCCCCACCTGCCTCCATTGCTCACAGCTCGGCGGATGCCTTAGTGGAAACCTGGGAAAGGGCAGCCACTGAGGCACTTGACCGGGTTGTACCCTTGCGGCCCCTGACCCGGCGCAGATCCCAGCGAGCTCCATGGTTCTCCGCGGAGCTCCGGGAGATGAAGCGTCGGAAACGGGGCCTAGAGAGCTGTTGGAGGTCGAGCCGATCCGAACCCGACCGGTTGCGGTTAAGAACCTATATTAGGTCTTATCTCGCAGCGATGAGGGTGGCGAGGTGTAATTACTTCTCTACCCTCATTGCGTCCGCAGATAATCGCCCGGCCGCCCTGTTTAGGGTGACTCGCTCACTTCTTAATCAGGAGGTGAGGGAGGATCCCTTGCAGGGTCGTGCCGAGGAATTTAGTCAACATCTGTCGGATAAAATCGCTCGGATTCGGACCGGTTTGGACTCCAGCTGGGCAGAGTCAGGCGATCAGGACACGGACGGTCTTGTCAATGTTATCTGGGAAGAGTTTGATTCTGTGACCCCTGATGAAGTGGACAGGATTATGGGGAGGCTGAGCTCCTCCACATGTTTGTTGGACCCGTGCCCTTCCTGGCTGGTTTATGCAGCTAGGGAGAGGACACGAGGCTGGCTCCAGGCGGTTATATCTGCTTCTTTGAGTGAGGGTTATTTCCCCACCGCCTTGAAGGAGGCGGTGGTGAGACCTCTCCTCAAGAAGCCTGCCTTGGACCCAGCTGTGTTGAACAACTTTCGTCCAGTCTCCAACCTTCGCTTTCTTGCGAAGGTTGTTGAGAGTGTGGTGGCGCATCAGCTCCCTCTGGTCCTGGATGAAGCAGATTATCTGGACCCCTACCAATCGGGTTTCAGGCCCGGGTACAGCACGGAGACGGCATTGGTCGCTCTGGTGAATGATCTCTGGAGGGCTCGGGACAGGGGATATTCCTCTGTCCTAGTCCTATTAGACCTCTCGGCGGCTTTCGATACCATCGACCATGGTATCTTGCTGCGGCGTCTCAGGGGATTGGGAGTGGGAGGCACGGTTCTTCGGTGGTTCTCCTCCTATCTCCTGGGACGTTCGCAGTCGGTGTTGGCAGGGGGGCAGAGATCGGCCCCGAGGTCTCTCGTTTGTGGAGTTCCTCAGGGGTCGGTTCTCTCGCCTCTCCTGTTCAACATCTACATGAAACCGCTGGGTGAGATCATTCGTGGTTTTGGAGTTGGGTATCATCAATATGCCGATGATACCCAACTTTTCTTTTCGACCCCAAACCACCCCAGTGATGCCCTCGCTGTGATGTCCCGTTGCCTGGAGGCGGTTCGGGTCTGGATGGGGAGGAACAGACTTCAGCTCAACCCTGACAAGACTGAGTGGCTGTGCATTCCGGCATCCCGGGACATTCAAGATGTTCCATCTCTTTCTATGGGGGGTGAGCTCTTACCCCCCGTGGATAGGGCTCGCAACTTGGGAGTCCTCCTAGATTCACGGCTTACCCTAGAAGATCATGTAGTGGCCGTGACTAGGGGGGCTTTTGCCCAGGTTCGCCTGGTGCGCCAGTTGCGGCCCTATCTGGACCGGGATGCCCTGTGCACGGTCACTCATGCGCTCGTGACCTCTCGCCTTGACTACTGTAATGCTCTCTACATGGGGCTTCCCTTGAAGACCACTCGGAGGCTCCAACTGGTACAGAATGCGGCCGCGAGAGTTGTCTTGGGAGTTTCCCGGTAGTCCCATGTTACACCTTTGCTCCGCGAGCTGCATTGGTTACCAGTTGTCTTCCGGGTGAGGTTCAAGGTCTTAGTTATGATCTTTAAGTCCCTACATGGCATGGGTCCGGGGTACCTCGGGGACCACCTGCTGCCGGCTTCAACTCCCCTCCGCCCTGTGCGTTCCCACAGAGAGGGCCTCCTCAGGGTGCCTCCGGTCAGGGAATGTCGACTGGCGGCCCCCAGGGGGAGAGCCTTCTCTGTGGGTGCCCCGGCTTTGTGGAACCAACTGCCGGTGGAGCTCCGGACGGCATCGGACCTCCGAACTTTCCGTCGTGGTCTGAAGACCCATTTGTTTGAATTGGCCGGTCTGGCCTGATGGGGGAGCTGTGTTTTAAATTGTCATTTTAGATTGCATTATTGTTTTTTAATTGGGCATTGATTTAATCTTTGTTTTAACTTTTGTATAGTATTGTATTTTTATTTATATGCCCTGTGAACCGCCCTGAGTCCCCAGGGAGAAGGGCGGTATATAAATTAAATAAAACATAAAACATAAAAACATTACTGAAATAAATGAACTTTTGCGCGATATTCTAATTTTTTGAGTTTCACCTGTATATTGAGTCCTATTATCTAATTGTACTTATTCAAATATTTTCTTATTAGAGAAATGTGGGAAAGGAAGATCAAATTTTGTACATTAAATAGGATCTTGTCTAAGGTTAAGTTTGAATCTCAAGCACTTAAGTAATAAACATCTTTAATTTTCCCCCTTTCTAAATATTTTAAAATGTGAAATATAATATTTGGTTCTGAAACTGCCAAGACCCATGATTCTAAGGCTTCTTTAAAAGGAAGAACTTGAAGAAGCTATTATATCAGCACAACAAACCCTTTTAGCCTTATAATTTATGGCTGCCTTTTGACAGGTACTGATTCAGCCTGGAATCCAAGTAATTTTAGCAGAAAATTCAAATAACTATCCACAAAATTCAGTCTGTAATCCTGGTAGAACAATCTTTTTAAAAATGGTAGAAACAAGAGCTCAAACTTTCAATTAATCCATTTTTCATTGCCTTCAGTATAGACCAAAGGCTTTCCAATGAATTTTAAAAAGTAAAAGTAATCCTCCAGATTCCTAGGAGTTACCATTGATAATATTCCCACGTTTTTAAAAATTCTGAAAGTGTATTCCCCACCCACCCAAACCCAAAACATTCTAAAATTACAAGACACCTTGGAGAGCCATGGAAGAAAAACACTCTAAACAGTCCATCAGTGTAAACCTTTTAATCAATTTAGTCTTATATCTTGACACCCAACCCCAATGCATATTCAGTAACACCTTTTCTTCTTTGGCTCTTTCCAGCCTGTGAGCAATGCTGCCTGATTTGAATGGAGCACAGAAAACTGCCCTTACTTATTGAAGCTATAGGTATTACTTTCAAGTGTTTACTTTCAAGGACTGTTTAGCCACTTTGAAAGATACATTAGTAAGATCAAATCAATTATTTTGGTCATAGAGCAGCATAAACATTAGTAAAAGGATATGGATAATACTAATAATGCCTTTTGCAATAGCATGGAATGAAATTTAAAGATAGCTTTGTATGTAGTGACCTCTTCTTTCTTTGAATATAATTCTTATGAAAAACATTCATTTTTATGTATCTGGGAAATCATTGTTTAGCATCATTTAATCAAATAAAGCCATGAGATACTACTGATATGTTCACCTTTAAAATGGTAAAGAAAAAACTCTACAACTATTAACTATCAAATGTGAATACATCCATGACTATCTGGGCCCAATCTACCAGTACTGAACAATGTTATATTGTCTCCAGATGATTCAAAATCAAGAACAGCAACAACAACAAAGAGGGGGAGGCAGGAGAGATAAAATAATCCTGTACCTGTCTTCTGTTGGTTCCTTAGTAAAAAGAGTGCTCATGGATAATGTTGACCTTGATAGTAAGTCTTCTTCAGCCATTTTGTAATAATGAGTGGCTTGCCCTACTTTCTTTCCAATCCCCTAGTTCAGGGGTAGGCAACCTTGGCTCTTTTATGACAAGTGGACTTCAACTCCCAGAATTCCTGAGCCAGACATGCTGGCTCAGGAATTCTGGGAGTTGGAGTCCACGAGTCATAAAAGAGCCAAGGTTGCCTACCCCTGCCCTAGTTGTATCGGCACCAGGTTTTAAAAGATATATCCATGATCCTCCTTCACATGGCTAGTAAAAATGAGTATCAGGTATTGTTATCTTCTTGGAGGAATGTTGCCCCAAATTTTAAAGACTCTCTTCCATTTGGGGAGAACTTTGCTCTACAGAATTTGGATTTTCATGATTGGGTCCTTTGGTAGAGGTAGGGTTTAGTAAAGAGTGTAATTTCAACTTTTGTGTTAAACAGCCATTGAGAAAGAGAAAATCAGCCATACATGATTACTGCATGATTTTTTTCCGTATGAACAAGAGCCTTGCTTTCTGGAACTTCCCTTGGGTTGCATCAAACATCTATTACTAAACCAAGAGTACTCGCAGGGCTCACTGCTACTACAATATTCTCTCCCCAACCCATATTTTTGCCACTTTCCCATTATCTCCTTTACATAAATAAGGATCCATCATCTTGTAAAAACCACATCGTTGATCTCAGTTACCTTGATTGGATTGAAACCTCTTCCCCTGTGTGCATTTATTATAATTAAATATGCATTCTGCCACTCAGAAACTTGGGATTTATTGGAGAGTGATCAAGTAGCATGTAGTGGGATTTTATGCTACCAGAGCGGTTGGAAGGAGGCTTCTTTCCATCTCAAAAGTTACGAAGTAGCCCCGGAGCTCTTACCCGAAGACGAGTACTTCTTGTTATCCCAAAGCCGACCCTTAATCGCGATATTCTCATTCGATAGTAAATCGCTCGGCGTAACTAGAGTTGGGAAGAGTGCCTTCTTCGGTGTGGACTACCACCCACACGAATCTTCTTCCCCTTTCTCACGATGCCTGGTTACCTCCTCTCCCGTTTCTTGTTTGTCCCTGACGGAGAAGCCGGCGATTTATAAAGCCCTAGCAAATTTAAAGCCAGCCACCAAAAGCCACCCTCCCTCGTGTGGACAGGATACCTTCTCCAGGGGGAATGAGGCCCACAAGCAAGTTATCAACTTGGACTGCCCACCAAGCCGTTTGTCAGCGAGATTTCAGCCTTTGGTAAAACTTTTTCCCCAAAGCAAGCCAGCTGAAAAAATGCACAGCGATCAAGGTGCACGACTGGTCCCTATGTACTTACCAAACTTCCTCATTCCTCCTTATAGCTTGCTTAAGAGGTTTAAGGACTCTTGCAAAGATACATCAGAAAGGTGGAGAGTGGGTTTTGTTGTGTTTTTTAACAAGAAGTTTGGGGATAAGAAAGAGGAAGCTGACCTTCACTTCGGAAAGAATCACTTCGAGGAGTGAGAACTGAAGACCACCAAGTCATTGCTGGAGACCCGCATTACTTATTTAACTGGTCACATGATGTCCCTCTCCCGCCCCCCCACCCCCCACTTTCAGATTAAAATTTCAATACTCGGAGAACAGGGTCAACACCTTTATCTATCTTAGCAGCTTTTCCAACGTTTATTGAGCACTTATAATCCAGTTTTTCAGTTTTCGAGGAGGTTATTTGGACATCGATAAAGTGCACATGGGGGCGGCGGGTTATCAAATTCGGGGAGAATGAAATGAGCAAACACACACCCAGTTTCTTATTTGTATTATCAGCAGCATGTAGGGGCATAATTAGAAACCCAGCTTTTTATCCCAGCCAAACCACTGGCAGAGTGTTGGTGATAGGAGTGCCAGATACCCTTTCTTTTAAGGGCCTGGCTATCGAAAGTGTTTCATAATCCCCTTTTTTTGTACTTCTTTGAACGATATAGAGGGTGATGAAATCCAGATTAACTGTGCAGCCTACAGGAACATTATCACTAGGGTGAGGATTTCCATGAAATTTCATTTTTTCTGGAACCTTTGTTTAAATTTATAAGTAAGTTAAAGCATGTTTTAGAGTAATCTGGTAAGAAATAGATGCTTTTTATTTTGCCTGAAATGTCATGTTTTGACTTTTTAAAGGTGTTATGTCATATTTCTGCTTAAATTTGTAACAAACTTCATATTTTACTCATTGGCAACCCTCCTGATAAGTCAGCAAAGAAAGTGAGAATTTGCCTGTTTTTTTTCTTATTTCTTATTTACTTCCCCAACTCAGGGAGGAGTGTGTGTCAGAGAGAGAGAGAGAGAGAGAGAGAGAGAGAGAGAGAGAGAGAGAGAGAGAGAGAGAGAGAGAGAGAGAGAGAGAGAGAGAGAGAGAGAGAGAGAGAGAGAGAGAGAGGTGGGAATGAAGACTTCTCCCCTGACCAGGCCTGAAAAAAAAGGTGAGAATTTGCCTGTTTTGTTTTGTTTTGTTTTTCTTATTTATCTCGGAACTCAGGTGTGTGTGTTTGAGGTGAAGTCACCTGAGAGCTGCAATCTGATTTCAGCATGTCTAAAAGCAGAGGTTCAGAGAGTGAAATTACAGCATCTTGTTCAAGAATCTTGTTCAAGGAAGCAGATTTTCAGTAGTGATGTTGATATTTTGTTTTGTAAATTGTGTGAGGTTAAGGTATAGCATTTTAACATTCAACAACATTGTGACATCAGGAAACACAAGAGTTGTTTAGCAAGATTTACATTCACTGAGAAAAGGCAACTTCTCTTTTTTGAGAGAGCTTCTTCAACTGCAGGTTCATCAAATACCCAGTCAGAATTTTTTAAGGATCTCTGTACAATGATGGTTACTTCCAATATTCTCTTTAGGAAGTTAGGTAGTGTTAGCCTCAGGCATTTTTGGGAGAAGTACACCAGTCACCTGATTCCAAATGAACCAACTCTAAGGAAAAATTACATTTCTGCCTGCTATGAAGATGTGTTAGGTTGACAACAATAAGATCTGCGGTTGACAACAATAAGATATGGGTTTCAATAGATAAAACAAGTGATGCAAATGGAAGATATGTAGCCAATGTTATTTTTGGCACTCTGAAATGTGACAAGCCTGGTGAAGTATTTCATCTAACAAGTGAAACTCTACAAAAAGTAAACAATTCCACTATTGCCATGCTCTTTGAACATTCTACAAAACTGCTGTAGCTGGATGGTGTAAAAAGGGGAAATACACTTTTCTTTGAAACAGATGCCACTCCATACATGACTAATGCGGCCAAGGGACTTAAACTTCTTCATCCAAAAATGATCCACATCACATGCCTTGTACATGGTTTACACACAGTGGCCAAAGAGATTCAAGGCAACTATCTTGATGTAGATAATTTTGAATGGGAAAAAATGTTCATTAAAGCTCCACTTCGAGTAAAAAAGTTCAAAGAAATTGCTCCTACTTTGGCTCTCCCTCCCCAACCTGTCATGACACATTCACGGACTTGGCTGGATGTGGCTATGTATTATTTCACAAATTATGCTTCCTTGCAGCGGATAGTTAAAGAATTAGACTGTTTTGAATCTTCCTCCATCAAGATTGTGCAAGATTCCTTTCCTGAAACCTTGGCTGGAAACAGCAGATATAGGATCTAACTTCAGTGGATTATCAAGAGCAATCACCTGCCTTGAACCTGTAGGAACGGAACTTAGTGATGCACTGAACATTGTAAAATAAACTGAGAGTGATTTAAAGCAAGCAAAGGGGAAAGTGGCTGAAAAAATTAGTGATAAACTGCAAAGAGTGCTGCAATCTAATCTGGGTTATTCAACACCTTGCAAAATAAGTAACCTTCTAAATGGACTGGAAGCAAAATTTGAAGACTTTCTCCAGATGAGTTTGCTTTTTTCAAACTTGTTCCTATAACCTCTTGTGATGTCAAACAGAGTTTCTCCAGATACAAGAACATAGTGGTGGACAACAGAAGGAAGTTTGAGTTTGATAACCTCAAGATGCATGTGGTCATCCAATGCAATTCTGCTGTTAACGAAAACTAATCCAGAGATGACCATTTTACTCTCTCAATGTTCATTTGATTCTTTTAATACTAGCACTTCTGCACTGGAAGTGAAGAAGAATAAACCATGTGTGTGTATGTAACCACAGATTTTTTAAAAATGGGTGCTAATTTCGGAAAAATTGTCATATTTTTGCTTTAAAAGTCATATTTTTGGTTTAATTGGTCATATTTAAAGGATTTTAAGTTTATAAATGCTTGTGTTGAAAGAAAAATCTTCAGTGGTATTCAAATATGCAAACAACCAGTTCTCTGTGTGGATGCCACTTCCGGAAGTCCATTCTGGGCCTGGGGAACAAAAAATCAGTTACCGGTTCTGCCAAAGTAGGGCAAATCAGCTTAATCCCACCACTGCCTTTAGGACATAATAGGATTAACCCACCACTACCAAAAGGGGCACACTCAGACTCAGGTCAAAGTACATGACACAGGAAATAGAAAGCCACAGGAACAACTCCAAACACAAAAGTCCAAGAAGGTATAAAAAACCCACCACTCCCAGCACCATGTGGTCAGCCACCCCAGAAACATGCTGCTGTCACTGAAGTTTCTGGCAACTAAATAAACAAGAACCTTCTTTCTAAAGCAGTGTCCATTTTGTTTATTCCCGGCTTGGACTGGACCCTGATGATTTTTTTTCTTTCAAGAGAACCATACTCTTCTATGCCTGTCATAAATCACAAGGGAAGCCTCCCTTTCTTGTTCATTGGTCTTCCAGTTGGTTCACACTAAGGTTATTTCACCTAATTGTGTCACTGTGGCATTGATCTTTTTGTCTATTTCTGTAGGGACTAAGCAAACAAAAGAGCACTCTTCTTTAATTGTTATTTAAGGGGAGGAAGGGGGGAATCCCACCTCAAGCCACATCTGCAACCTCTGTGGAAGATATAAGTCATGGACCAAGAGTGGTGGAGTGAGAAAAAATGGGGCGGGGAGGGAGAATCGGTCCCAGAACTGATGTAAGGTCATAAGGGAGGAGGGAGCAATGGCAAGAGTAGAAAGCCAGAAAAGAGATGGCTGTACTTCTATCAGTCAAATCTTTCTTGCTTTGAAAACACAGACATCAGCAACAGGAAATACTGGGGAAACATTCAGCCTTCTTCTCCTTTTCCCATCCACTCCTCCCTCCCACCAGCCATGCCATGCCATGCCATGCCATGTACCCTAATCATCTGGTGGCTGCTGACTAAAATGGCAGGCCATTTTTCTACCACCTGTATAGCCAGGATTCTTAAGGTTTTGAATTAATTCCACAAGCAGCTATGAACAAACCTCCAGGTGCATATCACAAATTCGAGTGGGGAGGAGAAATAGCCCTCCTCACCCCACTCTGGCTTCGTGTGGGAGCACCATGCTTATGTTGGACTGTTTTTTGGGGGGGAGGTTGTTTTTTCTTTTTTTCCTATCTGCAACATAAAGAAACAGTGGGAGGTGGAGGGAGAGAGAGAGAAAACCAGGAGAGGAGAGGGAGAAGACCAAGAGAGAGAAGCATATTCACATACAAGAGGCAGATTAAAAACAATACTGCCTTTAAAGGTCAATTGTTTGATGGGCCAGTCTGATTCTTAAAAACAAAATGATTAATGGGATAGAAAATGCGTCCTTTCAGTGAACTCCTCATTGCCCTGGTGCAAGCAGAACAATAGTAAACTTTAAACTCCTACCCTGCAGATTGATTGATTGATTGATACTTCATATTTCTTAACCACCCATCTCCCTCAGGGGCTCTGGGTGGTGTACAATATCTATAAAATTAAACATTAAAATCACAAAAATTTAGAATTATTTTTTTAAAATATACATAAATACAGAAGAACAGAATAACAGAGTTGGAAGGGACCTTGGAGGTCTTCTAGTCCAACCCCCTGCTCAAGCAAGAGACCCTATACCATTTCAGACAAAAGGCTGTCCAATTTCTTCTTAAAAATCTCCAGTGATGGAGCACCTACAGCTTCTGGAGCCAAGCTGTCTTACTGGTTAATTGTTCTGTTAGGAAATATCCCCTTAGTTCTGGGTCAGTTCTCTCCTTGATTAGTTTCCATCCATTGCTTCTTGTCCTGCCTTCAAGTGCATTTGAGAGTAGGTTGAACCCCTCTTCTTTGTGGCAGCCCTTCAAATACTGGAACACTACTATCATGTCAGCCCTAGTCCTTCTTTTCACTAGACTAGACACCCAATTCCTGCAACCATTCTTCATAACTTTTAGCCTCCAGCCCCTTAATCATCTTTGTTCTTCTCTGCACTCTTTCTAGAGTCTCACTTAGCAAGCAGCCTATTTTTTGCAAGCAAGTGAGCTGGGCAGGAGCCCGGGATCAGTGTTTCTGAGTGCAACCTCTGAGCGTGGCTCAGCCGATCACGGGCTCCTGCCTGGCTCACTTGCTTGCAGAAAATAGGCTGCTTGCTAAGTGAGCTGGGAAGCAGCCTGGGATCAGCTGAGCCATGCTCAGAAGTCGCGCTGAGAAACGCTGATCCCGGGCTCATGGCCAGCTCACTTAGCAAGCAGCCTCTTTTCTGCAAGTGAGCTGGGCATGAGCCCGGGATCAGCGTTTCTCAGCACGACTTCTGAGCACAGCTCAGCTGATCCCGGGCTGCTCACTTAGCAGGCTACCCGGCACTGATCCTGGGGCTTCACTTAGCAAGCAGTATGTTTTCCACAAGCGAGCTGGGCAGGAGCCGTTCGCTTGCTAGCCCTTCCCCCCCAAACACACCACTTGCTCACTCACCCTTCCTTGCTCACCGCTCCACTCGCTATTCCTCTGAAAACAGGCCGGTCTGCCCCTTTTATACTTTTTCTTCTCTCCACCCTCCTCCTTTTCTGGGTGCACTGGAAGCTCCAATTAGCATGTTGCCACAGATCCTGGGGATTCTGGCAAGCTCTGCAGCTCCAGCTGATCTCCAGGTCTGTGTGACTCCATTTTGACTAGTTCCCTCCCCCACTGTAATTAGCTAGGCTGGGCTCACGTACCACTGGTGGTACGTGTACCACTGGTTGAAAAGCCCTGTTCTAGAATCAAGAATATGCTTTACTTCATAGTGGGTCTGACCCACCACCATGAGGGGTCCGGGCGCCTTCTTAGGGGGAGGTCTTAGAGTGGAAACCCAAAAAGGTTTCAGCAGGCTGCAATGGAAGACAGGGTGAACTTTTCCCAAAAGCTTAGGAAGTTTTAATTCCACTGTGACTGGGTTAATGATCTTTACACTGGGGAAAGGCCCCAAGAATTTTGGTCCTAATTTCGTAGTGGGTAACATGAGCTGCAAGTATTTAGTTGACAGATAAACCTTTCCCCCAACTTGGAATGTTCTTTGAGGAGCCCTTTTTTCAATCTGCCTGCTTTTTATAGGTCTCAGAGGCCTTTTTTTAAAGGAGTCTTCGTGGCTTTCCAAACTTCTTCCCACCCCCTCACCCATTGATTGAGTGTCTGAGATGCTGAGGGTGCCTGGGGGTATTCGGGTATTGGGTTGAACTCTTTCCCTGTGGCTACTCTAAAAGGCGTGAAGCTGGTGCTGCTGTGAACAAAATTATTGTAAGCCACCTCTGCGAAAGGGAGGAGGTTGGTCCAGTTGGTTTGTTGGTATGAAACCTAGCATCTGAGATATTGCTCCACCAATGAGTTAGCGGATTCAGTGGCTCCATTGGTAGAAGGATGAAAAGCAGATGATAGACCTTGAGATGATCCAATTAGTTTAAGAAAGCTTCTCCAAAACTTAGCTGTGAACTGCACCCCCCCTGTCTGAAATTATTCGTTTAGAGGCACCATGCAGCCGGTAGATATGTTTTAAGAACAATTTAGTCAGTCGTTGGGCAGATGGGAGCCCTTTGCAGGTAATGAAGTGAGTCTGCTTTGAAAACAGATTTATCACAGTCCAGATGACTGTATTTCCTCTACAGGTGGAACTTGAAAAATTAGAATATTGTGGAAAAGTTCATTTATTTCAGTAACACAACTTAAAAGGGGAAACTAATATATGAGATAGACTCATTACATGCAAAGCAAGATAGTTCAAGCCATGATTTGTCATAATTGTGATGATTATGGTGTACAGCTCATGAAAACCCCAAATCCACAATCTCAGAAAATTAGAATATTACATGCAATCAATAAAACAAGGAGTGTACATAGAACAATATCGGACCTCTGAAAAGTATAAGCATGCATATGTACTCAGTACTTGGTTTGGGCCCCTTTTGCAGCAATTACTGCCTCAATGCTGCCTGGCATGGAAGCTTTGCCTGTGGCACTGCTGAGGTGTTATGGAAGACCAGGATGCTTCAATAGCGGCCTTCAGCTCTTCTGCATCGTTCGGTCTCATGTCTCTCATCTTTCTCTTGGCAATGCCTCATAGATTCTCTATGGGGTTCAGGTCAGGCGAGTTTGCTGGCCAATCAAGCACAGTAATCCCACGGTCATTGAACCAGGTTTTGGTGCTTTTGGCAGTGTGGGCAGGTGCCAAGTCCTGCTGGAAAATGAAGTCAGCATCCACATAAAGCTCGTCTGCGGAAGGAAGCATGAAGTGCTCCAAAATCTGGTAGATGGCTGCGTTGACCCTGGACTTAATGAAGCACAGTGGACCAACACCAGCAGATGACATAGCTCCCCAAATCAACACAGACTGTGGAAACTTCACACTGGACTTCAAGCATCTTGCAGTGTGTGCCTCTCCATTCTTCCTCCAGACTCTGGGTCCTTGGTTTCCAAATGAGATGCAAAAGTTGCTCTCATCAGAAAAGAGGACTTTGGACCACTGAGCAACAGACCAGGTCTGTTTTTCTTTAGCCCAGGTAAGGCGCTTCTGACATTGTTTGTTGTTCAGGAGCAGCTTGACAAGAGGAATACGACATTTGAAGCCCACGTCCAGGATCCGTCTCTGTGTGGTGGCTCTTGATGCACTGACTCCAGCCTCAGTCCACTCCTTGTGAAAGTCCCCAACTCTTTTGAATGGCCTTTTCCTGACAATCCTCTCCAGGCTGCGGTCATCCCTGCTGCTTGTGCACTTTTTTCTTCCACACTTTTCCCTTCCACATAACTTTCTATTAATGTGCTTTGATACAGCACTTTGGGAACATCCAACTTCTTTTGCAATTACCTGTTGAAGCTTTCCCTCCTTGTGGAGGGTGTCAATGATGGTTTTCTGCACAACTGTCAGGTCAGCAGTCTTCCCCATGATTGTGATTCCTACTGAACAAGACTGAGAGACCATTTAAAGGCTCAGAAAACCTTTGCAGGTGTTATGACTTAATTAGCTGATTAGAGTGGGACACTTTGAGCCTAGAATATTGCACCTTTTCACAATATTCTAATTTTCTGAGATTGTGGATTTGGGGTTTTCATGAGCTGTAAGCCATAATCATCACAATTATGACAAATCATGGCTTGAACTATCTTGCTTTGCATGTAATGAGTCTATCTCATATATTAGTTTCCCCTTTTAAGTTCCGTTACTGAAATAAATGAACTTTTGCATGATATTCTAATTTTTCGAGTTTCACCTGTACTTTCAGGTAGATCTACTATAAAATCCATAGCAATTTTTTCCCATGGTTGCGAAGGGTCTGCCACCGGCTGCAATAACCCAGGGGGTTTCCCTGGAATTCTTTTCATGGTGGCACATACAGTACAACTCCGGACATAATTTTCCACATCTCTTTTTAATCCCGGCCACAAAAAGGCCACCAGCGGATGAGATGTAGAGTTTTTATGTATCCAAAGTGCCCAGCCTGTTTCACGTCATGGCCATGTTGGAGGGTGTTAATACAGAGGGTTTCTGGCAAGTATAATTTTTCCCCCTTGTAAGCCAAACCATCCCTGAATGTTAGGGAGGTTTTATTCTCTTTGAACCATTGATCGGTGAGGAGCTCTTGTTTTATTTTCTTTGCCCCAGGGTCATCAGGATTAGGGGCTCTGCAAGGCATGAGTTGAGCAGCAGTTTGTGGATTGGAGTCAATTGCCTTGTTAACCACTTCACGCTGGCTTTTGTACTGGGGCAGTCTGGATAGAGCATCAGCTAGGAAGTTTTTCCCTCCCGGTATGTACTTTAGAGTGAAGTTAAAACGGTTAAAGTACTGTGCCCATCGCACTTGTTTTGGGGACAGTTTGTGGGGAGTTTTCAGTGCTTCTAGATTTTTGTGATCAGTCCATACTTCAAAAGTCACCTTGCTCCCTTCTAGATAGTGCCTCCAGTTTAATAGAGCCCAGCAGATTGCAAAAGATTGCAAAAGATTCCCACACAGCCCATCTCCCCTTGCTGTCAGTAAATTTTTTTTTATTGAAAAGTTTTAAAATACATTTTATCTTTAACAATCCCCCCTCCCCCTCCCCAACCTATCCCTCCCTACCCCTCCCCCCCCTTTCCCCCCTCCCCCCCACCGACTTCCCAGAGCTAAGTACAGGGTATAAAAACAAAGAACAATCATAAACATCCATATGCTACCAACAATAAATTCTTAAATCTATCACTCTCTAGCTCATATAAAATAACTACAAGCAATATTAATATTACATATAAAAAGAAAGAAAAAAGAAAAAGAAAAGAAAGGAAGACTTATTCAAATGCTAAGTGAAACTTTTTAGTCCCATATTTCTTCTGAATATATTCAATCCATTTTTCCCACTCCCTAATATAACGTTCTTGCGAATGATCTTTCAAATAAGCCGAAATCTTTGCCATTTCTGCCAGGTCAGAAACCTTTAAAGTCCATTCTTCTATAGTCGGCAGCTCCTCCTTCTTCCAATACTGACCTATTAGAAGTCTTGCTGCTGTAACTAAATTTAACATCAACTTAGTGTCCACAACAGTAGCACCTGTAATTATACCCAACAAAAAAATTTGCGGACAAAACTTTATCTTTTGCTTGAAGATCTTCTGCATATTCCACCAAATTTTTATCCAAAAAGCCTTGACCTTTTTACAAGTCCACCATATGTGAAAATATGTTGCATCTTCACCACCACACCTCCAGCATTTTGGCTGATAGCTCGGATACATACTTGCAAGCTTTTTAGGATCTAAATGCCATCTATAAAACATTTTATAAAAGTTCTCTCTTAAGTTTTGAGCTTGTGTAAATTTTACGTTCCTCACCCAGATCTTTTCCCACGTATCCATTGTAATAACTTCTTGGATGTTCTGGGCCCATTTTATCATACAGTCTTTAACCAATTCTGTTTCTGAATCAATTTCTATCAATGCAAGATATATCCGTTTGATATGTGCTGGACCCTGATTTCTAATTTGCTCTATCAAATTTTCATCAGTCATTGCAAAACCAGTTTTCTGATCTTCTTTCCACCTGGCCCGTAATTGAGTATATTGAAACCAGGTTTGAACAATCTTCTCATCTCGCAAGAAATTATACGATTTTAAACACCATACACTTCTTTCCAAGCTTAAAATCTCCTTATACGTAGTCACGTCATGTTTGAAACCAACATTTATGTTTTCTATTGCGTGTTTTGGAATTGCCCACAATGGTATCTTACAGTCTAACTTGTATCTATACTTCTTCCAAACTCTCAACAATGCCTGTCTTAAAATATGCACTTTAAACACATTATCTACCTTCTTATCATACAACAAATACGCATGCCAGCCAAATAACAAGTCGTGGCCCTCAAGATTTAATAATCTCTCTTGTGTCAGATTAATCCAATCACTTATCCCTGCTAACGCAGCAGCTTCATAATATAATTTAAGATTGGGCATTTTAAGACCACCTCTTTCACGAGTATCCTGCATAATCTTAAGTTTAACTCGTGGCCTTTTCCCTGCCCAAACAAATTTATTGATACCCCGTTGCCATTCTTCCAAATTAGAATCTTTCTTAAGAACCGGTATCATTTGAAATAAGAATAAAAATTTAGGCAGGACATTCATTTTCACTGCTGCGATTCTTCCCAACAAAGACAATTGCAATTTTTCCCAACTCTCCATTTCTTTTTGAATTTTACCCCATAGTTTTTCATAGTTATTTTTATATAACTTTGTATTAGAGGGTGACAAAAACACCCCCAAATATTTGACCCTTTTAGCAATCTCAAATCCAGTTAATCCTTCTAAAAGAGCCTTTTGCGATACTGTCATATTTTTGGCCAGAATTTTAGTTTTTTGTGCATTAACTTTAAATCCAGAAACCCTCCCATATTGCATTATTATCTCCATCAGGTCCACAACAGAATTTTCTGGCTGGGTCACTGTAACAACCAGATCGTCTGCGAACGCCCTCAATCTATAATCCTGATCTCTAATTTGAATACCCTTAATTTTTTCCGAGTTCTGAATTTTTATCAATAATATCTCCAATGTTAAAACAAATAATAAAGGTGATAACGGACACCCTTGTCTTGTGCCCTTCTCAATATTACATGCTTCAGTCAAACTATTGTTAACTATTATTCGGGCAGTTTGTTTTTGATATAATGCCCTAATTGGTTGCAAAAATTTATCCCCAAAATTCATTTTATCTAAAACTTTCATCAAAAATTGCCAATTCAATTGATCAAAAGCTTTTTCAGCATCTAAAAAAATTAGCGCCGCAGGGATCTGGTTGTTCCTTTCCAAAAACTCTAACACATCAACTATATGCCTCACATTATTTTTCATTTGCCTACCACTAATAAACCCAGTTTGATCCCCATGAATCACCTGTTGCAGAACCCTCATCAGTCTGTTAGCCAACACCTTAGCAAATATTTTATAATCTGTATTTAGAAGTGATATCGGTCTATAATTTTTAACTTGAGTAGCATCTTGATCTTCCTTCGGAATCAAAGAGATAAAAGCAGTTCTCCAAGACGGAGGCACCTTTCCCCCTCTCTGAATTGTCTGAAACAGTTCCTTTAACGGCTTTATCAACGCCATTTGTAAATTTTTATAGTAAACCGCAGTCAAACCATCCGTACCTGGCGCTTTATCCAACTTCAATTCCTTAATTGCTATAAGAATTTCTTCTTCTGTTATCAACTGGTTAATCTCCTCTTTTTGTACTTGCGTAAGAACCGGGATGCTAGCATTCTCCAAATATACATCAATGTCTTTTTCATTAATCTTTTCCTTAGCATATAATTTAGAATAAAAATCCACAAAGGCTTCCTTGATAAGATCCTGTTGAAACACAACCTTTCCCTTATGTTCAATTTTATCTATATTAGAAGCCCTTTGCTTTTTCCTTAGTCTATAAGCTAGCCATCTACCTGGCTTATTAGCATTGCAAAAAGTATTATGCCTAGCAAACCGCAAGTTGGTTGCCACTTGATCAGCCATCAATTTATCGAATTGTCCTCTTAATAGTTTAATAACTTCCTTAGTCTTTACATCCGATGGATTCAAAATTAAGACCTTTTCTTTTTCCCTAATTTCATTCTCCAGTTCTTTCCTTCTGGCTTCCAAAGTACGTCTGTATTTATTATTCATATATATCAACACCCCTCTCATATAGGCCTTGCTAGCATCCCAAACCATGTCCATAGAGGTATCCTTATTCATATTAATTTCAAAAAAATCCTTCATCCGCTGCTTGCATTCTTCCACATTTCTCTGATTTCTAAACAAATTCTCATTTACGCGCCACGAGCGCCTATCCCTATTGTCCTTATTGATCTCTAACCAAACTGGACTGTGATCCGAAATAGTCCTTGCACAAATCTTTACCTTCTTAATCCTAGAAAAAAAATCATTAGTCAACAAAATAAAATCAATCCTAGAAAAAGATTGATTTCTGTCAGAAAAAAAAGTATAATCCTTTTCACGTAGGTGTATGTCACGCCAGATATCTCTCAATTCCAGGTCGTCCTTCATTTCAAAAAAAGATATAGGCAATCTGGCATGACTCGGAGCACGCTTAAAAGAACCCGCCTTGTCCATCTGTACATCCAATACACCATTCCAGTCCCCCATAAAAATAAACGATTTATAATCCAATTGAGTGAGCTTTGTATGAAGTGAACTAAAAAAATCCGCTTGTTGTTGATTAGGAGCATACAGTCCAACTAAAAGCGTTTTTTTACCTTCTAACAACAAATCTATCATAACATATCTTCCTTGCGTATCTGCTTCAATTAATTCCGCTGTTAGAGTACTTTTAACGTAGACAACCACTCCATTTTTCTTATTCATCGCGGAAGCAACAAATTGTGTGCCCAACCTTGAGTTCGATAAATACTTTTGGTCCATAACCCTAATATGCGTTTCTTGCAAACATATAACATCAATCTTAAATTGTTTTAAATATTGAAAAACTTTCTTTCTCTTCTGTGGTGAATTTAATCCATTGACATTCCAGGTTAGGAATTTAGTCGCCATGCGTGGCATCCCGAAGCTTTTGAAGCACATTTTTAATAGCCCCTATATTTTCTTTGGGCCGCGCTCCTCCCACAGCTTCACTATAAGTACGCTTTGAGAATTCCATAAACTTCTGCTGGTCTTGCTCTTGTACTTGTCTTGCTCGTTTTACAGCGGCGCGCGTCAACCTCTGCTCTCCAGCAGCCGCCAATGAAGCTGTAGTTTGATCCCCTCCAGCACCATTCTCCTCTGTTTGTCCCTCGTCAGCCTCTTGAGGTTTTCCCTCTCCAGATCCCTTTGCTGCTTCCAGGAGTGATAGTGGGGTTGCTTTTAAAACATTGTTATAAAAATCACGCGCCTGAGTCACAGTAACCAGACGGTATCTTTTACCTTCATACATCACCACCAGTCCAACTGGAATCTCCCATCTAAAGTTGATATCACGTTGCTTAAGTTCCTGTACGAGGAATGCAAAATCCTTCCTTCTCCTTAAAATCTTTGGAGGAATTTCTTTTAGAACCAAGACTTCTTGCTCAGCAACCACAACTTTAGTATCATAAGCAGCTTGAATAACTTCATCTCTAGTTGCTCTCTTTGTAAAATAGACCACCACATCTCTAGGTAGCTTCCTCTGCCTTGCAATCCATGAGTTTACACGAAAAGCTTTATCCATACATCCCTCTATTTCAGATGCTGGCTGGCCCAATACTGCTTCCAAAGCCTCAGAAATCAGCTGCTTTAGGTCTTCTTTAGGATTCTCTTTTAAGCCCCTGATTCTTATAGCATACTGCATCTGATGATACTGAACAAGACTCAATTCTCCGTCCATCTTGTCCCTTAAATTTTCATTCTCCAGTACCTTTACTTCTAATATAGTGTTCTTTTGACTAAGATCCTCCATTTTTTCTTCCAAACATTGCACACATTCAGCCACGCTTTCCACTGTAGACAAGATGTCTACCCTCATTGCACTAAACTTCTCGTTAAGCTTCTCGTTAAGCTTCTCTTCCATCCTCTCCTCCAATTTCTCCATTCTCTCCTCCAACTTTGCCACCTTATCATCCAGCATTTCTGAAATTACCTCGGATTGCCTTGCAAAGGCATCTTGTAAATCCTTAAGCGTCAATGCCACAGGAGGTGCAGGAGGAAGCAGAGCCTGCAACGATGTCTGTTGCACCGGGGAAGTTCCCGCACTCCGAAGAACTTTAGAGGAAGATTTAGCCGCCATCTTTCTTCACTTTCACTTGTTGCGCACTTTCACTTTAAGTTTAAAAAGTCCATCAAGCTAAAGAGTAAGAATAAAAGTCCTCTTCACCTGAGCCTCCTGTACCGCTCTGCCTGCTCCTTTTACTCCATAGTCTTTCCTTCTGGCAGGGGTGGTCGCAAACGCCTGGCTCTGCTCCAAAAATCCCGGAGCAGAGACGCTAAACAGCTGGGAGCAACCCAGGCTGCGGGGGAGTTCAATCCTTCAGCTGCCCAAGCTTTCAGCTCAGGCGGCCCCGGAGAACTCAACCCCTACCTGGGGCCTCACCCCCTCCTCTTCTCCCGAGGAGGGGGCTTCAAATCCACCTAAACAGCTGATCGGCGCTGTTTTAGGTGGAAAAACTCAGCTGTGAAGCGGACAGCCCGAAACGGCTATCTTCGGCGCCGCGCCGCCACCGGAAGTCTCAGTAAATTTTTTTGAGGTGTAGGCACAGGGTTGTAGGGTCCCACTTTGGTTCTTTTGCAGTAGTGCAGCTCCGATGGCCACATCACAGGCATCGGCTTGAATTACAAAGGGCTTCCCTGGGCAGGGGTGCTTTAGGACCAGTTCAACAGCAAATAGTCTTTTTTTTAAGTTCTCAATGTCAAGGTAAAAATCACCTTTGTAGAGGGCGACGGACCGTGCTTCAGAGAATGCATGATATGCTTGCAGGAAGGCAATAAAAACACGACGCATAATCTTACTAAATACCTTTTACTTACAAAAATATAAAAACTAAATATATATTATACAGAGCTAGCTGGGCTACATCCTAACGTAACAGACAGTAACAGCAAAGAGAATAAAACAATACAGATAACAACTCAGAACTTTCTCTAGACATGCGCACTAAACAGACTGAAACCATAACATAGCTAGTCATATGGGATTCACTATGGTTACCAGATAAGTTATCACAACAGGTGCAGAGAGCAAGGGAAATGTACAGTTAGAAAAGAACTTTTCTGACGAACATAAAAAAAAACGTGCAGTGACATTCCCCTTCTTTCGTCAGCAAAGTGAAGACTCAAGTAAGGCACATCTTCTCACGCAGATACTCATGCTGGGCTGTAGGAAGTGGTTTGTTCAGCATGTCAGCAATTTGATCACGTGTAGGCACATACTGTAATGTCACAAAACCTTGTTTCACCAGTTGCCTTATGTTTTGATATCGGATGTCAATGTGTCTGGACCTTGAACCTGTAAAACGTGTTTCAGAAATATAAACCACAGATTCATTATCTTCCATCACTGTGATTGGTTGAATCGGATGTGTCCAGATATCTGTGATTAAAGCATCAAACCAGGTTAAAGAATTGCATGCATCAGACACACAAGCATACTCAGCTTCTGTAGAGGAACAAGAAACAAGATTCTGTTTACGCACATGCCAGTAAACAGGACATCCATTTAAAAACATCATGTAACCTGATGTACTTTTCCGTGACTTCTTATCACTCGCCCAATCTGAATCTGCAAAACAACATAACTCTGCATAGTCAGTATGTGTTGGTTCCAACAACAACTTCATGTCTTTGGTGTGTTTTAGATACCTCAATAACTTTTTAACACATGTCCAATGAAACTGTTTTGCCTTGCCTACGTGTCGTGATAAAAGATTAACACTAAGTGCAATGTCAGGTCTAGTCCAACTACTAATATACAGCAACGACCCAATGACTGAGCGATATAGTGTTTGATCTTCGAACTCAGGACTTGGTTCATGTGCCAAAATGTGAAAATCAGTTTGCATGGGTATACTCACAGGCTTTGCGTCCTCCATGTTACAGTGATGTAACAGTTGTTCAATCTTCTCTTCTTGTGTAAGACTAAACCCCTTCTGAGTTTTGGCAATTTGAACACCTAAATAAGTGTTAATACATCCTAAACACTTCAACGTGAAAAACTTTTGTAAAGCTTTAGCAAAAACCTCACTCATCTGCTTATTTGGACCAATATAAACAATATCATCGACATAAACAAGAATTATCTCATACCTATTACCGGATCTTTTAGTAAACACGCATTCATCTGTTTCGGACTTAATAAAGCCCATTGAATTTAGTTTGTCAGAAAGACATAAGTACCACATTAAACCAGACTGTTTCAGACCATAAAGACTTTTGTGTAGAAACCAGGTATCCCCTTCTTGCTGTCTGAAACCTGGAGGACCTTTGACGTAGATGTCTTCATCAAGATCAGCGTGAAGATAAGCCGTTTCAACGTCGAACTGGAAAACTTCTAGGCCAAGGATAGTTGCAGTGGCTAATGCAATTTTCACACTTTCAGTCCGCACTGTGGGTGAGTATGTATTTGTATAGTCCTCAGGATAACATTGAGCGAAACCCTGGGCTACGAGTCTGGCCTTGTACAACGACTCACCATTCGGCTTCTTTTTGATCCTGTAGACCCATCGAGTACCAATAACTTTCTTGTTTGCTGGAGGGCTTGCAGGCGTAAACACTTGAAGTTTTTTTAAACTGTCCATTTCAGCCTGCATTGCCTCAAACCATTTATCTTGTTCTGATTCAGGAAGATGTTTGATCTGTGTGAACTTCTCAGGTGGAAGTGTAACATTACAAATCAAAGGTACAGGTGTTTTTGTTACTTGCCACGAATACCGTTTTGGAGGGATTCCCTTTGTGGACCTCTTGGAACGTCTCGGGCCAACCGTCCATTCTTCTTCCGTGTCGTCCTCGTCTTCATCATCGTCGCCAGCGGCAGCATCAGCGGCTTGCGAAGACGGAACAGTAGGTTGAGAAGAACTTGTGGAAGGAACATTCTTCTGTGCATCTTGATCATCAGGTTGTGTGGCATCAGCAACATCATCTCTAGGAAAATAAACTCCAGGATCATTAGAATGAATCCTGGACCAGTCAGCATCTTCCTCAAAAGTAGCAGATTGTGAAACCACAATAACATGATGAGAGTCAATGTATTTGCTCCATTTTGAATTATCATCAATGCCCATAAATCTCATCCTTTTTGCTGCAGGACCCCCTTTCTTTCTTTGGGCTAAAGGAATATTGACCATAGCATATGAACCAAAAATATGGAGATGTGAGAGATCAGGCTTGTGTCCATATAACATGAAATAAGGGGTCTGATTTATCACACTACTCCAAGTACGGTTGATGATATGGTTAGCATATTTGATAGCTTCACCCCAGTATGGAAGACTGAGGTTAGCATCTTCAAGGAGGCAACGCATCATGGTTTGCAAAACTCCATTTCTGCGTTCTGCCACTCCATTTTCAGCTGGAGTATAAGGAGCGGATGTCTGATGTACTATCCCATTCTCACGCATCCAGTCCTGGAAACGCTGAGACATGAATTCAGCACCACGATCACTCTGAATTCTGGCGATGTTGACCTCGAATTGGGTATAGACAAGACTAGCAAAGTCTTTAAAGATCTGAAAGGTCTCAGATTTTTCTTTCATAGGATATACATATCCATATCTAGAATAATTATCAACGATTGTCAAGAAATATCTTTTACCACCAAGTGTTGGTGCAAAAGGACCAACTATGTCAGTGTGTACCAAATCAAAAATGCGTGTTGACAGGCGTGTAGCGCGTTTTGGAATTGCTGCTGCTTTGGATTTGGCTTTCTTGCAGACAGCACAGTCCAAAAACACCTTACACCCCTTTAGATCCAAACCTCTTGCGAACTCTGGCATCTTCTTCAGAACACGGAAACTGGCATGACCCAATCTTCTGTGCCACTTATGGATACACCTGGAATGCAAAGGTTTACCTGTTAGTGAATTCTCAACATTACCATTTTTATTAGGAACCCCAGGCTTGCTGTGAGCAACCTGTGTCTTTTTTTGTATTTTTATCATTATTAGGAACCTTTGGAGTAGCAACAGGATCTCTCTCTGGGACGTCTCTCTCTGGGCCTGTGCTTTTTGGAACGTGTATACTTGCCTGCTCTTGCTGCTTAGGCTTTGGTCTTAAGTAATAAACACCACCAATCAACATGGTTTCAGCAACAATATCTCCGTCTTTGACTATATAACTTGCTTTTTCAAGATGGTGGACCTGAAAATGAGAAAACCTAGACAAATGACTCTGACTAAGCAAATTACTACTGGCAGACGGAACATAGTAAACATTTGGAATGAGAGCATCAAGCTCTTCAATGTAGACAGTTCCTTTTCCCATGACCTGGACAGGATGATTGGAAAAAGAATAAAGTTCACGAAGTTCAGGTTCAGGCTCGTGCATCTCTGTGTAAAGCTCTTTTCTGTAGGTAACATGTAACGCTGCTCCACTGTCCAAAGTCCAAAGAAGTCGTCTGTCGTACTCTGGTTGAGGCTGTGGATCGTTGGTCACAACCAATGTGACAAGTGGAGCTTGTGGATCACGCCTGGAACCACGACCACGACTTTGTCGTCCGCCTCTACCTCTGCCTCCTCTGGAATCTGTTCCTCTGGGCTGGTATGTGACGGGCGCTGGAACTCGTTGGGGACAATCCCGGGTGGCATGTCCCACACGATTGCAGATGTAGCATCTTGGCATTCTTGGAACGTAGGTCCTTCCACGGAAGGCACGCCTCACTGAAGCTCTTGATGCAGGTGGTTCCCTTAAATGTGGCGCAGCTTGCATAAGTGCCTCTTCTTCGGCTAAGATCCTGCATACATGATCCACTGTGCGTTGAGCAATAGGCACTTGATTGATCTTGGAAATAGCATCTTTCCACTCATGATTCAAAGAATTGATGATAATGCTGATCATTTGAAAATCATCAATAGGATAGCCTTTTTCACCCAGTTCTTTTCTAATACCTTTCATTTTAGTCAAATGTGCTCCAATATGTTCACCAGGTTTTAATGTGGAACCATGGAACTCAGACAAAAGCAAACATGTAGACTCAATTGATGTAGGCCGATAACATGTTTCTAACTGAGTCCAAATTTGTTGGGCAGTTGCATCTTGTGAAAACATGAGCTGCAATTCAGTGTCCATTGACATCAATAATGTTGTGCATGCTCTATTATCCAAGTCCCATATGTCAGGAGTCCATGGCTGGGCAGGAGGATTAAACACCATCATGTGAGTACCTTCTCTGCGTAACAAAAGTCCAACCTCACTGACCCATGCCCTGTAATTCTGTCCTGACTTCTTTAATTTTGAATCACCAGCCAGTGGTACAATGGAAGGTGTTTGATGAGGAATATACAACTGAGGTACTGGCTGTGCAGGTTGTGCAATCTGACCATAACCTGCAGGGGGCACCAGTGGCGTCTGTGCCTGTGCCTGGACATGCGGCAGTTGCATTGAAGCTGCCGGCAGCCTTGGTGCTGGCTGTGACTGTCTTTGAGCTGCTATTCCACCCTGGCCAGCAGGAGGCGCTGGCGCTGGGGCTGGTGCATTAGCATAATCTGCAGATGACACTGGCCTTCGCATATAAGAACCCGGTGGCAATTGCATGTGGGTTAAATATGGCTGTGTTCTGCCAGGTAGAGGGGCTTGCATAGAAGCAATATTAACAGGAGAAGCAACAGTAACAGGAATCCTAGCACCATCAGGGGCTGGAGCCTCAGATAACGGCAGAAATCTTGTATCTCTGAGCAAAGACTCCTCCATAGACAATTGCGAGAGTGAGAGCTCCAATTCATGTCTTAATGCAGCTTCACCAGTAGATGGTGCTATAACATTTGCTTCAGGCATCACTGTGGCTCTGTATGGCCTTTGGGACAGCCCATAATCATGTGACATAGGAGCCTCCGGTTCCCATTCGTCTTGCATGACACTCAATGATGGGCGTGACTTAGGCTTTGGGGAAGAAGGAGGCAATATGGCTTCTCCTTGTGGGTGTGGCAATATGGCCGGTTCATGCTCATAATTCCTCTCATATTGCTGAACCATTGACACATATTTCTTTGCCTGCTGCAAACGCCTTTCAAAAACCCCAATTTGTTCACAGTAGCCTTGCATAGCCCTATCTCGCATAGTTTGCTTGGGGCTTGAAGGAGCAGAAGAAATTTTCTTTGGCTGAACTTTAGGTTTCGCTCCAAGCCTTTGAAATTCATCTTGAGCCCCTGGAGTGTGAACATTTCCAAAAGCAGCTGCCAGGGAGCTTGGAAAAGTAGAAAAAGGAGTGACTGACCTTGCATCGTAGACAGGAGCAGGTGCGTCTTCTCCAAGGCGTGTGGCCGAAGCTATCGGAGTCCTTAAGGTCGAAGGGAGATGCCCAACAGACAAGCTCCTGGCCTCCCGTTTCAGCCGTGGCTTCCTTCCTGACATGTTTCAGCAGTTAATCACCGCTGCCTCACTAGCACTAACTAACTGATAACAGCCGCAGAAACATGCATCTCCAAAAACATAAATCAAACCATCCTCGATACCAAAATGTCAAGGTAAAAATCACCTTTGTAGAGGGCGACGGACCGTGCTTCAGAGAATGCATGATATGCTTGCAGGAAGGCAATAAAAACACGACGCATAATCTTACTAAATACCTTTTACTTACAAAAATATAAAAACTAAATATATATTATACAGAGCTAGCTGGGCTACATCCTAACGTAACAGACAGTAACAGCAAAGAGAATAAAACAATACAGATAACAACTCAGAACTTTCTCTAGACATGCGCACTAAACAGACTGAAACCATAACATAGCTAGTCATATGGGATTCACTATGGTTACCAGATAAGTTATCACAACAGGTGCAGAGAGCAAGGGAAATGTACAGTTAGAAAAGAACTTTTCTGACGAACATAAAAAAAACGTGCAGTGACACTCAAAAGCAGTATGACAGCTCATAGTCCATGCTAGTGGTTGGCCCGGCCATGGCTTCCCTCCCCCTTTGCGTGTTTTTAGTAATTTCATAAGGGGTAGGGCAATCTCAGCAAAGGAGGGGATGAATTAACGGTAGAAGTTGGCAAATCCTAGGAAGTTCTGGAGTTGTTTCTGAGTCTTTGGGAGCGGCACTTACTGTGTTGCTGTCTTCTCAGTTTTGACTTTGTATGCATTTGTCCTTAAGGCTTGGTCTTGTGCAGCCAGAATTAGTCCCTCAGTCTCTTTCTTTAACTTTCCTGCTCTTAGCCATTGACAGGTCTTGTTATTATCTGTTTTCCCTGCTATTTTTAGTGTATTGGCCATGTAATGCTTTGTCTTCCTATGCCTCCATTCTATTCTTCATTTGGAAAAGGATAAGTACAATTTTTTCTAAATTTTCCAAATGAAAACTATCCTTTTCATTTGGAAAAGGATAAGTACAAAACACTTGTGGACAAGGAAGAAAGGGATAAACTTTCAAGGCAGGGAGCAGAGGGTTAAAGAGCAAAGCACCTCCTAGAAAACAGCCTGAGATTTCCAACAAAAAGAAGTACATAACACTTCATAAAGGGCCAAAAACTTTTGTAAATTCTTAAATTTATAAAATCTCTGAATATGTTTTTCAAATTGTTCAATTTCTTTTTTTCAATTTTTCAATTCTTTTTTCAAATGTTAATCTTTTTTCAACTCAAATATCATTTTTTAATTTTAAATTCTTTTTTCAGTTTTTAAATCTTTTTTCAATTTTAAATTTCTTTTCAATTTTTTAAAAATTCTTTTTTCAGTTTTTTAAATTGGAAAAAACAGTTTACTTATTTTAATTCTTTACTAATTTTTAAATTCTTAACATTCTATAGAGAAAAAATAATAATAAACCACAGAAAAAAGACAGGCACTTCAAAACAGGGAAGATAGTGATGAATTTTTCAAGATAGAGAACAAAAGTTCAAGAACTCTTGTAAACTCTTGTAAACTGACACTTCACAACAGGGAAAATATTTAATTTTTAGATGTTTTTAATTTTTTAATAAACAAAAAAGTCATGGAAATAGAGACTGACACTATAGTGACTTGCAAAGTGTGCCATATGTTTCATGCTCCCAGAAGACCCAAACTATGTATGTATCAAATGTAAACTACTTGAATTACTAGAAGAAAAGTGTCTAGAAGCAACTCTAGCCACTCTGAAACTCAATGAACAAAGCGAGAAATCCCAACTTAAACAAGGAGACTACACCAAAATAAAACACAATAGGGAGCAAACAGCTTCTAAAAAATGACCCCATATATGAACATAAAGAAGAAAACCGATACACCCAAATTGAACACAATAGGGAACAAACAGCTTCTGTAAAAAAAAAAGTATATATGAACCTGAAGAGCAAGACCAATGGAAACATGTCACTTTTAGTAGAAAACAACCAAGAGCAAAGCCCCTACTACTGTATGTACCCTAGCCCACTCCAATGAAGCCCCTCTGGAACTGAACAATCGCTTTCATAGCATCCTCCTGGCAGAAAATATGCAGACACCCATTAAAGAACATTAATCAATAGTTTCTAAAACAGATGCATAATCCAGCATTCCTGCAACAGGAAGAAAAGTATCCCAGACTTCCCTAAGGAAAATGAGGTGAATATTGGTGATAGCAGATTCAATTCTTAGGGGAACAGAAACTATATAGTCTGCAGACTGGACAGTCAATCTAGCGAGGTACAGTATATTGTCTTCCTGGAGCAAAAATCAAAGATGTAACTGTATACAGGTAGTCTTCGATTTACAACCAAAAGTGATCCCAAAATTTCTGTTGCTAAGTGAGACATTTGCTAAGTGAGTTTTGCCCCATTTTATGATCTTTCTTGCCACAGTTAAGTGAATCACTGCAGTTGTTAACTCTATTATTAAATGAATCTAATTTTCCCATTGACTTTGCTTGTCAGAAGGTTGCAAAAGGTGATCACATGTCCCCAGGACACTGTGACTATTGTAAATATGAGTCAGTTCCCAAGCATCTGAATTTTGATCACATGACTATGGGGATGCTGTAATGGTTGTAAGTGTGAAAAACGGTCATAAGTCATTTTTCCCAGTGATGTTGTAACTACAAATGGTCACTAAATGCATTATTGTAAGTCAAGGACTACCTGTACATTAATAAAATAACCCCATGGATTACTACCCCTTTCTTCTCCTACGTGTGGGGACCAATGACACAACAATGAGACTTCCGGGTGGCAAGGCTCTGTCGATGGCGGCCGTTTTGACCGTCAGCCCCGTTGTTTTCCGTTGAACCGCGAAAACAGCGACAATCAGCTGTTTTGCGGTTCGGAAAACCCCCCCTCGGGAAAAGAGGGGAGGGGGAGCATTCAGGTACGGGTAGAGATCCCCTAGACCCCTAGAATTGTTATTCTGGGGGTTGAAGGGTGAGAGCCCCCCGTAGCCTGAATTAGCTCCGGACTCAGGGACTTCTCTGTTCCAAGGCTTTGGAACAGAGCAGGACGCTGCAACCATCCCTGCAATCAACATTGTATTTTGGATTACTTGGATGCAGGCAGAGCTGTGCAGGAGAATTTTGAAACAGCAAGTATATGATCTTTAACTCCGGTTTATACTAAAAGAAAGGAAGAAAGATGGCGCAGGAGTGAATTGTTAGTGAAAAATAAAAGGACAAGGAATATATTATAAAATATAAAGACTGAGAAGGAAGAAATCGGTTTTTTTAAAGTCACTCTGCACAAAATATTTGAAATTGGTTTAAAAGTGAACTTAAGGATTTGTATATTTAATAGGGGAGAAACAAAGTTGCAAGCTGAGTGGAAAAGTGAAAGTACGCAACGAAGATTAATTGGGTGTTAAAATGGCCTCTAAATCAGCTAAAGCTTCTGCTCCTAGAAGTACTGGTGCATCACGAGTTCAACATTCTTCATTACAGGCACTGATGCCACCCCCTGCGGTACCTGCACCTGCATTAACATTAAAAGATTTACAAGATGCTTTAAAAAATCAATCTCAGCAAATATCTGAACTTATTAATGAGAAGAATAAAGAAATACGAGAGGACATTTTAGTGGCCTTTCAGGGGCTGGCAGTTTGCATTGAGCGTTTGGATGAACGTGTGGAAGATGTGTATCAAAATAATTTGAGATTGGATGCTAAAATGTCAGAAGCTGAGAATAAAATAGATAAGACTGAGGACGAGGTGGTTATGATACAATATAGAGATATGGAGTTTGCTTTGAGGATAAGAGGATTGAAAGAGGATCCAAAGGAAAACTTGAAAGTGTTACTGGCAGAAGCCCTGGAACCGATTTTGGGCTGTCAAGCGGAAGAAATTATAAAGGATATAGATAAAATATTTCGTGTTAATTCTTGGATTGCCAGGCAAAGGAAACTACCTAGAGATGTGGTTGTTTATTTTACAAAGAGATCGATCAGAAACGTGATTATCCAAGCTTTTTATCACAATAGATTTAAAGTTGCTGATCAAGAAGTTTTAATTTTGAAAGAACTTCCACCGAGAATTTTAAGGAGAAGGAAAGAATTTACTTTTTTGGCAGATGAACTAAAGAAACGTCAGCTTCAGTTCAGATGGGAGATACCAATAGGCTTGGTGGTGAATTATTCAGGCACGAGATACCGTCTCAACACAGTTTTGAAGGCACAAGACTTTTATTCTAATATATTGAAAGCAGGTTCTCCGCCATCCCCAGAATTTAAAGGAAGGAAGGAAGATGGAGGGCGACAGACACAAATGGAGAGTACACAGGGAGATGAAGTCATTTCGCGGATGGTTAAAGAACTTCAGCAAACTTCGGAAACTGTGCAGCCCCAGGCATCATTAGAAGAGGTTAAGGAACAAAGAATGACACGGGCTGCAACCAGACGAATAAGACAAGAACAAGAAGAACAGAAATCGACAATTATATCTCAAAAATCTACTTATAGTGAAGCAGTGGGAGGAGCGAGACCGAAGAGGCAAGTGCTTGTGGTTTTGCGAGACACGCTCCGAAAGCTTCAGGTCGCAAAAGATGGTGACAAAGTTTCTAACCTGGAATGTTAATGGCTTAAACTCCCCGCAAAAGAGAAGGAAAGTATTTCAGTATTTGAAACAATTTAAAAATGATGTGTGCTTACAGGAAATGCATATTCATGTATCAGACCAAAAATATTTGATAAATTCCAGACTGGGTGTACAGTTTAGTGCATCTGCTTTAGATAAGAAAAATGGAGTAGTTATTTATGTAAAGAAGAATTTAACAGCCAATTTAATTGAAGCTGATAAACAAGGAAGATATGTTATAATTGAACTTTTAATAGAAGGCAAGAAAATACTTTTAGTTGGACTATATGCACCTAATCAACAAGGAGAATTTTATAAATTTTTACATAATAAAATAATTCAATGGGATTATAAATCGTGTATTTTGATGGGAGATTGGAATGGAGTCTTGGATGCACAGAAAGACAAAAAAGGTCTTTTTAAAAGTACTCCGAATCATGCCAGATTGCCTAAATCTTTTTTTGAGATGAAAGATGATTTGGAATTGAGACATTTGGAGAGAATGAAATCTGGAAGAAAAAGATTTTACCTTTTTTTCTGATCGACATCAATCCTTTTCTAGGATTGATTTTGTATTAACTACTAATGATTTTTTTTCTAGGGTCAAGAAGATTAAGATATGTCCAAGAACTTTATCAGATCATAGTCCAGTATGGTTGGAATTGGATAAGGAGAGGAAAGATAGAAGATCTTGGAGATTAAATGAAAATTTGTTTAGATATCAAGAGAATGTGGATGAATGTAAAAAACAGTTGACAGAATTTTTTAATATAAATATACATAAGGGTACTCCTATTGAAATGGTTTGGGATGCAAGTAAAGCCTATATGAGAGGAGTGTTAATATATTTGAATAATAAATATAGACGTAGAATGGAATACAAGCGTAAAGAGTAAGAGGAGGAAATCAAGAGGAAAGAGAAGGCTCTAACTTTGAACCCATCTGATAAGAGGGTGAAGGAAGCAATTACTTTGTTAAGAGGTCAGTTTAATATGTTGATGGCAGATCAAGTGGCATCTAACCTATGGTATGTTAAACACAATACCTTTTGTAATGCTAACAAGCTGGGTAGGTGGCTAGCTTATTTGTTAAGGAAAAAACAAAGGTCACGTAACATAGATAAGACAGAATATAAAGGTAAAGAGATGTTTCAGCAAAATTATATTAAAAAGGCTTTTGTTGAATTTTATTCTAAGTTATATGCCGGGGACAGAATGCAAGGTTTAGACATAGATAGATATTTACAAGAAGTGAATATCCCTGTACTCACACAAGCAAAGGGAAGGGATGAATCAACTGATAAATGCTGAAGAAATTATTTTGGCAATTAAACAATTAAAAGTGGGTAAAGCACCAGGAACAGATGGTTTGACTGCCATTTATTATAAAAATTTAGTTAGAAATGGTGAAACCTCTAAAAGAGTTATTTAGAACAATTCAAGCTGGAGGAGAAGTGCCTCCATCGTGGAAAACAGCTTTTATATCGTTGATTCTAAAGGAAGATCAAGATCTTACCCAAACCAAAAATTACAGACCAATATCGCTTTTAAATACTGATTATAAGATATTTGCAAAAATTTTAGCAAATAGATTAATGAAGGTTATGCAGCAAATGATTCATAGTGACCAAACAGGATTTATAAGTGGTAGACAAATGAAAAATAATGTGAGACATATTGTAGATTTATTGGAATTTTTGGAGAGAAATAACCAGGTCTCTGGAGCGCTGATCTTTTTGGATGCTGAAAAGGCTTTTGATCAATTGAATTGGCAATTTTTATTTAAAGTATTAGAGAAGATGGAGTTTGGGGATGAGTTTTTACAACCTATTAGAGCAATATATCAGAAGCAAACAGCTCAAATAATAGTTAATGGTAGTTTGACAGAAGCATGTAATATAGAAAAGGGGACAAGACAGGGGTGCCCGTTGTCACCTTTGTTGTTTGTTTTAACACTGGAAATATTATTGATTAAGATACGTGATTCAAATAAAATTAAGGGAATTAATAAAAGAGATCAAGATTATAGACTGAGAGCGTTTGCGGATGACCTGGTTATTACATTAAGTCAACCGACTCAGTCAGTTGTAGACCTGATGGAGATAATATTTTTATATGGAAAAGTTTCTGGATTTAAGATAAATACGCAAAAAACTAAAATATTGCTGAAAAATATGACCACAGAACAAAAGGTAGTCTTAGAAAAATTAACAGGATTTGAAATAGTTAAAAAGATTAAATATCTGGGGGTATATCTTTCAGTTTCAAATGTGAAATTATATAAAAATAATTATGAACTGTTATGGTTAAAAATACAAAAAGAGTTAGATAGTTGGAAAAAATTACAATTGTCTTTATTGGGAAGAATCGCAGCAGTGAAAATGAATGTTTTACCAAAATTTTTATTTTTGTTTCAAATGATACCTATACTTAAAAAAGATTCGAATTTGGAAGAATGGCAGAAAGGTATTAATATATTTGTTTGGTCAGGTAAAAGACCAAGAGTAAAATTTAAGATAATGCAAGATGTACGTGAAAGAGGTGGTCTTAAAATGCCCAATTTTAAATTATATTATGAGGCTGCTGCTTTATCATCAATTAGTGATTGGTTTAATTTAACACAAGGGAGATTACTGAATATTGAGGGATCTGATTTATTATTTGGTTGGCACGCATATTTATTGTATGATAAGAAGGTGGATAATATTTTTAAGACACATATATTAAGGTATGCCCTGTTGCGAGTTTGAAAAAAATATTGACATAAGTTAAATTATAAAATACCAATTTGGGCAATACCTAAACATGCAATAGAAAATATAAGTGTGGGATTTAAACATGATGTGACTACATATAAAGATATTCTTAGAATGGAAAGGAATGTTTGGCAATTAAAGCCATTCAATATTTTAAAAGAAGAAAGAATAGTGCGGACTTGGTTTCAGTATGGTCAGTTACAAACTAGATGGAAGGAGGATCAGAAAATTGGTATTTCGACAATCAATGAAAATTTGGTTAAACAAATAAGAGATCAAAGTCCAGCGCATATAAGGAGGATATATAATGCACTGATAGAAATAGATTCAGAAACGGAACTTGTTAAAGATTGCATGATAAAATGGGCCCAGAATTTTCAGGAGCCCATAGCGATGGATATCTGGGAAAAGATATGGGTCAGAAATGTGAAATTTACACAGGCTCAAAATTTAAGAGAGAATATTTCTACAAGATGTTTTATAGATGGCATTTAGATCCAAAAAAATTAGCATGTATGTATCCGAATTATCAGCCTAAATGTTGGAGGTGTGGTTGTGATGATGCAACTTATTATCATATATGGTGGACTTGTAAAAAAGTTAAAGCTTTTTGGATTAAAATTTGGTGGAATATGCAGAAGATATTTAAGAAAAAGATAAGGTTTTCTCCACAGTTATTTCTGTTGGGTATTATTACAGATTGTAATGTTATAGATATTAAATTGATGTTAAATTTAATTACGGCAGCAAGACTCTTGGTAGCGCAATAATGGAAGAAGGAGGAACTGCCTACTATAGAAGAGTGGACTTTAAAAGTTTCAAACCTGGCGGAAATGGCAAAGATTTCAGCATATTTGAAAGAACACTCGCAACAGAGATATATTTTGGAATGGAGAAGATGGATCGATTATATTAAGAATAAATATGGGACTAGAAAGTTTCATTTAGTATATGAATAAGTATTAGCATTATATGATGTATTATTAATTAGTTATTATTATTTAGTTATTTAGTTATATTAAGAGGAGTTAAAGTGCGATAGAATCTAAAGTGTCTTTTTTTCGTTGGTTAGCATATTTTAGCTTAAGTTGGTCAAAGTTTATACCCTGTATTCAGCTCTGGGAAGTCGGGGGGGGGGGGGAGGGGAAGGTCTGGAAAGTGGGGGGGAGGGGGAGGGAGGGAGTTTATGTTTTTAAAAATGTATTTTAAAACTTTTCAATAAAAAAAAACAAAAAATGAATCTGAAAACAGTAACAAGAGATTACAAACAGCTAGGGGAAAAAATTAAAGAATTAAGAGTGCAAGTGGTGCTTTCATCTATACTTCCAAAAAAAGGCCAACATCCAATGAGAGAGCAAAGGATTTTAGAAATGAACCACTGGCTTAAAAACTGGTGTCAACAGAACTGGGGTTTCCTAGACCATGGTCTGCTTTACCTACATGAAGGGATATTGTCAAGGGATGGACTGCACCTCACAATAACTGCAAAGAATATAATCAGAAAACAACTGGCTCATCTTATCAAAAGGGCTTTAAATTAAAATTGGGGGGGGCAATCTTCACAATGTTTAGAACCTACTAAAAACCCCTAGATAACCAATCACATAAGGAGGTAGGGAGTAAAGAGAAAGAGGAAAAAAAGAAAAACATAATGAAGTAGAAAGTGATGGGAAGGATGGAAACCCCAGTTATGACACAAGAGATATAAGAAACATACAGGTGAAACTCGAAAAATTAGAATATCGTGCAAAAGTTCATTTATTTCAGTAACGCAACATAAAAGGGGAAACTAATATATGAGATAGACTCATTACATGCAAAGCAAGATAGTTCAAGCCGTGGTTTGTCATAATTGTGATGATTATGTCTTACAGCTCATGAAAACCCCAAATCCACAATCTCAGAAAATTAGAATATTGTGAAAAGGTGCAATATTCTAGGCTCAAAGTGTCTCACTCTAATCAGTTAATTAAACCATAACACCTGTAAAGGGTTCCTGAGCCTTTAAATGGTCTCTCAGTCTGGTTCAGTAGGAATCACAATCATGGGGAAGACTGCTGACCTGACAGTTGTGCAGAAAACCATCATTGACACCCTCCATAAGGAGGGAAAGCCTCAAAAGGTAATTGCAAAAGTAGTTGGTTGTTCCCAAAGTGCTGTATCAAAGCACATGAATAGAAAGTTATGTCGAAGGGAAAAGTGTGGAAGAAAAAGGTGCACAAGCAGCAGGGATGACTGCAGCCTGGAGAGGATTGTCAGGAAAAGGCCATTCAAAAGTGTTGGGGACTTTCACAAGGAGTGGACTGAGGCTGGAGTCAGTGCATCAAGAGCCACCACACACAGACGGATCCTGGACATGGGCTTCAAATGTCGTATTCCTCTTGTCAAGCCGCTCCTGAACAACAAACAATGTCAGAAGCGTCTTACCTGGGCTAAAGAAAAACAGACCTGGTCTGTTGCTCAGTGGTCCAAAGTCCTCTTTTCTGATGAGAGCAACTTTTGCATCTCATTTGGAAACCAAGGACCCAGAGTCTGGAAGAAGAATGGAGAGGCACACACTGCAAGATGATGAAGTCCACTGTGAAGTTATTATTATTATTTTATTATTTATCGAACTTATATACCGCCCTTCTCCCATGGGACTCAGGGCGGTTCACAAGGTAATTAAAATAACACTACAAATACAAAAAGTTAATAACAATTAAAATAATTAAATTATCCTTGAGTAAAATATAAAACGCCTATAGGTCCAATTAAAACCCAATTACAATAAGTTAAAATTAAAATTCTCAGTCCTGGCCGGAAAGCTCAAAGAGCCAGGTCTTCAGGTCCCGGGGGAACGAACGAAGATCAGGGGCAGTCCTGAGCTCTACGGGTAACTGGTTCCAAAGGGCAGGCGCACCCACAGACAAGGCCCTCCCCCTGGGTGTTACCCGCCGGTAGTCTTTTGCCAGCGGCACCCTGAGAAGGCCCTCCCTGTGGGAGCGCACAGAACAAAGGGAGCTTGATGCCGGCAGCAGGTGTTCCCTCAGATATCCCAGACCCACGCCATTTACGGCTTTATAGGTCATCACCACCACAGTCTGTGTTGATTTGGGGAGCCATGTCATCTGCTGGTGTTGGTCCACTGTGCTTCATTAAGTCCAGGGTCAACGCAGCCGTCTACCAGGAGATTTTGGAGCACTTCATGCTTCCTTCCGCAGACGAGCTTTATGGGGATGCTGACTTCATTTTCCAGCAGAACTTGGCACCGGCCCACACTGCCAAAAGCACCAAAACCTGGTTCAATGACCGTGGGATTACTGTGCTTGATTGGCCAGCAAACTCGCCTGACCTGAACCCCATAGAGAATCTATGGGGCATTGCCAAGAGAAAGATGAGAGACATGAGACCGAACCATGCAGAAGAGCTGAAGGCCGCTATTGAAGCATCCTGGTCTTCCATAACACCTTAGCAGTGCCACAGGCTGATAGCTTCCATGCCACGCCGCATTGAGGCAGTAATTGCTGCAAAAGGGGCCCAAACCAAGTACTGAGTACATATGCATGCTTATACTTTTCAGAGGTCCGATATTGTTCTATGTACACTCCTTGTTTTATTGATTGCATGTAATATTCTAATTTTCTGAGATTGTGGATTTGGGGTTTTCATGAGCTGTACACCATAATCATCACAATTATGACAAATCACGGCTTGAACTATCTTGCTTTGCATGTAATGAGTGTATCTCATATATTAGTTTCCCATTCTAAGTTGCATTACTGAAATGAACTTTTGCACGATATTCTAATTTTTCGAGTTTCACCTGTACCCAAGACCCATAAAGGACTCAAATGCCTATACACTAACACTCAAAGTTGAAGATGAAGTCTTTAGATGAAGTCACAAAAGCGAAGGCTCAGAATGAACAAAGACTTGCAAGAAAAGTCGAAGATAATAATAATAAAAAAATTTCTTTCAACATATAAATAACAAGGAAAATGTCAAGGAAACAGTCAATCCTCTATACAGAGAAGATGGCAAGGAAGTAACAGGCAGTAGAGAGAAAGCAGAGCTGCTTAACTCATTCTTTGCATCAGTCTTCACGCAAAAAGAAACTATAGCCAAAGCTACAAAAAATATAACTGTAAAAGACAGACTAGAAATAAAAATTAAAATAGGCAAGAAAATGGTAAGAGAACACCTGTCTGATCTTGATGAATATGAATCACTGGGACCTGATGGATTACATCCCAGAGTTCTGAAGGAGCTGCCAGATGTGATTTCGGAACCATTGTACCATATCTTACAAAAATCCTGGAGCACTGGGGAACTACCAGAGGATTGGAAAAGAGCTGATGTGGTTCCCATCTTCAAAAAAGGAAAAAAATAGATACAGGAAACTACAGACCAATCAGCCTAACATAAATACCTGGGAAGCTCTTGGAAAAGATAAAGATAATAAAAAAACCAGATCTGTGAACATATAGAAACAAATAAAGTTATAACTAGAAGCAAGCACATGTTTGTTAAAAAGAGATGATGCCAAACCAATCTTATTTCATTCTTTGAGAAAGTGACTAAGTTCATAGACCAATGAAATGCTGTGTACATAGTATACTTAGACTTCAGCAAGGTATTTGACAAAGTAGACCACAATCTACTTCTTGGTAAGCTAGAAAAATGTGGGATAGACAGCATCACCACCAGATGGATTTGTAACTGGCTGACAAACCATTCTCAACGAGTAGTCCTTAATGGTACTACATCAACATGGAGAGAAGTAAGCAGTGGGGTACCACAAGGTTCCGTCTTAGGCCCAGTTATGTTCAATATCTTCATAAATGACTTAGATGATGGAATAGAAGGGGAACTCATCAAATTTGCAGATGACACCAAGCTGGCAGGAATAGCCAACACCCCAGAAGACAAGCTCAGGATCCAAAAAGATCTTGACAGACTTGAACAATGGGCCCTATCCAACAAAATGAAATTTCATGTGGAGAAAAGCAAGGTTTTAAACCTGGGCAGGAAAAACCAAAGGTCCAAGTACAGCTTAGGTGAAATCTGGCTCAAAGACAGTAACTGTGAGAAGGACCTTGGAGTCCTAGTGGACGATCACGTAAACATGAGCCAGCAGTGTGCGACAGCAGCCAAAAAAGCTAATACATTCCTTGGTTGTATAAAGGTCCCTTCCAGCTCTATTCTGTTTGATTGGTCTTTCTTGTAGGCCAATTTGGTCTTTCCAGTACACAGTAGGCCTTCCTGGTATACTATCTTCAGTGCATCTTCTTCACTATCCTTCAGATATTCATCCAGTACCCTTTTTTCTTCTTCAGCCATCTGATGTACTTGCAACATTCCACACCCACCTATTTTCCTTGGTAGATAGAGTCTGTCAATGTCACTGTGTGGATGAAGGGCATGATTCATTGTCATTATTTTTCTGGTCTTCCTATCCATTGCTTTTAGTTCTGCTTGAGTCCAGTCCACTATTCCAGCTCTGTATCTAATAACTGGAATTGCCCAGGTGTTGATTGCCTTCACGGTATTTCCTCCACTGAGTTTGGACTTTAAGATCTTCTTCACTCTCTTGATGTATTCACCTCTAATCTTTTTCTTGATTTCAGTGTGCTTGATGTTGTCAGCTTGAAGGATACCCAAGTATTTGTAGTAATCTTCCTCATCCAGACTCTCAATGTTATTTTCATGGGGCATCTTGATTCCTTCAGTTTTCACTATTTTTCCTTATTTGTTGGTGAGGGTGGCACATTTGTCCAGTCCAAACTCAATGGCAATATCTTGGCTGTATATACGGACAGTGTTAAGCAGCAATTCTATTTCAGATGGTGTCTTTCCATATAGCTTCCAACCATCCATGTCAAGGAGGTGGGATAGTCTGGCAGATGTTTTTGATGTTTGATAGCCATGACCTGAGTTATTCAGTATTTTTGACAGAGGAATCAGTGCAATGACAAACAGTAGTGGTGATAGTGAATCTCTTTGGAAGATTCTTCTCTTAATATTAACCTCTCCCAGTCTTTCACCATTGAGCTGCAACCTTGTCTTCCATTGTGCCATCAATCTTTGCACAAAGCTTTTGATGTTTCCACTTACTCCTGTTATTTCTAGGCACTTGATTATCCAATCATGTGGCAGGGACTCAAATGCCTTTTTGTATTCAATCCAGCCTACATTCTTTTATATATATATAAATTATATTGAATATACAATTAAAAACAAAAGTGGACATGTTACAGCTTCCCTGGTTTCGACATTACTATTAGTATTACCTTATATAAAGAAAAAAAATGAAAAGAAAAAAGAAGAAAGTTACATTGTAGCAAAATGTGCATATAACATCAGTAAGTTTTCTAGTGAACATTCTTTCATTTGTCTACAATGTAATTAAATATCTTTCAATTCTATCCTGTAAAAGGTTTCTAAACTATCAAGTAATCAGTCGGTATTCATCCCAGCGTTCCTCTTTAACTCTAGCCATTTGTACACATTGTTCCAAATTTCATAATAGTCTGTTTCGGTTTTGTTTTTGATCTCTAATGTTAACCTATCCATTTCAGTGTAGGATAGGATTTTGCTTATTAATTCTTCTTCAGTATGGGTTTCTTTCCTTTTCCATTTTTGTGCATGAGCCAATCTTGCTGCAGTCAAAATATGCAGTATTAAGTATAAAGATCCTTTGTTGAATTTATCGTTAATAATCCCTAGTAGGAAGGTTTCAGGGTTTAGTTCAATTTTTTGTAATGTTATCTCTTCAAGCCAATATTTTATCAGGTGCCAAAAATTTTGAGCTTTTAGACATTCCCACCACATGTGATAATAGGTCCCGGGTAACTTTCTACATTTCCAGCATGTCAGTGAGATTTTTTAAATTCATTTTTGCTAGCCTTGTGGGGGGAAGGTGCCACCTATAAAATATCTTGTATAAATTTTCTTTATAGGTGTTGGCTAGCGTTAGCCTCCTGTTCCTGTCCCATAGTGATTTCCAATTGTCTAGATCAATGGTATAGCCAAAATTTTTGCTCCAGATTAACATTGTATCTTTAACCTGTTCTTCTAACATATCTTGTTCTAATAAATATTGATATATCTTTTTTATCATTTTGTCTTCTGTTCCTAATAGGACTTTATCTAATTCTGTGTGCTCTAATTTTATCCTGGTTTTTTTTTAATATTTTCTGTATCGTGTCTGTATTTGCAAGTAGGCCCACCATTCCAGCTCTATACCATCTTCTAATAGTGTTTTCCTTGTTTTCAGCTCTCCGTTCTTATCTAGAATATCTTTGTATCTAATTACTCTTCCTAAGTTCATGAATTTTGGGTACATAAATATCTCCAATGTTCAGGGCTTTTTTTCTCATAGAACGCTCAGAACGGCGTTCCGGCACCTTTTTTTTCAAAAAAATAAATAAATCTCCCTCTGAAAGCCTATTGCAGGGCTAGGCAATCTTGGCCCTTTTTTATGACTCGTGGACTTCAACTCCCAGAAATCCTGAGCCAGCCATGCTGAGGGGAGAGGGAGAGGTTTCCAAGCTGAGCCATGCTGGCTCAGGAATTCTGGAAGTTGAAGTCCTTGAGTCATAAAAGAGCCTGCACTAGAGGAGGACATTAAAATTATTTACAGGGTTACTTCTTTAGGAACTAAACTTTTAGAATCTAAAACAGCTAATTCAAAAAAGCCAACAGGAAAGAACCTCACATTTTTCATCTGCTTCTGTCTTTTGGAAGGTAAAATTAGATAACAAAATAATCTATTTCCTATGTTAACATCTCTGCAATGAAATCAATAAAGGTAACAGGAAAGAAATGAGAAACATTTTTCTCAATGTAATATGTCTAATTTAGCCGATGCTAGAAAAAAAATAGTATCTTTTGTACATACTCTTGAAAACTATTTTGAACCTAACCATTTATTACAACTAAACCACTTTAAATTAAACAATTCTTAAGAATGAAATATTCTTAATTTGGACTTTACTTTTACTGTTTGGACTGTTGTGTGTTTGGAAAAATAGATTATTTAGAATCTAGTTATGTTGCACTTCAGTCTTAAAATAATTAACCTAGTATATACATAACAATATATGATGTTTTCCATGGTGAGCTTAACATCAATAACATTTATTTAAAAAGCTAAAATAATTTCTGGTGGTATTATCTGTACATTAAAATTTCATCTAGTCACAATCTTTCACTTTTCACATTCTGGAAAAGCAGTGGTCATGTATCCTAGCAAAAGATGTTACATATGTGCATAAGCGTAGTCAGTAGCATATGCCTTTTTAAAAATATCAAACATGCAAAGAAACCAAAATAAGTCCAAAATATCTGTATTACATCCAGAAATGCCAACTTTGCAACCAATATTTCTCATCCATAACTATGGCACCCTAAGGATACCTGCATACATGCAAATGCTTCTCTGGGATCAGTTAATGAAGCAGGGATTGCTTTTTCCTTCCAGTAACAGATTGCTGGGAAATAACAAACATGGCCTTAAGAATTCCAATGTTTGTTACAAATTTTTTTGGATGTGGTTGGAAAAAGGCCTAGAAATGCCAGCACAAATACATCACACTTGCTGAACGTGCGCACGCAACTAATTACAATCTTCAATTATATGTGATATATCCAGGGCCTTTTTTGCCATAGAACGCTCAGAATGGCATTCCGGCACCTTTTTTTGCACACACAAAAAAAAAAGCTGAAGGAAACTGTTCCAGAGAGCCAAATTCTCCTCAGGCAGCCAGGTTGCAGAGCAGCAGAATGCATCACAGCGACAGGCCTTCAGATGGCTCAAATCGAAGGAAATGCAATCTGTACAGGCTAATTTAAAAGTGGGAGGGTAAGCTAATTTAATTGAAACAGATAAACAAGGAAGATATATTATAATTGAACTTTTAATAGAAGGCAAGAAAATACTTTTGGTTGGATTATATGCTCCTAATCAACAGCAAGGAGAATTTTATAAACTTTTACATAGTAAGATAATTCAATGGGATTATAAATTGTGTATTTTGATGGGAGATTGGAATGGTGTCCTGGACACACAGAAAGACAAAAAAGGTCTTTTCAAAAGCATACCAAATCATGCTAGATTGCCTAAATCTTTTTTTGAGATGAAAGATGACTTGGAATTGAGAGATGTTTGGAGAGAAAGAAATTTGGAAGAAAAAGATTTTACCTTTTTTTCTGATAGACATCAATCTTTTTCCAGGATTGATTTTGTATTAACTACTAATGATTTTTTCTAGGATCAAGAAGATTAAGATATGTCCAAGAACTTTATCAGATCATAGTCCAGTATGGTTGGAATTGGAAAAAGAGAGTGGAGAGAGGAGGTCTTGGAGATTGAATGAAAATCTGTTTAGATATCAAGAAAATGTGGATGAATGTAAAAAACAGATGAAAGAATTTTTTAGTACAAATATGTATAAGGATACTTCTATTGAAATGGTTTGGGATGCAAGTAAAGCTTATATGAGAGGAGTGTTAATATATTTGAATAATAAATATAGGCGTAAATTGGAATATAAGCGAAAAGAGTTAGAGGAGGAAATTAAGAGGAAAGAGAAGGCTCTAATTTTGAATCCATCTGATAAGAGGATCAAAGAAGCAATTACTTTGTTAAGAGGTCAGTTTAATATGTTGATGGCAGATCAAGTGGCAACCAACCTACGGTATGTTAAACAAAATACTTTTTGTAATGCTAATAAGCCGGGTAGGTGGTTAGCTTATTTGTTAAGGAAGAAACAAAGGTCACGTAACATAGATACAATAGTATATAAGGGAAAAGAAGTGTTTCAGCAAAATCTTATTAAAAATGCTTTTGTTGAATTCTATTCTAAGTTATATGTTAGGGATAAGGTTCAAGGTATAGATATAGATAGATATTTACAAGAAGTGAATATCCCTGTTCTTACACAAGAGCAAAGGGAAGGGATGAATCAACTGATAAATGCTGAAGAAATTATTTTAGCAATTAAACAATTAAAGGTGGGGAAAGCACCAGGAACAGATGGCTTGACTGCCGTTTATTATAAAGATTTACAGTTAGAAATGGTGGAACCTTTAAAAGAATTATTTAGAACAATTCAATCCGGAGGAGAAGTGCCTCCATCGTGGAAAACAGCTTTTATATCGCTGATTCTGAAGGAAGATCAAGATCTTACCCAAACCAAAAATTATACGCCAATATCGCTCTTAAATACTGATTACAAGATATTTGCAAAAATTTTAGCAAATATATTAATGAAGGTAATGCAGCAAATGATTCATAGTGACCAAACAGGATTTATAAGTGGTAGACAAATGAAAAATAATGTGAGACATATTGTAGATTTATTGGAACTTTTGGAAAGAAATAACCAGGTCTCTGCAGCGCTGATTTTTTTGGATGCTGAAAAAGCTTTTGATCAATTGGACTGGCAATTTTTTTTTAAGGTACTGGAAAAAATGGAGTTTGGGGATAACTTTTTGCAACCTATTAGGGCAATATATCAGAAGCAAACAGCTCAAATAATAATTAATGGTAGTTTGACAGAAGCATGTAACATTGAAAAGGGGACAAGACAGGGGTGTCCGTTGTCACCTTTGTTGTTTGTTTTAACATTGGAAATATTATTGATTAAGATAAGAGACTCAAATAAAATTAAGGGAATTAAAATAAGAGGTCAAGATTATAGATTGAGAGCGTTCACGGATGACTTGGTTATTACGTTAAGTCAACCGACTTACTCAGTTGTAGATTGGAGACAATATTGTTATATGGAAAAGTTTCTGGATTTAAGATAAATACGCAAAAAACTAAAATATTGTCTAAAAATATGACTACAGAACAAAAGGTTGTTTTAGAAGAACTAACTGGATTTGAAATAGTTAAAAAGACTAAATATTTGGGGGTATATCTTTCAGCTTCAAATGTGAAATTATATAAAAATAATTATGAATTGTTATGGTTAAAAATACAAAAAGAGTTAGATAGTTGGAAAAAATTACAATTATCTTTATTGGGAAGAATTGCAACTGTGAAAATGAATGTTTTACCAAAATTTTTATTTTTGTTTCAAATGATACCTATACTTAAAAAGGATTCAAACTTGGAGGAATGGCAGAAAGGTATTAATAAATTTGTTTGGGCAGGGAAAAGAGCAAGAGTAAAATTTAAGATAATGCAAGATGTACGTGAAAGAGGTGGTCTTAAAATGCCCAATTTTAAATTATATTATGAGGCTGCTGCTTTATCATCAATTAGTGACTGGTTTAATTCAACACAAGGGAGATTATTGAATATTGAGGGTTCTGATTTGTTATTTGGTTGGCATGCATATTTATTGTATGACAAGAAGGTGGATAATGTTTTTAAGACACATATATTAAGGTATGCTCTGTTGCGAGTTTGGAAAAAATATAGATATAAGTTAAATTATAAAATACCAACACATCCAGAGGGGGGGAAAGGTGCCCCCGTCTTGGAGAACAGCTTTTATCTCTTTGATTCCGAAGGAAGACCAGGATGCTACTTTAGTTAAAAATTACAGACCGATATCGCTTTTAAATACAGATTATAAGATATTTGCTAAGGTTTTGGCTAATAGACTGATGAGGGTTCTGCAACAGGTGATTCATGGGGACCAAACGGGGTTTATTAGTGGAAGACAAATGAAAACTAATGTGAGACATATAGTTGATGTGTTAGAGTTTTTGGAAAGGCACAACCAGATCTCTGCTGCGCTAATCTTTTTAGATGCTGAAAAGGCTTTTGATCAATTGAACTGGCAATTTTTGTTGAAAGTTTTAGACAAAATGGATTTTGGGGAAAAATTTTTACAACCGATTAGGGCATTATACCAAAAACAAACTGCCCGAATTATAGTTAACAATAGTTTGACAACAGTATGTAATATTGAGAAGGGCACAAGGCAAGGGTGTCCGCTATCGCCCTTGTTATTTATATTAACATTAGAGATATTATTGGTTAAGATTCGGAATTCGGAAAAAATTAAGGGGATACAAGTTGGAGATCAGGATTACAGATTGAGAGCATTTGCAGATGATCTGGTTGTTACAGTGACCCAGCCAGAGAACTCTGTTGTGGACCTGATGGAGATAATAACACAATATGGGAAGGTTTCTGGATTTAAAGTAAATATACAGAAAACTAAAATTTTGGCTAGAAATATGACAGTTTCGCAGAAGGCTCTCCTAGAAGGATTAACTGGATTTGAGATTGTTAAAAGGGTTAAATATTTGGGGGTGATTTTGTCGCCCTCTAATACAAAGCTATATAAAAATAATTATGAAAAGTTATGGGGGAAAATTCAAAAAGAACTGGAGAGTTGGGAAAAATTGCAATTGTCTTTGTTGGGACGGATTGCAGCAGTGAAAATGAATGTCCTGCCCAAATTTTTATTCTTATTTCAAATGATACCGATTCTTAAGAAAGACTCTAACTTGGAGGAATGGCAGCGTGGTATCAATAAATTTGTGTGGGCAGGGAAAAAGCCACGAGTTAAACTTAAGATTATGCAGGATACTCGTGAGAGAGGTGGCCTTAAAATGCCTAATTTTAAATTATATTATGAAGCTGCTGCATTAGTAGGAATAAGTGATTGGATTAATTTGACACAATCGAGGTTATTAAATCTTGAGGGCCATGATTTGTTGTTTGGCTGGCATGCATATTTGTTGTATGATAAGAAGGTAGATACTGTGTTTAGGATGCATATTTTAAGACAGGCATTGCTGAGAGTTTGGAAGAAGTATAGACATAAGTTAAGCAGCAAGATACCATTGTGGGCAATCCCAAAACACGCAATAGAAAATATACATGCTGGTTTCAAACATGATGAGACTACTTACAAGGAAATTTTAAGTTTGGAAAGGAATATTTGGTGCTTGAAATCATATAGTTTCTTGCGAGAAGAGAAGGTTGTTCAGACTTGGTTTCAATATATTCAGTTACAGGCCAGGTGGAAAGAAGACCAAAAAAATGGATTTGCAACGACTGATGAAAATTTGATAAAGCAAATTAGAAATCAAGGACCAGCACATATTAAACGGATATATCTTGCATTGATAGAGATCGATTCAGAAACAGAGCTTGTTAAGGATTGTATGATAAAATGGGCCCAAAACATTCAGGAAGTTATTACAATGGACACGTGGGAAAAGATCTGGGTGAGGAATGTAAAATTCACTCAAGCTCAAAGTTTAAGAGAGAACTTTTACAAAATGTTTTATAGATGGCATCTAGATCCTAAAAAGCTTGCAAGTATGTATCCGAATTATCAGCCTAAATGTTGGAGGTGTGGTGATGAAGAGGCAACATATTTTCACATATGGTGGACATGTAAAAAGGTCAAGGCTTTTTGGATAAAAGTCTGGTGGAATATGCAGAAGATTTTTAAACGGAGGATAAAGTTTTGTCCGCAATTTTTTTTGTTGGGAATAATTGTTGACGCTACAGTTGTGGACTCTAAGTTGATGTTGAATTTAGTTACGGCAGCAAGACTTTTGATAGGTCAATATTGGAAGAAAGAGGAACTGCCGACTATACAAGAGTGGATTTTAAAGGTTTCCGACTTGGCAGAGATGGCGAAGATTTCGGCCTATTTGAAAGATTACTCGCAAGAACATTATATTATGGAATGGAGAAAATGGATTGAGTTTATCCAGAATAAGTATAGGGTCAAGAAGTTTTATCTAGCATTTGAATAAGTCTTCTTTCGTTTTCTTTTTTCTTTTTTTATTTTGTCTTCTATATATATTTAATAATGCTAAGTTTTGTTTGATCCTATATAAGTTAGAGAGTGATGGATTTTAGAATTTATAGTTGTTAGTATATGGTTGTTTATGATTGCTTTTTTATATATATATACCTTGTATTTAGCTCTGGGAAGTCCGGGGGGGGAGGGGGGTTGGGGGGAGGTGGGGGGGAGGAGGGAGGGGGGAGGGGGGGGAAGGGGGGAGGTAGGGAGGGGAGGAGGGAGGGGGAAGGGGTTTTTTTAAAGGAAAACTGTATTTTTAAAACTTTTCAATAAAAAAAAAAAAAATACCAATTTGGGCAATACCTAAACATGCAATAGAAAATATAAATGTGGGATTTAAACATGATGTGACTACATATAAAGAAATTCTTAGGATGGAAAGGAATGTATGGCAATTGAAGCCATATAATATTTTAAAAGAAGGGAAAATAGTACAAACCTGGTTCCAGTATGGGCAGTTACAAGCTAGATTGAAGCAAGATCTGACAGTTGGTATTTCGATAACTGATGAAAATTTGGTAAAACAAATTAGAGATCAAGGTCAAGCACATATAAGAAGGATATACAATGCATTGATAGAAATAGACTCAGAAACGGAACTTGTTAAAGACTATATGATAAAATGGGCCCAGAATTTTCAGGAGGTCATAACAATGGATATCTGGGAAAAGATATGGGTTAGAAATGTTTTCAACATTTAAGAGAGAATTTTTATAAAATGTTTTATAGATGGCATTTAGATCCTAAAAAATTAGCAAGTATGTATCCGAACTGTCAGCCTAAATGTTAGAGGTGTGGTTGTGATGATGCAACGTATTATCATATATGGTGGACTTGTAAAAAAGTCAAAGCTTTTTGGATTAAAATTTGGTGGAACATGCAGAAGATATTTAAGAAAAAGATAAGGTTTTCTCCACAGTTATTTTTGTTGGGTATTATTACAGATTGTACTGTTATAGATACTAAATTGATGTTGAATTTAATTACAGCAGCAAGACTTTTAGTAGCGCAATATTGGAAGAAGGAGGAACTGCCTACTATAGAAGAGTGGACTTTGAAAGTTTCAAACCTGGCGGAAATGGCAAAGATTTCAGCATATTTGAAAGAACAATCGCAACAGAGATATATTGTGGAATGGAGAAGATGGATCGAGTATATTCAGAATAAATATGGGACTAAAATTTTCATTTAGCATATGAATAAGTATTAGTTTTATATCATGTATTATTAGGTATTCATTATTAGTTAGTTATTTAGTTATGTTTAAGGGGAGTTAAAGTGTGATAGAATTTAATGTGTTTTTTTTAGTTAGTTAGCATATTTTAGCTTAAGTTTGTAAAAGTCAATACCCTGTATTCAGCTCTGGGAAGTCGGGGGGGGGAGGGTGAGGGAGGGTAAGTGGGGGGGAGGGGGAGGGAGGGAGTTTATGTTTTTAAAATGTATTCTAAAACTTTTCAATAAAAAAGTGGGAGGGTAAGAAGGGTCGAGTGTGAACAGGTTGCTTAGCAACCTGCTTAAACAGTCTCTGTAACTTTCAGCTCCCAGTGCCTTGCTTTTTTTAAGCTGGGAAGTTGAAAAAAAGGCTAAAAAGAAGGCAATAGAGTTCTATCAAGGGAAATGTATAGATATAGCCAGCAGACGTTTAGGGAACCTTTATTTTTCATACACTGTTCGAATTTTGTTTTAATGCCATGGTGATACACATTCAAATGTAGTCAGTCTTTTTTTTAATACCAAAGCATCTGTTCATTAAATACAGTACTGTATAACAAAGTTTTGGATGATGGAATTATTTTTTATCTAAGGATAACTAATGATAACAGCTCTTAAATCTGTTATTTTGTTTTATTTTTGCACAAAAAAATTGTATAATTTGCATTTGCATTCATTTACAAATAGAATATGTTGTTAAAATGTATTGGTGTTGAAATAATTAGTGCACACATATACCTAAAACCAGTTTATTGCATTTGGCAATTGTACTAAAAAAAATCTCATTGTCAACCAATATAATTCATTTAATTTGAAATCAAGTGAAAAATTGATTTAAATTATTTTATTAAAACAAATTAATGGCAATTCTTTTATAAGAAGTTGCCTCAAACAAAATGAGTTTGACATGCCTGCTCTAGATAGTTGAATGCTCCAAAATAAATTCTATAATGAGAAGCCAGTATGTATCTATCAAAACCATGCCAAACAACTCTTATTTCATTCTTTGGCAAAGTGACTAAATTAGTCGACCAGTGAAATGCTATGGACATAGTATACTTGGATTTCAGTAAGACATTTGACAAAGCAGACCACAACCTAATTCTTGGTAAGTTAGAAAAATGTGGGATAGACATCATCACCACTAGATGGATTTGTAACTGGCTGACAAATGCATTCAACATGTAGTCTTCAATGGAAGTACATCTACATGGAGGAAAGCATGAAGTGGGGTATCCCAAAGTTCTGTCTTGGGCCCAGTACTCTTCAACATCATCATAAATGATTTAAATGAGGGGATAGAAGGGGAACTCATCAAATTTGCATATGACACCAAACTGGCAGGAATAGCCAACACTCCAGAAGATAGGCTCAAGATCCAGATGGATCTCGACAGACTTGAGCCCTATCTATCAAAATTAAATTCAATGTAGAGAAAAGTAAGGTTTTACACTTAGACAGGAAAAACCAAATGCATAGGTATAGAATAGGTGGTACCTGGCTCAATAGCAGTAACTATAGATGGCAGTAACTGTGAGAGGGATCTTGGAGTCCTAGTGGACAACCACTTAAATATGAGCCAGCAGTGTGCTGCAGCTGCCAAAAAAGCCAACACAGTGCTAGGCTGCATTAACAGAGGGATAGAATCAAGATTACATGAAGTGTTAGTACGACTTTATAAAGCCTTGGTAAGACCACATTTGGAATATTGTGTCCAGTTTTGGTCGCCACAATATAAAAAAGTTGTTGAGACTCTAGAAAGAGTGCAGAGAAAAGCAACAAAGATTATTAAGGGGCTGGAGACTAAAACAAATGAACGGTTGCAGGAATTAGGTATGTCTACTTTAGTGGAAAGTAGGACTAGGGGTGACATGATAGCAGTGTTCCAATATTTGAGGGGCTGCCACAAAGAAGAGGGTTTCAACCTACTCTCAAAAGCACCTAAAGGCAGGACAAGAAGTAATGAATGGAAACTAATCAAGGAGAACCAACCTAGAACTAAGGGGATATTTCCTAACAGTGAGAACAATTAACCAGTGGAACAGCTTGCCTCCAGAAGTTGTGGGTGCTCCATCACTGCAGGTTTTTAAGAAGAGATTGGCCAGCCATTTGTCTGAAATGGTATTGGGTCTCCTACTTGAGTGAAGGGTTGGACCTGAGGACCCCCGGTATCCCTTTCAACTCTATTATTCTGTTCTGTTATTTTTTCTATGATCATGTGTATCCACCCCATTAAAGCCTCCAAAAGTTCAGAATGGTATAGGATCTCCTGCCACAGGCAGGGGGTTGGACTAGAACCTTTCCGGGTTGGCAGCCTGGAGGGGGGAAAGAGTGGATGGTTTTGTGGGAGGGGTGTGCATATGTGCGCACACAAGCACCCGTTGCTCACATGAGTGAGGCCAAGAGCACCCTTGATGCTCGTGCGAGTGGGGTCCCAAGCGCTCACATGAGTGGGCCTGTGTGATGACCCAGGGCACAGCACAGAGTCAATGCAGTCAGCTGGCAATTCAAACCGCACTTTAATTGCTCCAAATTTTCCCCAAATACTCCCACATTTCTGGCAAGCCTCCAAACAAAGGAAGACACACACACCTTCAGCCACCTCTGGCTGCAAGTAGTTTCATATACAGTCTGATTAGAAGAGGAATTTACTCAAGGCCACGGAGATAACAAGGAATGACACATACATCTTAAACCTAACGAGTCTGTGAATACAAGCTTTGCCTGAGCTGTTTCAGAAGAGAAGCCAAAATACAGTCCTAGGTCTTTGAACATCCAAGCAACATTGTCAGTCAGTCCAATGGTCAGAGTTTCTGGGTTTCCAAGCAGAAGTCACAGAACAAGAAATCAGCAACAACACATAAAACTCCAAGGAATCAGCGTTTGTTCCCAACAAATGCCTCTCCCCACAGCATCTCCTTAAGTCTCAGTCTCCAGGTGTGCCTTGTGGAGAGGGGCGGGCTGCTCTCCTCCCGAGTAGTTGAGCTTGCTTGTGTTGTTTCCTTCTTCTCTCCACTCTCCATGCTCTAGGATCAGGAGTGGGTGGCCCTTGCTCATCACCTGAACTCTGTTTCTCCTGTTCATCCTGTCCCAATCCTGAAAGGCCCTGGCCTGCCTCAGCCTGCTCTTCCCCACATTCTCTGAAGCCACAGACACGTTTCCCTCGCCCTCCATAGGGTCCCGTTCCAGCTCATTTTCCTCCGCAGATTCAGGCTCCGGCGGAGGCATGACAGGCCATGAGCCCCCACGACACTCGCATGAGTGGGGCTATGTGCATGTGTGCACCAGCCAGCCACTCAGGTGGCACAGTTGCTAATAGGCCACAAACTGGTAGTGGACCACAGCCCACAGGTTGGGGACCCCTGGACTAGAAGACCTCCAAGGTCCCTTCCAACCCTATTATTCTATGTTCTAAGGTGCGTCATTGTTGTTCTTTCAGTTATCCCATAACTGCACTCAGAATTGCACTGTTTCTTGTTTGTCAGCTGTTTATTCAACCTTTTGTTCTGGTATGAAATGAGAGATAGACAAACTAAAAAAAATCATTTAAGGGGAAAAAAATCCTGTTACTGCACATGTCCTCTGTTAGATGGATTGGATAATTTAATTTTGTTTATTGTGATCTGTAGGCTAATATGCACAATTACTTGGGAGTAAATCCCATTCAATTTAACAGTGCATGCTTCTAAGTAGAAATGGATAGGATCTCTGATTTGTAGAAAGGTTTTGTAAGGTTTCCCACTTTGCCTCACAATTTCCCCAGCATTACTCAGGAATTTAAAAGAGCTGAGGGAAAGATTTGAGGACCCATCCATTGCCCTCAAAGCAGAAAAACAAATCCATAAGATAAAGCAAGCTGGCCGGCCTGCCCTAGAGTACGTGCGGGAGTTTTGAAAGATGGCAGGTCAGATAGAGAGATGGCCTGAGCAATCAATAATTCATCTTTTTAGAGAAGGGTTAGACGACCACCTTTCTCAGGCATGTATCTACTGAGCTGTGCCCGATCAGCTGCATGAATGGTACCAGGCAGCAGTGAAATTAGATGTCCAGCTTGCCCGTTATAAAAAGCCTCTCCCACCTGAAGCTGCGCCAAAACCAGGATTCAGATGGCTACCACCACCCCCCGAAATCCCCCAACGACTGCTACTGCTGAAAGACCTAGACCACTTACAGGTCCGCCAATCAAGTGCTTTCGATGTGGACAGCAGGGACATCGAGCAGCGAACTGCCCAGTTCCTTACCCACAACGGCAGAGTAGACCAGATCCAACAACGAGGAAGAAACCTGCACAGCAGCCACCGAGAGAAAAGTCCAACTGGACCACCCAGGAGCCAGTTACCCAGGTTACGTCCCCCACCCAGGAGGACACTGGCCCACTGACCGGACCCACCCCCACTTTAACCAGTTTTGACAGCGACGATGAAGGGGAGAATGACCCGATGGTGAGTCGATGCATCCTACCTTTTTCTTGCCTGCTAAACTCATAATCCCTAAGACCAGGGGCACAAGTAGACCTGAAAGTGCTAGTTGATACGGGCTGCTCCCGATGCATCATTAGCCTGTCATGCGCCTTGAGACTGGGCATACGGGCTAAGCCGCTCTCCAAACCTGTGAGGTTTGAGTAAGCCGATGGCTCCCTAATGGGAGGGACTTTAGTCATGCAATTAATGGAGCCCTTAGTTTATTTGCTTCCTGGTAGCTCCAAAGATGTCTGAAACTGTGATCCTAGGAGTAGCCTGGCTAGACAAATGGAAGTCATTGATCTGGTGGGAAAAGGGAATGAGAACTGTGAGACTACCAATAGGGCCCGATCCCCCCATTGATTCAACAGATGTTACAGGAGAATTTAGCCCACCCAATGAGCAAGCGCACATGGCTGCCTTACGGCCACCTGGCAAGCTGCTCATCCCCAGCGAGTACCAGGACCTAGCGGAGGCATTTAGTGAGAAAGAATGCTACACCTTGCCTCCTCACCTTCCCAATGATTGTTCTACTGAACTGTTACCAGGGGCCAAACTCCCCTGACCAAGAATGTACGCTATGTCCCCCCTTGAAATGGAGGATATGCAGCGATATGTAGACACAAACCTAGCGAGGGGGTTCATCGAGCAGGCCAAGTCAACTATGGGTGCTCCTGTGTTGTTCAAAGAGAAAAAGGATGGGTCTCTACGTCTCTACATGCACTATAAAGGCCTGAATGCTGTGAGTGTGGAAAATAGATACCCTCTCCCCCTCCTGAAAGACTTACTAACCCACCTGGCAAAGTTGAGTGTCTTCACTAAATTAGACCTGAGAGAAGCTTATTACCGGGTGAGAATAAAGAAGGGGGATGAGTGGAAGACAGCCTTCAACTGCCCCTTGGGAAGCTACCAGTTCAAAGTCATGCCATTTGGACTGCAGGGGGCCCCAGCCATATTTATGCAGTTGTTCAATGAGGTCCTACATGATCACCTATACAAAGGGGTCCTAGTATACCTTGATGACATCCTGATATACAGCACGAATATAACCGACCACATAAAACTGGTCAGAGAAGTGTTAAAGAAACTATTGAATGCCAAACTTTATGTCAAATTGTCGAAATGTGAATTTCACCAAACCCGATTAGATTATCTTGGCTACAGAATTTCCAATGAGGGTATCGAAATGGACCCAGCCAAAGTAAAAACCATAATTGAATGGCAGCCCCCAAAGACCCGCAAACAGCTCCAGAGCTTCCTAGGGTTTGCCAACTTCTACCGTCAATTTATTCCCTCTTTTGCCAAGATTGCTCTACCTCTTACAGAACTACTCAAAACGGGCAAGGAAGGGGGAAAACCGTGACCTGGCCAACCGCTAGCATGGACTATGAGTTGTCAGAAAGCTTTTGAAAATTTAAAAAGACTATTTGCAGCTGAACCGGTCCTAAAGCACCCCTGCCCAGGGGAGCCCTTTGTAATTCAGGCAGACACAAGCGACGTGGCAGTCGGAATGGTGTTATTGCAAAAGAATAAAAGTGGGGTCCTGCAAACCTGTGCTTACACCTCTAAGAAATTTACTGAAAGCAAGAGGAGATGGACAGTCTGGGAGAAGGAGGCCTTTGCTATGAGGTGGGGGCTATTAAACTGGCGGCACTACTTAGAAGGGAGCATGAATGAATGAATGAGCCTTTATTGTCAAAGTACAACCATGTATACATTGAGATTGGCTGAGCCTCCCTTCGTGCCCCCACCCCCAACTTACAGTGACACAAACCATCTTATGTGCAATTAGCTCACAAACCATGTGAGCTAATTGCACAATGCACCAGCCTCACAAGTCAATCATGCATAAAGTTTATAAAATTATTTCCTGTTCAAAAGCCTAACAGCCCATGGATAAAAGCTGTTCTTCAGCCTGTTGGTACAGCTGGCTATACTCCTATATCTCCTACCCGATGGTAGGAGATTAAAGAGATACCGTCCAGGGTGTGAGTCATCCCTGCGAATTTTCCTCACTCTTCCAAGGCAGCGAACCCTGGCAATGTCATCCAGTGGTGTCAGGGGACAGCCCACAATGTCTTGTGCTGTGCTCACCACCCTCTGTAATGCTTTCCTATCCACGGCTGTCAGACCAGCATACCAAACCACAATACCATACGAGAGGATGCTCTCTATAGTAGACCAGTAAAAGAGAGTCATAAGCCGTTGTTCTACCCTGTTCTTCCACAAGACCCTGAGAAAGTGAAGTCTCTGTTGGGCCTTTCTGGCCACCTGGGTTTTATTAACTTTCCAGGTCAGATCTTCGCAGAGGTAGACTCCCAGAAATTTAAAGGAGGAAACTCTCCACACAGTCCTCCCCAATGTAAAGTGGGGCAGGTTCCTCCTTTTTCCTCCGAAAGTCTAGCACCATCTCTTTTGTCTTGCTGATGTTCAGGTGAAAGTTGTTGTTACAACACCATATGGATAGTTTTTGTACCTCTGCCCTGTATGCTGTCTCATCCCCACCTGTAATAAGACCCACCATGGTAGTATCATCTGCGAACTTAATTATCACAGTAGATGGGTCGGATGATACACAGTCATATGTGTACAAAGAGTACAGGTAGGGGCTAAGCATGCAGCCCTGTGGCAAACCAGTGCAAAGCTTCAGGGGGGTGGACAAAGCAGACCCGACCCTCACTGTTTGTAACCGGTCCCTAAGAAAGTCTTGAATCTAATCGCTGATGGAGGGGGGAAATTTCAAGTCAGTCAGCTTCTCAATGAGAGTGCTCGGCAAAATGGTGTTGAAAGCTGAGCTATATTCAACAAAAAGCATCCTGACATCGCTTCCAGGTTTCTCAAGACGACTTGCTACAGAGTGTAAAGCAGTAGCTATGGCATCGTCTGTCGACCTGTTCCCCCTGTAGGCAAATTGATGTTTATTGAAATCCAGTGGGAGGCATGTCCTGAGATGTTGGAGAACCAGTCTTTCGAAGCATTTCATGACTACAGACGTTAATGCAACAAGTCTGTAGTCATTCAGGCACTCAACTGCAGTTTTCTTGGGGACTGGGACAATGGTAGCTGCTTTCAAGCACGATGGTACACATGCCGTTTGCAAGGAGATGTTAAAAATCCTTGTCAGGACCCCTGCTAATTGGTCGGCACAATTCTTAACCACTATCCCCAGCACCCCATCTGGGCCTGTGGCTTTGCTGGGATTCACAGCCTTCAATACAGTTCTCACTTGGTCTTCAGATAGGGTGAGTTGTTGAAAATCAGAAGGTCGGCCAGCAGAGGCTATGGGGTCTGGTCTTTTTACCTCGTAGTGAGCGAAGAAGATATTCAGCTCCTCAGCCAATGAGGCATCGGTGTTAACCATGCTCCTCGTACTGCCCTTATAGTTGGTTAAGTGCTGCAGTCCCTGCCACACTTGCCTCGGATTGTTGTCTGCTGGGTGGTTCTACACCTTGTGTTTATATTGCTGTTTTGCCATCCTAATGCCTCTTCTAAGATTTGCCCTGGCCTCTCTGTATGTGATTGAGATTGAGATTTATTAAATTTATATGCCGCCCTTCTCCCCAAGGACTCAAGGCGGCTCACAATAAAAAATTAAAAAACATAAAGTACAAAATTTAAAAAAAGAATTAAACAATGGATGTAATAAATAAATGACAATTTAACCCAATAAAAACCAAATTTAAAACCATAGTCAGTCCAGGCCTGCTTGTTGGAACATCCATGTCTTCAGGTCACAGCGGAAGGACCGAAAGTCAGGGGCCATCTGCAGCTCCGGAGGCAGTTCATTCCAGAGGGTCGGCGCGCCCACAGAGAAGGCTTTCCCCCTGGGGGTCGCCAGCCGGCATTGCCTAGCTGACAGAACCCTGAGGAGGCCAACTCTGTGGGAGCGAACCGGGCGAAGGGAGGTTGACAATGGCAGCAGGTGGTCTCACAAGTACCCCGGGCCTAAGCCATATAGGGCTTTAAAGGTAATTACCAGCACCTTGAATTGCACCCGGAGGGCAACTGGAAGCCAATGCAGCTTGTGCAGGAGTGGTGTAACATGGGAGTATCGAGATCCTCCCATAAGCACCCACGCGGCCGCATTTTGCACCAGCTGAAGCCTCCAGGTGCACTTCAAGGGCAGCCCCATGTAGAGAGCATTACAGTAATCCAGGCGAGAAGTGACAAGGGCATGGGTGACCGTGCATAGGGCATCTCGGTCCAAAAAGGGGCGCAACTGGCGCAACAGGCGAACCTGTTCAAAGGCCCCCCTGGTCACAGCAGTTAGATGATCCTCCAAGTTAAGCCGTGAATCCAGGAGGACACCCAAGTTGTGGGCCCTTTCTGAGGAGGGCAGTACCTCCCCCCATCAAAAGAGATGGAACATGTTGGACAATACGAGATGCCGGTATCCACAGCCATTCGGTCTTGGAGGGGTTCAGCCCGAGTCTGTGTCCCTGTCCCCTGCCTTAAAGGCAGAATCCCGGGCTCTCAGGAGTGTTCGTATCTCTGCAGTCATCCAGGGTTTACAGTTCCCGTAAACTCTAATGCACTTTTCTATTGTTACACTATCAGTGCATGTTCTAATATAAGAGAGTACGGCATCTGTGTATGCATTGAGGTCTTGATCTTCGAATACACTCCAGTCAGTGGTTTCAAAGCAGTCCTGCAACTGGCTGAGAGCACCCACTGGCCAGGTTTTGACACTTTTAGTGACTGTCTGAGTTCTTTTCCTGAGAGGGACATACTTTGGGCACAACAGGAGCGAAAGATGGTCGGTTGTACCCAAGTGGGGTAGAGGGAAAGCTCTGTATGCTTGTTTCAAATTAGAGTACTTGTGGTCTAAAGTGTTCTTCCCTCTGGTGGGAACTTGCACATACTGTACAAACTTGGGGAGAACTGTCTTCAGACAAGCTTGATTGAAGTCCCCAGCCACAACAAGAGCACCCTCTGTGTGAGTTTGCTGCTGCCTGGTGATGACATCATACAGCTTGGAAAGTGCTGTGCTGACATTGGCATCAGGTGGAACATAAACAGCTGTAATAATTACCACAGTAATTTCTCTAGGCAAATAAAAAGGCCTACATATGACAATCATCAGTTCCACATCTGGGGAACAATACGTGTAAACTAATCTGCTGTTGGCACACCAGTCACAATGTATATACACACAGAGTCCTCCTTTGCTCTTACCGGAGCTTTTATCTCTGTCAGAGCAGTGAATGACTCGGCTTGTCAGCTCCACTGCTGCATTTGGTACATCTGGATGTAGCCAGGTGTCTGTGACAACCATTACACAACATTCACGGAGAAGCCTGCTTGCTGCCAACTGCAGTTGTAATTCGTCAATTTTATGGATGAGGGAACTGGCATTGCTCAAGAGAAGACTCAGCAATGCTGGTCTATGAGACTGCTTTCTAAGCCGAATCAGTATCCCAGCCCTGCAGCCACGTTTTTGCTTTCACTCCTGTCTCTTTCGCTTACGTCATCTCCTCCCCAGCCCGAAGACAATCCATGGAGATCCTGGAGGCCTCGCTATGCAGTTTGGCATGTTATGGGACTGCTGAAAGTCGCTGGTAATTCCAGATTGCCTTGCAAGCCCGATGTTTAGCAGCTCTATACATGTGTAGGCTAATTTAGCCCCTTGCACTACACTGTGCACACTCATCCATACACACATTAATCCAATCACCACACACCAGTATCGGGAGCTCAGGGCCGCTGTGTGTGAACGCGCCGCCATCTTGTGGAAAAAAAGGTGCCTTTTGAAGTATGGACAGATCATAAAAATTTAGAGGCACTAAAAAGTCCCCGCAAATTGTCCCCAAAACAAGTACGATGGGCACAGTACTTCAACCGTTTTAACTTTACTCTAAAGTACATACCAGGAAGAAAAAACTTCCTAGCTGATGCGCTCTCCCGATTGCCACAGTACAAAAGCGAACGTGAAGAAGTTCATGAGGCAATTATCCCCGGTCCACAAACTACGGCCCAACTCACACCTCACAGGACCCCTAATCCTGATGACCCTGAGGTAAAGAAAATAAAGCGAGAACTCCTCACTGATAAATGGTTTAAAGACAATCAGACATGCCTAACATGCAGGGATGGTCTGGCTTACAAGGGGGAAAAATTGTACTTGCCTGAAGCTCTTCGTCTTAATGCCCTCAAACACACCCATGATGTCAAACAGGCTGGACATTTCGGATATCTAAAAACTCTACATCTCGCTGGCAATTTTGGTGGCCAGGACTAAAACGAGATTTAGAGAACTATGTCAAGAGTTGTACTGTATGTGTCACCATGAAAAGAATCCCTGGAAAGACCCCTGGGTTACTGCAACCAGTGGCTGAACTTTCTCAACCATGGGAAGAAATAGCTATGGACTTTATAGTAGACCTACCCGACAGTAGAGGAAATACTGTCATTTGGACTGTGATAGACCTATTTTCAAAACAGGCTCACTTTATTGCCTGCAAAGGACTTCCATCGGCTCAACAACTGACTAAGTTGTTCCTAAAACATACTGTATCTATCGACTACATGGTGCCCCTAAGCGAATAATTTCAGACAGAGGGGTGCAGTTCACAGCTAAATTTTGGAGAAAATTTTTTAAATTAATTGGATCATCTCAAGGCCTATCAACTGCTTTTCACCCAGCTACTAATGGAGCCACAGAATCCACCAACAAAATGGTGGAACAATACCTTAGATGTTACGTCTCTTACCAACAAACAAACTGGACTGACCTCCTCCCTTTCGCAGAGGTGGCTTACAATAATTCAGTACATAGCAGCACTGGCTACACTCCTTTCCATGTAGCCACAGGGAAAGAATTCAACCCCATACCAGAATACCCTCAGTTACCCTCCGCTTCTCAGACTCTTGATCATTGGGTGAACGGTTGGGAAGAAGTTTGGAAAAATACAAAGGTGGCCTTAAAAAAGACTTTTGAGACCTACAAAAAGCAAGCTGACAAAAAGAGAGCTCCCCAAAGAACATGTTGTGATTCAGTGTCAGCCTGTGATACCGGCAGCTGAGTCTGATGATTCTGAAGAGGAGGAGGAGGAGGGGTTTGGAGAGCCTTTGGTGTCAGAGGGAGGCTCTGATGCACTGCAGGACTCTCAGCCTGGCCCCTCCCGTCATGTTTCTCATCAGACTCAGCCATGTGAGCATGAGGTATTGGACGTAGATGATTCACAGCTGGATCTATTCAGGGACGCTAGGAGCAGGAGGCAATCCAGCAGAGTAGAACAGAGAAAGGCAACGAGGCAACTCAGTGAGAGAAGGAGAAGACAATGAGAAGCCACGCCTTGGGACTGCTGATAAAAGGGGAATGTGTGGGAGGTGCTGGTTGCTGAAGGCAACCATTTGAAGATCTTCTGCTAGAGTCCTGGTCTGTTATTCCTGTTTAACTCTTGTTTGAACTTTTGATTTCTTTGTAAATAAATTTGGTGGTATTTTTCCAGCCTGTTGACTATAAAAAGGGGTTGTCCCTGACATTCAAACAGGGCCGGTCATAGGCTGGAACAGAACAGAACATTCCAAGTTGGGGAAAAGGTCTATTTGTTGACCAAATACTTACTCCTTAAACTACCCAATAAGAAATTGGGACCCAAATTCTTGGGGCCTTTCCCCATTGTGAAAATCATCAACCCAGTCACAGTAAAATTGAAACTACCCAGACTTTTGGGAAAAATTCACCCGGTGTTATATTGTAGCTTGCTAAAACCTTTTCAAACCTCCACTTTTAAGAACTCACCCTAAGAAAGCACCTGGACCCCTCGTAGCAGCAGGCCAGACCCATTATGAAGTGAAATGCATTCTTGACTCTAGAATCTTTAAGGGAAAATTGTAGTACCTAGTACAATGGAAGGGATACCCATTGTCTGAAGCCATTTGGGTGAAATGTGAAAGCTGACAGGAGCAGGAGGCAAGATGTGAAAGCTGACAGACTTATCAAAAGGTTTTACGAGAAACACCCCAACAAACTAAAAGCCAGTTCCTAACTTGTGTTTTGTTTACATTACAGGATCTGTCTTTTTTGTAAGGGGGGGCCGGATGTCAACGCTGCTAACATCGAATGTTATTGCTTGACAAGAGATGAAGAAGTAGCCATTTCATATGTTAAACTTGTGTATTGCTTTAAGAGATTGGATTAAGGTTGGGAGGGGGGAAGAGGAAGATTGTTCCTCAAGGCCATCTGAAATTAAGAGCCTTGGTGGAGCAGTGGGCTAATGCCTCCTTAAGTAACACCAGCTGCCTGCAATTAGTGCAGGTTCGCATCCCACCAGGCTCAAGGTTGACTCAGCCTTCCATCCTTCCGAGGTAGGTAAAATGAGGACCCAGATTGTTGGGGGCAATAAGCTGACTTTGTAATAATGCCGCTTGGGGTGTGTGTGAAAGCCCTAACAAGCAGGCATATACATAGAATGAAGGCTACTGCTAAGCTTGTAAGCCGCCCTGAGTCTTCGGAGAAGGGCGGGATATAAATGTAATAAAAATAAAATAAAAATAAATAAAATAAAGAAGATAAGAGCTTGATGGGTTTTCTAATGGAAGGGAAACTGATTCTTTAAATTAATTGGAGAATATGATTAATGACAAAATTAGAAAGGTGGAGAATTGTGTTTTAATATATTGTGCAAGGGGGGGAGATTTCCGATTCCAGCTTCCTTCGAGCAAGCATTTGCCGGTGTATAAGACTAATAAAGGACTTTTAAGGTAAACAATGCATCAGAGTCACTTGAAAAGCTCATACATCGGAAACGTGACATCAAACACATGAAATGGAATATTTAAAGATTAAATATATTTTTAATTATGGTTAAAAAGAATAAGAAATTTTGGAAATGAATATATATTAGCTTAGGAGGAATATATATTTTAAGTAGTATTTTACTTTTTAAATAATAATAATAATAATAATAATAATAATAATAATAATAATAATAATAATAATAATAATAATAATAATAATAATAATAATAATAATAATAATAATAATAATAATAAAGTTGGAAGGGACCTTGGAGGTCATCTAGTCCAACCCCCTGCTCAGGCAGGAAACCCTATACCATTTCAGACAAATGGCTGGCCAGTCTCCTCTTAAAAACTTCCAGTGTTGGAGCATTCACCACTTCTGGAGGCAGGTTGTTCCACTGGTTAATTGTTCTAACTGTCAGGAAGTTTCTCCTTAGTTCTGGGTTTCCATCCATTGCTTCTTGTCCTGCCTTCAGGTGCTTTGGAGAATAGCTTGACTCCCTCTTCTTTGTGGCAGCCCCTGAGATATTGGAACACTGCTATCATGTCACCCCTCACCCTTCTCTTCATTAAACTACACATACCCAATTTCAGCAACCGTTCCTTATATGTTTTAGCCTCCAGTCCCCTAATCATCTTTGTTGCTCTTCTCTGTACTCTTTCTAGAGTCTCAACATCTTGTTCTCTTTTCCCTTTGTTTACTGTTTTTACCTATTCTTTAAGAAATGTAAAAGTGTTGAGATGGTCCATATGGAAAAAATGGATTTAAATCTTTAAATGCAATTAACTGTTGAGAAAATCTTAACCAGCAAGAATACTTTGAACTTTATGGGAGAAACAAATGTAAATAAGGACTGTAACAGGATATAAGATGAGGCAACCAGAATGATTAGATAGAAAATAAATATTATATTGATGTGATCATTATTTCTAGGAATATTAAGAAAAATCATATATGTAACTGTTATTGATCAAAATAATAAGAACTGTATTATTTCAAAGTTTGGAAAGAAGACATTTTTGGGAAAAGGGGAAGTCAACTAAATGCACTATGTGGATTATGGATTATAGAAACCAATTGTTAATGATTTTTCTTTACAAATGTAAACCCAGCAAACACACTATTTACCAACTATTAAGTGATTTATGTTTTAAAAAATCAAAAAAAAATATGGAAAAAAAGAAATTTCCAACCTAGAACTAAGGTGTAATTTCCTGACAGAACAATTAACCAGTGGAACAGCTTGCTTCCAGAAGTTGTGTGTGCTCCATCATTGGAGTTTTTCAAGAAAAGATTGGACAATTATTTGTCTGGAATGGTATAGGGTCTCCTTCTTGAGCAGGGAGTTGGAGTAGAAAAGCTCCAAGGTCCCTTACAACTCCATTATGCTATGATTCTAATTTCCAACTTCTTGACATTGAAATTGAAATTTGATAACAGATTATGGAACACAACCTTGATCTTTAGAGGTCTTCCAAGGACAGGATGTAGCCCTGGGCTTGAGATTTTGTACCTCTCATCTAGCAAATGCTTCCAAATTGTATTTTGTATTTTGCAGGTAAATAAAATCATACATCTATTTACATCTGAAAACAGCTCTCAGTAGCTATTATGCATACCAAAAAGGCATAGGAGGAAAATGAAGTATTAATATTCACAGGCAATATGTTGACCTGACTGATCTTACTTCCTGTTTTGACACCCCCCTGCCGTTGCATCTGTTATGTATTAAGCTTTATTGCAACACCTAAAGCTGTGTATAAGAGTCACCACCAGGAGGCGTTGAACTGTAACTGTTTTGGTGGGAAGCATTTCGGCGGAAAACAGAGGTTCAAACCGATTGGTTGGTTGAGTACCTGGCCAGGTACTGGCCAGGTATATGTAAGAGTGCAGGTAGCCCCTATTCCCCAGTACAGTCCCTTCACCTAATAAAGAGCTGCTATGCTGTACTCATCGTCTCGGTGTCCTTCCTGCTCTCCAGAACCCACTACACAACAGTGGTGACGAGGATGGGATCCTGCTTTGCATTAAAGAGCTGAATTCACGAGGGGACGGCTTCGCGTGCTGGAGGAAAGAGGCATCTTTCTCCCCCTTCTACGGCCGACTAGTCACCACGCTAGCGGCCTCACAAACTCAGAACCAACTGTCTGAGTCGGCGGAGCAGGATCCGAAAATGAGAGGAAGATGCTGAAGGTCGGCCAGCCCAGAGAGTTTGACATCCGCCATCCCGAACAATGGCCATCACACCTGGGGCAAGTCGAGAACTATCTCTGGGTGAACCAAATCGCCGAGGACGGCCTAAAAGCGGCAACCCTGCTTTGCATAAGTGGGCAGGCCACATTCGACTTGGCCGAAAGCCTATTCGCACCGACACCGTTCGAAACCGTCTCATACAGAGAGCTCACGACAAAGCTGAACGGGCATTTCAAGCCCCAAATGTCCGCGCTGGCCTGGCGGTTCCGGTTTGACCAGAGGGTACAACATCCGGGCGAATCAGCGTCAGAGTTCATCGCGGCCTTGTGACATGCCGCCCGCCTCTGCCAGTTCTCCAACCTGGACGAGAGGCTTCGGGACACGCTGGTGTGTGGCCTAAGAGACAAGCGTCTGCAACAGAGACTTTTCGCAAGGCCCGATATAACTCTCCAAGACGCTCAAGATGAGATCTTGGCCAACGAGGTGGCCGGAGGCAAGCGGTACAGACTCTCATGCCCCACAGCCCAGAGGAAGCAGTACACAACGAAGGCGCTACGTACGGCGAGCACACAGATGAGGAAGAACCCGACATCAACCTGATCCAGTGGAAAACGTAACAACGGGATCGACAACGTGAGCACAGGGAGAGCCAGACGAAGGCAGCTCCCTCCCCGAAATGCGGAGGCTGCAGAGGCAATCACGCGTGGGCGAACTGCAAGTTCCGGTCGGCCACGTGTCGGGCCTGCAGAAAATTAGGCCACATTTCAGTGGTCTGCCATAGCCATTTCTGAGAGGGCCTACCCAAGCCACAGTCGGAGAATTTGTCGGGCAAAGGTACCGGGGCCCGGAGCCCGACAAGCGTGGGGTTTTTTGAAAGCCGGAGGGCCATCTGCCAAACCAGGGCCCGCCGGCCGCTTAAACCCAAACTAAAATTGGAAGTCCATTTACAAGGCATTCCTTGTAAAATGGAGCTAGATTCCGGCTCTAGAGTCTCGATTATTTCCGAAGAGACATTTAAACTCGTTTGCGGCCAGAGCAAGCAGTGGGTTAAATTGAGGCCCTCCAGCATCATGTTAACCGACTTCCAAAATGCCCCAGTAAAGGTTAAGGGGGAGGCCACCCTTTCCGTGCGGTTTAAGAGGTTTAAGGGGCACTTGGATGTTATCGTAGTCGAAGGCCATAGGACCAGTTTAGTTCGTTCGGACTGGTTTGAGGCATTGGGCATCATAATATTTGGTATCCACCGATTGCAGGGGAACAACATCGAATCTGTCTGCAAAGAGTTTGCAGACGTATTCGATAATAAGCTGGGGAGGTACACCCCCATTTCATTTAAATTAAACCCCAGTGTCTTACCGATTAGAATCAAACCCAGGAGAGTCCCCTTTGCACTCAAGCACAAAATTGAGAAGGAGCTAGACAAACTAGTAGAACAGGGGGTTCTGCAGCCGACAGATGGGGGAGAGTGGGAGACCCCGATAGTCATCCCCCTCAAAGCTAACAGGGAGATCCGTATCTGTGCTGATTATAAATGCACACTAAATAGGGCCCTAAACCAGCATGCTTACCTGGTCCCCACGGTCAGCCACATTCTCACTTCCCTCCAAGGCGGCTCGATCTTTGCTAAACTAGACCTCACACAGGCATACCAGCAGCTGCCAGTTACCATGGAGACAGCAGCAGCTCAAACAATTGTAACACATAAGGGAGCCTTCAGAGTTAACCGCCTACAGTTTGGAGTAAGTGTAGCACCAGGAATTTTTCAGGAGGTAATGGAGCGAACACTTAAGGGCATCCAAGGTGTATGCCCTTATTTTGATGATGTCCTCATTGCAGGGGAAACAGAGGAAGTGTTAGCAGACAGACTTAGGGCAGTTTTACAGAGGCTTCACTCTGCAGGTCTCAAACTAAAAAGAGACAAATGCAGCATAGGGGTTACATACACAGAATTTTTGGGGTTCAGGATCGATGCTAGTGGGATTCACCCCACAGAGTCCAAAGTGAAGGCCATTAAGATGGCCCCCACTCCCAAGAACAAGGCGGAGCTGCAAGCCTTTCTGGGACTATTAAACTTTTACCACTCCTTCCTACCCCACAAAGCAGCCGTAGCTGAACCCCTGCACAGAGTCCAGAGTCCTAGACAAAAAAGCTGCATGGAAATGGACCAAGGTCCATGACAAAAGCTTCCAGGACCTAAAGGCTCTACTGTCCAACAAGTCCATGGTCACCCATTTCATTGAAACCAAGCCCATCTGCATCGCTTGCGATGCTTCACCATATGGAGTGGAAGCAGTGCTAAGCCATCTGGAGGGAAATGGTACACAGGTTCCCATAGCTTACTACTCTAGAACCTTGTCAGGGGCAGAAAGGAACTATGCACAGATAGACAAGGAAGCCCTGGCAATAGTGGCTGGGGTCAAAAAATTCCATGACTATCTGTATGGTAGGGAGTTCACAGTGTTCACGGACCATAAGCCTCTATTAGGCTTATTCACCACTGACAAACAAACCCCACAAATACTCTCCCCTAGGATGCTCAGATGGTCCATATTCCTATCAGCTTATAATTTCAAACTGATTCATAAGCCAGGGAAAGAAATGGGCCATGCAGATGGGTTAAGTAGGCTACCCTTAGCAAACATAGAACCAGATCCGGCACCAGCTGCACAGATACTGGCAATCCAAGAGCTACCGGAATGCCCTCTCCATGCAAAGGACGTTGCAGCGGAGACAGCCTCTGACAAAATCCTGAGCAGAGTTCAGTCTTGGGTATTCACAGGGTGGCAGGATAAAAGTCCAGGCCCAGAATTCCAAGCGTATTTTGTAAGGAGGCGTGAATTGTCCGCACACAAAGGATGCCTGTTGTGGGGTAGTAGGGTTATCATACCATCAACACTAAGAGATAGGGTGCTGCAGTCTCTACATGAAGGGCACCCTGGCATAGTTCGCATGAAGGCTTTAGCAAGGAGCTACCTTTGGTGGCCAGGGTTAGATAAGGCAGTGGAAGAGCAGGTACAGGGATGCTACACTTGCCAAAGGTCCAGACCTGAGATGCCCCAAGCGCCTGTCCACAAATGGGAAGCAACACATACACCCTGGTCCAGGGTCCATATAGACTACGCTGGTCCATTTCAAGGACAGCTTTTCCTAATAGTGGTAGACAGCAACTCAAAATGGCTGGAGGTAGTGCCAGTCCCAAATATGACCACGGCCAGAACAATCCAAGTGCTCAGGAGACTTTTTGCCACACATGGTCTGCCTGACATTGTGGTATCAGATAATGGGGCTCAATTTACAGCTGCTGAATTTCAGGCCTTCAAGAGAGCAAACTTGATTAGACATGTCACATCCATGCCCTTCCACCCATCGACTAATGGACAAGCAGAAAGGATGGTGAGAACAACCAAAGTTGCACTCAGGCACATTATTGTCGGTGATTGGCACCACAGGTTGGCGGAATTCCTATTATCACAGCACACCACACCATGCATAGCCATGGGGAAGAGTCCTGCGGAGCTCCGTTGGGGCAGATGCCTCATCACCAAACTGGACAGGCTTCACCCCAACAGAGTGGCTTCTGAGGCAGCGCAACCCAAAACCCCAAGAGAACTACACCCGGGTGACTTGGTCTGGGCCAGGAACTATGGTCTGGGACACTTGTGGATTTCGGGGGTGGTGGTTGACAAAACAGGGCCCTTATCTTACATAGTATGGGTGGAGGGGGGTCGTCAGGTCAGACAGCACATAGACCAAGTAAGGAAAAGAGTTCCAGAACGGTCAACAAGCGACCATGGGAAAAATTACCCCTCATGGAGTTTCCAAGCTGGCACACAAGCTAGCTCACATTCCCCCCACCAGCACCACCAACAACTGCGTCTGAGCCCGAGGAGGACCAGGAGAACCCCGATCAACCTGGACAGCAACCCTTCCAGGACCGCGGGGCTAACCCGGCCACAGGGTCTAACTATGGGGTGGGTCCACCAGAAATGGTCAGCCAGAGCTTACCTGCTGATGCTGCAGTTCAGGAGAACTTGGACATCCAGGATATGCAGAGTAAGGCACCAGCCAACAAGGGGGAAGAAACCCTAAGATGGTCATCTTGGCCCCATAGGCCACCCGCATACCTCACGGACTATGTGCGCAAATAAGGAAGCCGGTGGCTAGGTCCATTGGGAAGTGGTTGTCATGAATGTACGTTCATTGTTGTATATATATAGTTATTCATTGTTTGTATATATAGTTTCATCCTTAAGGGGGAAGGGGTGTTATGTATTAAGCTTTATTGCAACACCTAAAGCTGTGTATAAGAGTCACCACCAGGAGGCGTTGAACTGTAACTGTTTTGGCGGGAAGCATTTCGGCGGGAAACAGAGGTTCAAACCGATTGGTTGGTTGAGTACCTGGCCAGGTGCTGGCCAGGTATATAAAGAGCGCAGGTAGCCCCTATTCCCCAGTTCAGTCCCTTCACCTAATAAAGAGCTGCTATGCTGTACTCATCGTCTCAGCGTCCTTCCTGCTCTCCAGAACCCACTACACAACAGCCTCCATACCTTGGGCTGTGCTGGATGGAAAGTGAGTGAGCAGGCTGTGAGAGAGCAGAGCAGTGGTGGCACTGGACTGGGCACTTCCCATTTTGACCCCCTCACTGCCGCTGTTGCCTCTGCACTTTGGCTCTGGACAGAACACCAAACAGGCAGTTTGGTTGTGGTAGTGTGCGGGGCAATTATTTTTTAAAGCACCGTGGCTCTGCAAGTTTTTTTTACAGTGCTGCCACTGGTCTACAAAGAAAAAAACCTTGTGTAAAGTTTTACACTTAGCCTCACAATTGCCCCAGCATTACTCAGGAATTTAAAAGAGCCAAAAGAAACTCCTGAGCCGAGGTTTCAGCAAGCAAACAACTTTTATTTTGATCAAAATAGAGTTGGGTGGCCACATCTCTCTTCGTGGCTGGTAGAGAGATGAAGGCAACAACCAGGAAAGATGTCTTCCACCTTTTATACCTTTCCAGAACAAAGAGATCTGGTCTTGGTACTAGGAACCAAAAGGTACAGAAAAATAATTCCTAGATGATGACTCATACACAACAACACAGGTTCCACCATAACTCCTTTTCCCCCTCCCCTTGCCATGCTCTTTTCATGTAAGCAATCACCTGTACCTAAAGCATGAAACATTTGCTTTCATATAACTAATTTCCCAATATAAAGCACCTACAAAGCTGCTTGCACATAACAAAGATGATTACAAAGTATCACTACTAATATCAATATTACTAACATCAACCTTAAGCATAATAAAATCCCTTCATTCCTCCCTTTTTAATATAAAAGCTGAATAGTCTTAGGGACTCTTAAAGAGGGGAATATAGTCAGAAGGTAAAGGTTTCAAAATCATTGCTTTAGCCAGTTTGTCGTTCTAGATAGAAGTGGCAGCAAAAGTTGGTCTGGATAGAGTGGATCTAACAATTCTCTAAATAAATAGGATAAGGCATGATAAACACAACAACCCTCCTAAGGCCAAAACCACAATGAACAATATCCTTTTCCATTTATCAAACATTCCCAAAAACAATCCTCCAACATCCAGTGCTCCTGTCCATGTCTGGACAGAGACATGAGTCAACTATTGCATTTTGTAAGTGACTTCTTTGACATATTCCTTATGTGTAATGTTGGACTGGGGTCTAATAATACAATTTAGGGACACAATGACAAAATAGAGGACCCATTTGGTTGGACAGTCCTTTTCTTTCCAAGTCAAATGAAAATAAGTGATGTTCTCTCAAGCTTCACATTAAAAAATGAAATAATTCTTTTGGGCCAGATCAATTTTAAAAAAGTGTCTTTAATAATGAGGGAATCTCAAATGTGGTTTCCAGTTCAGGAAGATCAACTTGGACCCATATTTGTATCTGGTTCAATTGATAGCAAGTTCTAATGATGCTGAAAAATCCATTGGTCTGGTTATCTTGAAGCACACCGGGTCACAGGAATCCTCTGATTATGTCAGGTTGGGTAGGATGTGCAAACATATTTGGCATTTAATGAGTAGGCCTGTCTCCACACTTAGTCCATTTAGCTTGATTATAGTCAATAGCTTTACATGCATCAAAAAAAATTCTGGCACTTGTCCATAAGTCTGGTGTTATTCTTCCCCAAAAGGGAATGTCTGGACGTATGTTCCACCATATTTCCAGATTTAAAGTTGTTGGTAAAGCTGCACTGTATTGACAGGAGCATAACAAGTGACTCTGTTGCCCCTTTGCAAGTGGAATACATAGTCTTGTTATAAACACAACTCCCTTCTACGCATGCCCAAGATGGCGGACGTGCTTGACTGAGCTCCGCAAGCTCCAGTTGCTAGGCGTCCCTTGGAGCCCCTCAGGAGCCTTCAGGCTCTCTGTGATGGGGATTGGGGGTTTATGGTTATAGGCACAGGGGCAGTTAGGAGGTTGATGAAACTGGCAGTGATCCGTTTAAACTCCTACCTGTCGACCTGTCTGTCTGCTGGCCCTGCTCTTTTCCATCCGTCGCCTTTTCCACCCGTTCGCCTTTGCTGCTTGCCTTCTGCTGCTTGCCTTCTTCGGACCGTCTTCAGCTGTTCGTGGCCGACTCCGGCGTTCCCTGCTGTTCCGGACCGTCTTGGGCTGCCTTGGCATTCTCGAGCTGTTCCCGGTCGGCGAGGAGGACGCCTGTGGGTTCGTTCTGGCGGCGGCGATGGCGGCGGCGGCGTGGGCGTCGGCCTCGGCGCTGGCGGCGGCAGTTTCTCGGGCCGCGCTCGGCGGCGGCATTTCCTGCTTCCCCGGGCCGTTTTGGGCCGCCTTCGGCGTTCTCGGGCTGCCTTCGGTCGGCGAGGGAGATGCCTGTGAGTCCGGTTTGGCGGCGGCGATGGCGGCGACGGCGTGGGCGTCGGCTTCGGCGCTGGTGGCGGTGGTCCTTTGGGCCGCACTCGGCGGCGGTGACGGCCCACGTCCGGCGACGACGGCGACGGCAGCGGTGGTGTATTTTGGCCGTTTTCAGCGACCAGCACCTAGCGGTGACATTTCCGGGGCCTTCTGGCCCGAGCGGCAACATCTGGTCTGTTTTCGGGCCGCTTCGGCGGCACCGGCGTTTTCGGGCCTATTCGGGCCGTTTGCGGAGGCCGATGGTTGGCTGCGCCGTTTTCTGGGCTTTTGGCCCCTCTCGCCGGCGGTGGCGTTTCCATCTTGCCCCAGGCCGCTTCAGGCTGCTTTTGGTGACGTCGTCGTCCTCGGGCCATTTCGGCGGCAGAGAGGGCGACTGCGAGTTATCCCAGCGGCGATGATGTTTTTTGTGCTGCCTCGCACCGCTTGTGTCGGCGACGGCGTCTTCGGGCCGTTTCAGCGGCGGAGAAGACGACCACGGGTTACCACAATGGAGCAACGGCGACAGGTGGTCCTTGCACCGCTTTTGGACCGCTTCAGCGGCGGTGATGACGCTTTCAGACCACCTTTACTACCTTGGCCTGCCTACCCTTCTGCCTTGAATACATACATCTACCAACTCTCTGCCTACCCCCCCTCTCCCCTTTGGATTTGGTCAGTTCTGGGTACCAGCCATGGTGGGAGAGTGGCTTGGTTTTACATCTGCAGCCCCATAGAGGTGGGAGCTCTATGGGGTATGCCTACCCAGAGTATATCTTGGACCACCCCCAGGAACAGAGTTTCAACCCGTCGTGAGAGTGCGGGGGGTGGCCTGTTTACGGGGGCACCCAACTGAGTGGCAGTGCAGTTGGGTGTGGATCCCGTCCTTCGATCCTCCTATGGACATGACCAACTATGGGACTGCCTATCCTGGACTTGTTGGACCTATATGCGGCAATACACCAGCACAGACTTGTTCGCCCTCAGGGGTGCCCCCCTCTCCTGGGTGCGACCTGCCTTTTTAAATACTCCCAATCTCGATGAAGGGCCCGATTGTTGGGACCCCGAGAGATGGCTGGGCAGGGGCAGGGGCCGTCAACATAAATTTAATAGGAGGCCCCTGATTAATTTTTTATCAAAATTTTTTATGGGGTTAGGGAGAGGGGTGGGAGGGGTGGGGGTTGTTTGGCTATGGGGGGTGGCCAATCAACCATGGCTCAGGCCAGGCTTGGGTGTGGTTGTCTCCGGGGCTCAGGAGCGGGTCGTGGGACTACCAATTCCCACGACGGGGAATGGCAGCAGGTGTATAAACAGAGGGCCGTATCGTTACCGGGGGGGCCGTCTCCGCTATTTGCAAGCGGTGAGGCGCTCCGACCCTCTGTTTCTTCCCCGAGGTTCCGGGAGCGAGGATGTGCAGCCTCCTGAGCTCTGGTTGGTGTACCTAAATGCCAGGTCCGTGGTTAACAAAGCTCCCCTTGTTAGGGATTTAGTTGAGGGTGAGCATGCGGACCTGGCTTGCATCACGGAGACTTGGTTGGGCCCGGAGGGTGGGGTCCCTTTGGTTGACCTCTGCCCACCAGGTTTCTGGGTGCTACACCGACCAAGAGCTCAAGGTAGGGGTGGGGGTGTGGCGGTACCTATCAGGGAGACCTTATGTCCGCGGGAGACCACCGTTCCTCAGATAGTCGGGTGTGAGTCTCTCTTCTTGAGATTTTGTCCGGGGGCGCAGTTGGGCTTGCTGCTGGTGTACTTTTCACCTAGTCGCGCAGCGGCAGCCCTGCCCGAGCTGCTCGATATCCTCTCGGGGTTGGTGATTGAGTTCCCCAAACTTATAGTTTTGGGTGACTTCAATCTACCATCCCTGGGAGGTTCATCTGAGCTAGCCCGGGAGTTCATGGCTTCCATGACGGCCATGGACCTGACACAAGTAATTTCTGAACCAACTCATGAGGGAGGCCACACGCTTGACCTGGTTTTTTTATCTGGACGGTGGTTTGATGATCTTGGTGGGGGCTCTCCATTTATTATGCCCCTGTCATGGACCGATCATCACCTCCTGCGGCTGGTCTTCCGTTTTGCCACCCCCCGCCGTGGGGGTACGGAGCCAATTAGATGGTACCGCCCCAGACGCTTAATGGATCCTGATAGATTCCAGGCGGCGCTGGGGTCCCCACCTGCCTCCGTTGCTCACAACTCGGCGGATGCCCTAGTGGAAGCCTGGGAAAGGACGGCCACTGAGGCACTCGACCGAGTTGTACCCTTGCGGCCCCTGACCCGGTGCAGATCCCAACGAGCTCCATGGTTCTCCTCGGAGCTCCGGGAGATGAAGCGTCGGAAACGGGGCCTAGAGAGCTGTTGGAGGTCCAGCCGATCCGAATTCGACCGGTTGCGACTAAGAACCTTTATTAGGTCTTATCTCGCAGCGATGAGGACGGCGAGGTGCAATTACTTCTCTGCCCTCATCGCGTCCGCAGAAAATCGCCCGGCCGCCCTGTTCAGGGTGACCCGCTCCCTCCTTAATCAGGAGGTGAGGGAGGATCCCTTGCAGGGTCGTGCCGAGGAATTTGGACAACATCTGCTGGATAAAATCGCTCGGATTCGGACCGGTCTGGACTCCAACTGGGCAGAGTCTGACGAGCAGGACACGGGCGGTCTTGTCGATGTTATTTGGGAGGAGTTTGATTCTGTAACCCCTGAGGAAGTGGACAGGATTATGGGGAGGCTGAGCTCCACCACATGTTTATTGGACCCGTGCCCTTCTTGGCTGGTTTATGCAGCCCGGGAGAGGACACGAGGCTGGTTCCAGGCAGTTATATCTGCTTCCTTGAGTGAGGGTAATTTCCCCGCCGTCTTGAAGGAGGCGGTGGTGAGACCTCTCCTCAAGAAGCCTGCCCTGGACCCAGCTGTTTTGAACAACTTTCGTCCGGTCTCCAACCTTCGCTTTCTTGTGAAGGTTGTTGAGAGTGTGGTGGCGCATCAGCTTCCCCTGGTCCTGGATGAAGCGGATTATCTAGACCCGTTCCAATCGGGTTTCAGGCCCGGGTACAGCACGGAGACGGCATTGGTCGCTCTGGTGAATGATCTCTGGAGGGCTCGGGACAGAGGATATTCCTCTGTCCTTGTCCTATTAGACCTCTCGGCGGCTTTCGATACCATCGACCATGGTATCCTGCTGCGGCGTCTCAGGGGATTGGGAGTGGGAGGCACAGTTCTTCAGTGGTTCTCCTCCTATCTCCTGGGACGCTCGCAGTCGGTGTTGGCAGGAGGGCAGAGGTCGACCCCTAGGACTCTCGCTTGTGGAGTTCCTCAGGGGTCGGTCCTCTCGCCTCTCCTGTTCAACATCTACATGAAACCGCTGGGTGACATCATTCGTGGTTTTGGAGTTGGGTATCATCAATATGCCGATGATACCCAACTTTTTATTTCGACCCCAAACCACCCCAGTGATGCCCTCGATGTGATGTCCCGTTGCCTGGAGGCGGTGCGGGCCTGGATGGGGAGGAACAGACTTCAACTCAACCCCGACAAGACTGAGTGGCTGTGCATTCTGGCATCCCGGGACATTCAAAATATTCCATCTCTTCTTATGGGGGGTGAGTCTTTACCCCCCGTGGATAGGGCTCGCAACTTGGGAGTCCTCCTAGATTCACGACTCACTCTGGAAGATCATATAGTGGCCGTGACTAGGGGGGCTTTCGCCCAGGTTCGCCTGGTGCGCCAGTTGCGGCCCTATCTGGACCGGGATGCCCTGTGTACGGTCACTCATGCGCTCGTGACCTCTCGCCTGGACTACTGCAATGCTCTCTACATGGGGCTTCCCTTGAAGACCACTCGGAGGCTCCAACTGGTACAGAATGCAGCCGCGAGAGTTGTCTTGGGAGTTTCCCAGTACTCCCATGTTACACCTTTGCTCCGCGAGCTGCATTGGTTACCAGTTGTCTTCCGGGTGAGGTTCAAGGTTTTGGTTATGATCTTCAAGTCCTTACATGGCATGGGTCCGGGATACCTCGGGGACCACATGCTGCCAGCGTCAACTCCCCTCCGCCCTGTGCGTGCCCACAGAGAGGGTCTCCTCAGGGTGCCTCTGGTCAGGGAATGTCGACTGGTGGCCCCCAGGGGGAGGGCCTTCTCTGTGGGTGCTCCGGCACTATGGAACCAACTGCCGGTTGAGCTCCGGATGGCACCGGACCTCCGCTCCTTCCGCCGCGGGCTGAAGACCCACTTCTTTGAACTAGCTGGTCTGGCCTGATGGGGAGGGTCTTTTTAACGGGTTTTTTATTATTTTATTTGTCACTGCGTGTTTTTTAGTTTTGCCAGCTTCGCTCATTTTTAATTGTACATCTCTTTCTGCTCTGCACCTTATCTTATCTTGTAACCATAGTGACTCTAGCTATGTCCAGCCAATGTTTTGGTTTTAAACTGTTTTGTGCGCAGGCCTGAAAAAAGTTCAGTTTCAGTTTCTACTTTCTCCTTCTGCCTGATGGAAGAATGTGGTCAGTTTAGGTCTTTTGTTTTCTCATTAAAAGTTTTACTACAGAATATGCCTTGGATTTCTTTTCTTTGATATTGACCATGCAAATGAACCACGGTCCATCCACCTCTGGTCGGACTGTTAATTGTTCCGCGACATTTGGTCCCCGAGGATGGTTGATTTTTATTTTCAAGATTTATTGATAGGCAATTAATCAGGCAGTTAGTCGGCACTGAGGAGGCTGTGATTCATTGCTGAAAATATGCCAAGTAAAAGGAGAAAGGAGAAGGCCGGTTATTTCTCTGCTGAGGAGGAGGCAGCCGTTCCACAGAGAGATCTTCTTTCAAGTTTACAGACTCCGTTGGCATCGGCTACACGTCTTGGAGAAGCAGCCTCTGAGCCAAGGTCAGTTTCACCATTTTCTGTTTGTACAGACTCTCAAGCTGATGCCCCAGTTGTAACCTCTGCTCATGGGGATCAGGCTGATTATGAGAGTTTTGGTGCTAAACCTAAGGCTACACTAGGGAAGGAGGTGAGCCATTATCCTTCAAGCCCTGAGCAAACTGTGCATGAGAAGGCTTTGCAAAGTTATTATGAACAAATTGAAATTTTAGAGAAGGATCTGCTAAAGGCAAAGTTGTGTGCAGCATGGTATGAAAAGCATGGGAGAGCCTCTGCTGGCATTCAGTTTTCAGAATCGGCCATTTTGCCTCCCTCTTCACAAGCAAAGCCACACCCACAAGGGATTGCCATTGTGCCTTCTCCCTCAAAGACAGAGGCACGCCCACAGTGGAATCTTGTGTCAGACGAATGGGAGCCTGACTGTCTTCTGTGTCCAAGAATGCAGAATGCATTTTCACAGATATCCCTTCAGCAGGCATCGCTTCAAGCTGCCACACCTCCTCATTCATTGAGAACTTCAGCTAGAATGCCTATTAATACTGTTACTATTAAAATTCCTGTCTCAGATGGAGCACAGCAGTCTTCAACCCAAGTGCAGCCTCCACTGGTTCCTCAAATACAAAGGCCAGTGCTGACTGCAGGCCAACTTACTGTAGCAGCTCAAGCACCAGCACCTTCTGCTGGCCTGGGTGGCATTGCAGCTCAAATACAGCCACCCCCAGCACCAGTACCTGTAGCAGCTTCAATGCAACTGCCGCAGGCCCTGGCACAGGCGCCACAGGTGCCCTCTGCTGGTTATGTCCGGATGGCACAGCCTGCACAACCTGCGCCTCCTGCAGGCCAAGTCCCAATTGCACAACCTACACAGCCAGTACCCCAATTGCATGTTCCTCAACAGGCACCCTCTATTGTACCACTGGCTGGTGATTCAAAACTGAAGCGGTCAGGACAGAATTACAGGGCATGGGTCAGTGAAGTTGGACTTTTGCTTCGTAGAGAAGGTACCCATGTGATGGTGTTTAATCCTCCTGCCCAGCCATGGCCTCCTGACATATGGGACTTGAATAATAGAGCATGCACAACGTTATTGATGTCCATGGACACTGAATTGCAGCTCACTTTTTCACAAGATGCAACTGCCCAACAAATTTGGGCTCAATTAGAAGCATGTTACCGGCCTACGTCCATTGAGTCTACATGTTTGCTTTTGTCCGAGTTCCATGGTTCTAGATTAAAACCTGGTGAGCATATTGGAGAACACTTAACGAAAATGAAAGGAATAAGAAAAGAACTGGTTGAAAAAGGCTATCCTATTGATGACTTTCAAATGATCAGCATTATCATTAACTCATTGAATTATGAATGGAAAGATGCTATTTCTAAGATTAATCAAGTGCCTATTGCTCAACGCACAGTGGATCATGTATGCAGAATTTTAACCGAAGAAGAGGCACTTATGCAAGCCGCGCCACATTTAAGGGAACCACCTGCATCAAAAGCTTCAGCGAGACATCCCTTCCGTGGAAGGGCCTACGTTCCAAGGATGCCAAGATGCTACATCTGCAATCGTGTGGGACATGCCACCCGGGATTGTCCCCAACGGTTTCCAGCGCCCGCCATGTACCAGCCCAGAGGAACAGATTCCAGAGGAGATAGAGGTAGAGGCGGACGACAAGGTCGTGGTCCCAGGCGTGATCCTCAAGCTCCACTTGCCACATTGGTTGTAACCAACGATCCACAGCCTCAATCAGAGTATGACAGACGCCTACTTTGGACTTTGGACAGCGGAGCAGCGTTACATGTTACCTACAGAAAAGAGCTTTACACAGAGATGCACGAGCCTGAACCTGAACTTCGTGAACTGTATTCTTTTTCAAATCATCCTGTTCAGGTCATGGGAAAAGTAACTGTCTACATTGAAGAGCTCGGTGCATTCATTCCCGATGTTTACTACGTTCCGTCTGCCAGTAGTAGTTTGCTTAGCCAGAGTCACTTGTCTAGGGTGTCAAATTTCCAGGTACACCATCTCGAAAAAGCAAGTTATGTAGTTAAAGATGGAGATATTGTTGCTGAAACAATGTTGATTGGTGGTGTTTATTACTTAAAACCAAAGTCTAAGCCGCAAGAGCAGGCAAGTATACAAGCTCCAAAAAGGGAGAGCACAGGCCCAGTGAGAGATGTCCCAGAGAGAGATCCTGTTGCTACTTCAAAGGCTCCTAAAGCCAATAAAAGGACAAATAAGACACAGGTTGCTCACAGCAAGCCTGAGGTTCCTAATAAAAATGCTAATGTTGAGAATTCACTAAAAGGTAAACCTTTGCATTCCAGGTGTATCCATAAGTGGCATAGAAGATTGGGTCATGCCAGTTTCCGTGTTCTGAAGAAGATGCCAGAGTTCGCAAGAGGTTTGGATCTAAAGGGGTATAAGGTGTTCTTGGACTGTGCTGTCTGCAAGAAAGCCAAATCCAAGGCAGCAGCAATTCCAAAACGCGCTACACGCCAGTCAACACGCATTTTTGATTTGGTACACACTGACATAGTGGGTCCTTTTGCACCAACAATTGGTGGTAAAAGATATTTTTTGACAATTGTTGATAATTACTCTAGATATGGTTATGTATTTCCTATGAGAGAAAAATCTGAGACCTTTCAGATCTTTAAAGACTTTGCCAATCTTGTCTATACCCAATTCGAAGTCAGCATTGCCAGAATTCAGAGTGATCGTGGTGCTGAATTCATGTCTCAGCGTTTCCAGGACTGGATGCGTAAGAGTGGGACACTACACCAGACCTCAGCTCCTTACACTCCGGTTCAGAATGGAGTGGCAGAACGCAGAAATGGAGTTCTGCAAACCATGATGCGTTATCTTCTTGAAGATGCTAACCTCAGTCTTCCATACTGGGGTGAAGCTATCAAATATGCTAATCATATCATCAACCGCACTTGGAGTAGTGTGATAAATCAGACCCCTTATTTCATGTTATATGGACACAAGCCTGACCTCTCACATCTCCATATTTTTGGTTCCTATGCTATGGTCAATATTCCTTTAGCCCAAAGAAAGAAAGGGGGTCCTGCAGCAAAAAGGATGAGATTTATGGGCATTGATGATAATTCAAAATGGAGCAAATATATTGACTCTCATCATGTAATAGTGATTTCACAATCTGCTATTTTTGAGGAAGATGCTGACTGGTCCAGGATTCATTCTAACGATCCTGGAGTTTATTTTCATAGAGATGATGCTGCTGATGCCACGCAGCCTGATGGTCGAGATGCACAGGCGAATGTTCCTTCCACGAGTTCTTCTCAACCTACTGTTCCGTCTCCGCAAGCTGCCAATGCTGCTGGCGATGAAGACGAGGACGAAACAGAAGAAGAATCGACGGTTGGTCCGAGACGTTCCAAGAGGACAACAAAGGGTATTCCACCAAAACGGTATTCGTGGCAAGTAACGAAAGCACCTTTACCTTTGATTTGTAATGTTACACTTCCTCCTGAGACGTTCACACAAATCAAACATCTTCCTGAATCAGAGCAAGATAAATGGTTTGAGGCAATGCAGGCTGAAATGGACAGTCTAAAGAAACTTCATGTGTTTACGCCTGCAAGCCCTCCAGCAAACAAGAAAGTTATTGGCACTCGTTGGGTCTACAGAATTAAAAAGAAGCCAAATGGTGAGTCGTTGTACAAGGCCAGACTTGTAGCCCAGGGTTTCGCTCAACGTTATCCTGAGGACTATACAAATACTTATTCACCCACAGTGCGGACGGAGAGTGTGAAAATCGCCTTAGCCACTGCAACTATCCTTGGCCTAGAAGTTTTCCAGTTTGATGTTGAAACAGCTTATCTACACGCTGATCTTGATGAAGAAATTTATGTCAAAGGTCCTCCAGGTTTCCGACACCAAGAAGGGGATACTTGGTTTCTGCACAAAAGTCTTTATGGTCTGAAACAGTCTGGTTTAATGTGGTACTTATGTCTTTCTGACAAACTAAATTCAATGGGCTTTATTAAGTCCGAAACAGATGAATGCGTGTTTACAAAAAGATCTGCTAATAGGTATGAGATAATTCTTGTTTATGTTGATGATATTGTTTATATTGGTCCAAATAAGCAGATGAGTGAATATTTTGCTAAAGCTTTACAACAGTTTTTCACATTGAGGTCTTTAGGACATATTAACACTTATTTAGGTGTTCAAGTTACCAAAACTCAGAAGGGGTTCAGTCTTACACAGGAAGATAAGATTGAACAACTATTGCATCACTGCAACATGAAGGATGCTAAACCTGTGAGTATACCCATGCAAACTGACTTTCACAACTTGACACATGAACCGAGTCCTGAGTTCGAGGATCAAACACTTTATCGCTCAGTCATTGGGTCTCTGCTATATATTAGTAGTTGGACTAGACCTGACATTGCACTTAGTGTTAATCTCCTATCACGACACGTAGGCAAGGCAAAACAGTTTCATTGGACATGTGTTAAGAAATTATTGAGATATCTAAAACACACCAAAGACATGAAGGTGTTGTTAGAACCCACACATACTGACTATGCAGAGTTATGTTGTTATGCAGATTCAGATTGGGCAAGTGATAAGAAATCACGTAAAAGCACTTCAGGTTATATGATGTTTTTGAATGGATGTCCTGTTTACTGGCATGTGCGTAAACAGAATTTTGTTTCTTGTTCTTCTACAGAAGCTGAGTATGCTTGTGTTTCAGATGCATGTAATTCTCTAACGTGGTTTGATGCCTTAATCACAGATATTTGGACACCTCCGATTCGACCAATCACTGTGATGGAGGACAACGAATCTGTGGTTTATATATCTGAGAATCGCTTTACAGGTTCCAGGTCTAGACACATTGACATCCGTTACCAAAATATAAGACAAGCAGTTAAACAAGGTTTTGTCAAATTGCAGTATGTGTCTACACATGACCAAATTGCTGATATGCTGAACAAACCACTTCCTACAGCCCAACACGAGTATCTGTGCAAGAAGATGTGCCTTATCTGATTTTCTGCTTCGCTGACAAAAGAAGGGGATGTCACTGCGTGTTTTTTAGTTTTGCCAGCTTCGCTCATTTTTAATTGTACATCTCTTTCTGCTCTGCACCTTATCTTATCTTGTAACCATAGTGACTCTAGCTATGTCCAGCCAATGTTTTGGTTTTAAACTGTTTTGTGCAAGCAGGCCTGAAAAAAGTTCAGTTTCAGTTTCTACTTTCTCCTTCTGCCTGATGAAAGAATGTAGTCAGTTTAGGTCTTTTGTTTTCTCATTAAAAGTTTTACTATAAAATATGCCTTGGATTTCTTTTCTTTGATATTGACCATGCAAATGAACCACGGTCCATCCACCTCTGGTCGGACTGTTAATTGTTCCGCGACATTATTGTTATTGTATTTTAATTGGGCATTGGTTTAATCTTTTTTAATTTTTGTACTGTTACTTATTTATATATGCCCTGTTAACCGCCCTGAGTCCCTCGGGAGAAGGGCGGTATAGAAATCGAATAAACCTAAACCTAAACCTAAACCTTTTCTGCCATAAAGTATTGGGCCCATGGTCCTTCCTTCTACCAAAGAAAGGACGACAGAAACAACAGTAGAAGAAGAAAAATCTTGCAATGCATAGTCCAGGTTCCAGGAACACGATTTCCAGGGTAGTCCAGTCCATTGATGTTTTTCTCATACTTGGATGGAAACAGTTCAACAGGCGAGGCAGGTTGAAATTTCATTTGCAGGCCATCCAGCTGTGGAGCTTGTCACTGGAGAGGGAATGATGGGACTTTCCATGGACTCACACCTTGATTCCTTAAATCAGGAGGACTTGACATGGTTGAGACCACTCAGGACTGGTATTTCTAGGTGACAGTTCTTTTCACCTGAACCCACTTTCCAGGAACAACAATGAGCAGAGATAGGTGGTAGGCCAGCCTGGGGCTGTACTGAGATAAAAGACAAAACCTGCGCCAGAATAAATAGTGAGTTCCTTTCTTCTCTTCCTCATTGACATTCTTGAACATTCATGTAACAAAAGCCTCCCATACAGGTGAAACTCGAAAAATTAGAATATCGTGCAAAAGTTCATTTATTTCAGTAATGCAACTTAAAAGGGGAAACTAATATATGAGACTGACTCATTACATGCGAAGCAAGATAGTTCAAGCTGTGATTTGTCATAATTGTGATGATTATGGCGTACAGCACATGAAAACCCCAAATCCACAATCTCAGAAAATTAGAATATTGTGAAAAGGTGCAATATTCTAGGCTCAAAGTGTCCCACTCTAATCAGCTAATTAAGCCATAACACCTGCAAAGGGTTCCTTAGCCTTTAAATGGTCTCTCAGTCTGGGTCAGTAGGAATCACAATCATGGGGAAGACTGCTGACCTGACACTTGTGCAGAAAACTATCATTGACACCCTCCATAAGGAGGGAAAGCCTCAAAAGGTAATTGCAAAAGAAGTTGGATGTTCCTCAAGTGCTGTATCAAAGCACATTAATAGGAAGTTATGTGGAAGGGAAAAGTGTGGAAGAAAAAGGTGCACAATCAGCAGGGATGACCGCAGCCTGGAGAGGATTGTCAGGAAAAGGCCATTCAAAAGTGTTGGGGACTTTCACAAGGAGTTGACTGAGGCTGGAGTCAGTGCATCAAGAGCCACCACACAGAGACGGATCCTGGACGTGGGCTTCAAATGTCGTATTCCTCTTGTCAAGCCGCTCCTGAACAACAAACAACGTCAGAAGCGTCTTACCTGGGCTAAAGAAAAACAGACCTGGTCTGTTGCTCAGTGGTCCAAAGTCCTCTTTTCTGATGAGAGCAACTTTTGCATCTCTTTTGGAAACCAAGGACCCAGAGTCTGGAGGAAGAATGGAGAGGCACACACTGCAAGATGCTTGAAGTCCAGTGTGAAGTTTCCACAGTCTGTGTTGATTTGGGGAGCCATGTCATCTGCTGGTGTTGGTCCACTGTGCTTCATTAAGTCCAGGGTCAACGCAGCCGTCTACCAGGAGATTTTGGAGCACTTCATGCTTCCTTCCGCAGACGAGCTTTATGGGGATGCTGACTTCATTTTCCAGCAGGACTTGGCACCTGCCCACAGTGCCAAAAGCACCAAAACCTGGTTCAGTGACCGTGGGATTACTGTGCTTGATTGGCCAGCAAACTTGCCTGACCTGAACCCCATAGAGAATCTATGGCACATTGCCAAGAGAAAGATGAGAGACATCAGATCGAACAATGCAGAAGAGCTGAAGGCCGCTATTGAAGCATCCTGGTCTTCCATAACACCTCAGCAGTGCCACAGGCTGATAGCTTCCATGCCAGGCCGCATTGAGGCAGTAATTGCTGCAAAAGGGGCCCAAACCAAGTACTGAGTACATATGCATGCTTATACTTTTCAGAGGTCCGATATTGTTCTATGTACACTCCTTGTTTTATTGATTGCATGTAATATTCTAATTTTCTGAAATTGTGGATTTGTGGTTTTCATGAGCTGTACGCCATAATCATCACAATTATGACAAATCCGTCTGTGTGTGGTGGCTCTTGATGCACTGACTCCAGCCTTAGTTCACTCCTTGTGAAAGTCCCCAACACTTTTGAATGGCCTTTTCCTGACAATCCTCTCCAGGCTGCGGTCATCCCTGCTGCTTGTGCACCTTTTTCTTCCACACTTTTCCATTCCACATAACTTTCTATTAATGTGCTTTGATACAGCACTTTGGGAACATCCAACTTCTTTTGCAATTACCTTTTGAGGCTTTCCCTCCTTATGGAGGGTGTCAGTGATGGTTTTCTGCACAACTGTCAGGTCAGCAGTCTTCCCCATGATTGTGATTCCTACTGAACCAGACTGAGAGACCATTTAAAGGCTCAGGAACCCTTTGCAGGTGTTATGGCTTAATTAGCTGATTAGAGTGGGACACCTTGAGCCTAGAATATTGCACCTTTTCACAATATTCTAATTTTCTGAGATTGTGGATTTGGGGTTTTCATGAGCTGTAAGCCATAATCCTCACAATTATGACAAATCACGGCTTGAACTATCTTGCTTTGCATGTAATGAGTCTATCTCATATATTAGTTTCCCCTTTTAAGTTGCATTACTGAAATAAATGAACTTTTGCACGATATTCTAATTTTTCGAGTTTCACCTGTAATTCTCGCTGCTGTCAATACATGTAAGATTAAGTATCCACTCTCCTTATCATAGTTAGGGCCTATCATTCCTAAGAGAAACAATTCTGGTTTAAATTCTATTTGTTTTTTAATCATCTACTCTAACCATAAATGTACCTTAAGCCAGAACCTTTTTGCTTTAGGACATGTCCACCAGACATGATAATAAGTACCTGGTCTTTGCTTACATTTCCAACAAACATTTGAAGTATTTTTAAACATTTTAGCTAGTCTCACTGGTGTCATATGCCATCTATAAAACATTTTATACAAATTTTCTTTATATGATACAGCTTTGGTTAATCTAATATTTCTATCCCATAGCTTTTCCCATTCTTCAAGCTCTGTAGTATGACCAACATTTTTTGCCCATATTATCATTGTTTCTTTAACTTGTTCCTCCTCCATCTTTAAGTTAAGCAGTAATCTATAGAGTTTTTTAATCAGGTTTTTATCTGTTTTTAACAATGTAAGATCAAGTTCTGTCTGTTCCTTATAGAGCCCCGTTGTTTTCACGTCTTTTTCGTATCTTGATTGGATTTGTAGATATGGCCACCATGGTAAGTCAATACCTTGTTGTTGTAAGTCTTGTCTAGATTTCAATCTTCCTTCATTATCCAGTAAGTCTTTATATGTTACAATTTTATCATAGTTAATTAAGTTTGGGTAAGCAAAAGCTTCCATTGTTGAGAGCCATTCAGGTATCTTAGTATATATATTTTTTCTTTTATTTTTTCCCATTCTAAGAGAAGTGCATTTATTATAGCATGGTTCTGAAAGTATCTATGCGCTTTATTCTTTCCATACCACAGAAAGGCATGCCAGACAATCTGCAGGTCATGCCCCTCTAGGTATAGTAATCTTTTGTCTCTAAGTGTTATCCATTCTTTAATCCATGTTAAAATAGCTGTTTGGTCCCCTTTCTCTAACGTCCTGTAGCAGTTTCACTTTAATTCGTGCTTTCTTCCCTTGCCAAACATATTTCAAAATTATGGTATTCAATTCATCAAAAAAGGCTTTTTGTAGTTTTACCGGAGTAGTTTGAAATAAAAAGAGTATTTTCGGTAGTATATTCATTTTAACTGTAGCTATTCTCCCCAATATTGACAGTTGGAGATTTTTTCACTTTTCTAAGTCCAGTTTTATTTGTTTTAATAGTTTTGTATAGTTGTCCTCTTTCAGTGTTACACATCTTGCTGTTAAATACTGTAAATTCCCAAGTATTTAACTTTTTTAACTATTTGAAGATTTGTTTTTCTTGCAAATTGCATTTTCTGTTTTTCTTTTAAGTTCTTTGTCAAAACTTTGGTCTTTTCTCTATTTATTATCAGGCCTGCAACCTCACCATATTGTTCTATTGTGGCCAACAGTTTTGTGCTTGTTTCCAGAGGTTCTTCCAGTATAAAGACCAAGTCATCCGCGAATGCCTGCAATTTATATTTTTCACCCTTTATCTCCAGTCCTTTGATCTCAAAGTCTTGTCTAATATTTCTGTTCAATACTTCCAACGTTAATATGAATAGCAATGGTGATAAAGGACATCCTTGTCTTGTGCCCTTTTTAATATCAAAGTTTTCTGTATAGTCTCCATTTACAATTACTCTAGCAATCTGTTTATTATAAATTGTATTCATGAAATTTTCTCCAAAATCCATTTCCAAAAGTTGCTGAAACATAAATTGCCAATTTAAGTTATCAAACGCCTTTTGTGCGTCAAGAAATATCAAAGCCATCTGTTTGCCTGGATGGGCTTCATAATACTCTAAAACGTCCAAGATTGTTCTTAAATTGTTTTTTATCTGTCTTTTAGGCAGGAAGCCATTTTGATCTGTGTGTATAAATTCAATCAAACATTTCTTAATTCTTTCTGCCATTATCGAGGCAAAGATTTTATAGTCTACATTTAGCAATGAAATTGGTCTATAATTTTTATATGTATCAAATCTACATCTTTTTTAGGAATTAAAGTGATATTAGCTTCAGACCATATCTTTGGTATTTTGGTTTTCAGAAGTTTCATTACAAAGTTCTTTCAAGTTCGGAGTAAGCACATCTTGTAACGCAATGTAGTATTCTGCAGGCAGTCCGTCTGGCCCGGGAGTCTTGTCCTTTTTTTGCCTTTTTATAGCTTCTGTAGTCTCAATCATTGTTATTGGTTCGTTCAATATGTTTCAGATATTCTGAGGAATTTTCAGTAAATTTGCTTTTATTAAATACTGCTCTATTTTTTTCCTTAGAAATTTCCTTTGTTTTATTAAGAGTCTCATAATATTCTTTCACAATTTTTCTGATTGCATCATTTTGAAACTGTATTTCTCCTTTTGTATCTTGGAGTTTCTTTATTATTTTCTTTTCTTTTTCCTTTCTCAATCTATATGGTAGCCATCTTCCCAGCTTGTTAGCGTTTTCAAAAAAGTTCTGTTTGGCCCGTTTGATCTGTTGAGCCATTAATTCCATCTCAGCTAAATTTAATTTGTGCTTTATTATTTCCATTTGTTTCTTGAGTATTAGTTTATCTGGATGTATTTGTAATTCTAGTTCTAGTTCTCTAAGTTCCTCCCTCAGCTTTAATTGTAGTTGTTTCTTTTCTTTGTTCTTCTTAGCAATATAACTCTAAAGTATGGCCTCTAAAGTATGCTTTGGCAGTGTCCCAAACATTTTTAAGTGATGTTTCTTCCTTCTTATTGATTTTAAAGAAGAATAGGGTTTCTCTGGTTTCTCTTCAGATCGTATAAATCTTTCACCTTTAAAATGTATTCATTTATTTGTATGCTTATCTCTAGAGGACAAGTTGGAGAGATCAACCTCCTGTCTTATTCCAGGATTACCAAAACTTTTTTATCTCTTTCACTCACCAAGGTGCCTATTGCAATTTCTCCCATCAGTAGAGAAGCATGAAACCTTGTTGAATTTGGGCATTCAGGTTCCTCAGTCACGAATCCACCGGCAAAGATGAAGCATAGGAGTCTTCTAGGTCAAATGCCCAGGAGCGCTCTAAGACTCATGCTTCAGTCGCTGTCAGTTTCCTCCCACTGAGAATTGAAAGCTCGCTGGGACCTTAACAGGGGTCTCCATGTGGGGGGAGAGAGCCTTTGAAGCTTGCCCCCATGTTTGGGCACCAGGATGTAAGGTTTCCCACTTTGCCTCACAATTTCCCCAGCATTACTCAGGAATTTAAAAGAGCCAAAAGAAACTCCTGAGCCAAGGTTTCAGCAAGCAAACAACTTTTATTTTGATCAAAATAGAGTTGGGTGGCCATATCTCTTTTCGTGGCTGGTAGAGAGATGAAGGCAACAACCAGGAAAGATGTCTTCCACCTTTTATACCTTTCCAAAACAAAGAGATCTGGTCTTGGTACTAGGAACCAAAAGGTACAGAAAAATAATTCCTAGATGATGACTCATACACAACAACCCAGGTTCCACCATAACTCCTTTTCCCCCTCCCCTTACCATGCTCTTTTCATGTAAGCAATCACCTGTACCTAAAGCATGAAACATTTGCTTTCATATAACTAATTTCCCAATATAAAGCACCTACAAAGCTGATTGCACATAAACAAAAATGATTACAAAGTATCACTACTAATATCAATATTACTAACATCAACCTTAAGCATAATAAAATCCCTTCAGTTTGATAGAGTTGTGTGTGTCTCCCTGCCATCTCTGTGAAATTAGTCTGTTCATTCAGCCATCTTTCCACTGAGCACTGGCTGAGTGGTTGGTAGTTCAGGATATAGGTAGATATGGAAAAAGAAACATGGGCAAGAAAGAAACTGAACAACATTTAGTGTTCAAGTCATGGGATTATGTTCACTATCGGTAAATAGTTTTAAGAATGACTACCATGTTCAGTTCTTAAGACCTGACTGTGGAAGGAATTCCTTCCTCATGTGTGGGAGTAGATGTAGCAATCTGAAAGCAAACCCAAGACAAAGGAATCAGGCTATTTTCCCCTGGCCTCAGTTGGCTTAAACATCATTTCTCCCATGTATTTAAAACAGGAAAGCTGAGCAAAACTTTAATACAGCACATTTAAGCTGAAGTTAATAATCCACTGTCGCTTGAATAAGACTTTAACTGGAGACCTATCCCCTTGGCATCTAGGACCTTCACTTTTGAATGTATAGAGATCCATCAGTAGCCCTGCAGAGAGCAATGTCATTCTGAAAAGATAAAACTAGCTTTCTTTGTAACTGGGTTTGTGGACTTGTACTTCAGCTGTTTTGCACTAGTTAAACCTGTGTGGCTGTCCCATTTTAATGTTTATAAGAAAACAAACAGGGTACAAAGGTAAAATAATGAATCTCTCCCCCCCCCCAATTCTAAATCCTGCCATATATTAGTGAAGTCAGCATATTCTCATTAAACTATGGAAGCCAGAGAAAAATCACTGCATAAAATGGGAAACAAATAAAAATGCATGTTATGCCACTAATTCTACCTCATATGTGTGAAGAGAGATCACATACATGCATGCACAACTTACAGTACATGACTCTGGGCACATGTATTAATGATTAGAGCCACACTAATGGGAGGAGCCTGAGCTGTCAGCCCAGCAACACACATTTACAGCAGCTCCACTCAGTTTTATTATATAATTAGTTTTTTAGTACTTTTACTGGACTTATTTTTTACTTAACTAACTTTGTTTGGATGGTACAATAGTGAAGACAAATACACAGATAATGGATTTTGCCTGGAATGGATAGTTATTGGGAAAAGAAAGAAATGCCATGGTGTTAGCCTGGGACATCTCCCTCCTTTGAACTCTGCAAAACAGTCAAGAATTGAGGAGCACTTCACACGAAAGAGAACTGTAAGTAAAAAAAAATCTTCCCCCACTGTTATGTATTGAGATAAGTTGCTTGTAAACTGTGTGTGCAATGGTTAACAGCTGTTACGGTTAAACTCCAGACAGCATGTCTCCGGAGTTGTTAATTTGTATTTTAAGGAGGGAAGTTACTGTTTAATCTCATTGGCTGCCGACTAGTGGCAGCCGGATAAATAGAGCTGAGCAGCGTTTGGGGCTGCTTCTGTTGTACTAAATAAAGGCATTACTGTTTTCACCATTCTGCCTCGTCAATGTCTCACCGAACCAAGAACATAACACCCACCTCTAACAAATTTGAAGGACTAGAATGGGACCTCCAAACAGAACTGGAAAAACAACAACTATTTGTTGTGATTCAGCATCAGCCTGTGGATTCGGCAGCTGAGTCGGACAATTCTGAAGAGGAGGAGGAGGAGGGGTTTGGAGAGCCTTTGGTGTCAGAGAAAGGTTCTGATGCACTGCAGAACTCTCAGCCAGGCACCTCCCATCTTGTTCCTCCTCAGACCCAGCTGTGTGAGCCTGAAAGATTGTAAGAAGACGATCCACAGCTGGCTCTGTTCAGGGATGCTAGGAGCAGGAGGCAATCCAGCAGAACTGAGCAAAGGAAAGCAATGAGGCAACTCTGGAGAAGGCAATGAGAAGCCACGCCTTGAGACTGCTGTTTAAAAGGGGAATGTGTGGGAGGTGCTGGTTGCTGAAGGCAACCGTTTGAAGAGCTTCTGATAAAGTCTTGGTCTGTATTTGTTTAACTTTTGTTTGAACTTTTTTGTTTAGCTTTTGCAAATAAATTTGGTTGGATTAGTTCCAGCCTATTGTTTATAAAAAGGGGTTGTCCCTGACATTCCAACAGGGCCGGTTGTAGGCTGGAACAGAACACTATTAGACCTTTTAGTACTTTAGTACTTTACTAGTACTTCACCACCTTGTACAAAAATACACATATAAAAAGAAATCCTCTCTTTTTGTGGCCTTCCTTGACCTTAAACAAGCCTTTGATTCGATATCCGGAAATACCCTCTGGGATAAACTAAAAGTTACTATTGATAAATTCCTCTATCTCATACAAAAACTATATTCTAACTCCACCTTAAAAGTAAGGTGTAACATACAAGGGGCTTTACCTGGCTCAATAAGTGTACAAAGAGGAGTACACCAAGGATATATCTTGGCCCCTTCCCTTTTCAATCTTTATAATAATTCTCTGATTGATCTTCTGTATAACCCAAACTTCCATCCTCCCAACTTAGCACAACGCAAAATATCAATACTTCTTTATGCTGATGATGCCACTATTCTTTCATAAACCCCTATTGGACTCAAGAGAGCTATTTCAGCAACATTAAAATACTGTAGTCAAAATAATCTGATCCTCAATTTAGATAAATCAAAAATCCCAGTTTTTGCTAAAAGTGCTATTCAATACTCTTGGAGAGTAGAAGGACACAATCTAGAACAGGTCAATATATTCAAGTACCTTGGGGTGGTTTTCCATAGGAAAGGTATTTGGAAGGCACATCTGGACCACATGATGCAATCAGCCCTTAGGTCCTCAAATGCTATCAAACTTTTTTTTTACACAGGTGAAGGACAATTAGTCCCTGCAGTCTTAAAACTCTTCGAGGCTAAAAGACTGAACCAAACTCTCTATGGAGCACAAACAGGATTTTTTTGGAAGAAAGAGTCTTTAGAAAACATACAAAAAAAAATTCTGCAAACCATTTTAGCTGCACCTAACAGGACATCAAACGCATAGTTGAGAATTGAGACAGGAATGCTTCAAATTCAGGTAAGGACCTGGAAGATGATAATTTACTAGTTGAAAATTCATCTTTTCCCTGAGGGCTTGATCCCTTTAGTCCTGATAGATAATTTCCCCTCTCCCTGGAAAGAGGTGATAGAGCATAAGCTGGCCTTCTATGGACTTTCTCCACTGTTTTTAATATTAAAGGAAAATAAATAAAGGTTATTCTTTTATAAATTGTATAAAATGTAACACCAATGAATTGTATCAAATGTAACACTAAGATGTGGGGCTATCTATTTCCTGCTCAGACAGAGAACTCACAAATGGTAATCAACAAATTATTTTGAAATGTTAAAAAGCTTCCGAGAGACAGGAACATCGGACCAAGGTGGAAATTACAACCAAGGTGGAAATTACAAGTAAAGGAGATAAGATCTAGATAAGATCATAACGGATAGATGGAAATGGTCAGAAGGACCCCTTTAGATATAGGAAACAACTTCAAAGAATGACTTAAGCTTCTTAGGAATGGCATGTATCATGAAAGTATAAAATGCCTACTTTGAAACTTGCTCAGCGCGCTCTTTGAACCCAATCCAACTTGGGAAGGGTCTAAGAGGCCGCGTTTGCAAACGCTTTCTTTCTTCTTTATTTTCTTTATTATTTTCAATTTTCTTTTCAATAAATCTTTGTTTTTGTTAACCAGACTTGTCTTCGAGTTGTGAGTATAAGATTTTGGGCTTTTAAATCTCACAATCTTGGCGACCCAACGTGGGGCTTGAAAGAGCCTCTAGGGAGGAGCTGTTCTCAGTAAAGCCCAGGGGCGCGCCTGTTGATTTCAACTGCCTGGAGCTGTCTGAGATCTAGCTTCCCATTGCAGGCTCTGAGCCAAACTAAATTAACAATTCTGGTCTACAAAATCAAAGAATAGGAAAAAGGAAGAGAGTCAACAACTGAGGCCCAGGACCAGGTAACCCAGTGCACTGGCCCAGGTAAGAAACTGGGCTGATGGGCTGTGTTCTGGGAACACTGGTAAGTCCAAAGCGAGTGCGGACCTGAAAGGTTGCATTTCCTTAACCCGCGAGGGGAAAGGACAGCCTGAAGGGAAGCGAAGTGGTGTTGAAAATTTTGAGTGGCCATAAGATCGAGAACCTCAGGGAACCATAATCAGGGAAACTCTCAAAGAAGATGGGCAATTGTTGTAGTTGTTGTTGTAAACCTAAAGAAAAGAAAATTCAAAGAATTAAAAGCAAGTTTTTCTTCTATCTTTTTCTTTTAATCTAGCTCTTTGGACTATTCAATTCCCTTTGTCAAAGGTGAGGTGAGGAGGGTGCTACTTTTCCCCTCCCCCTTTACACCTGCAAAAGACCCTAGGTTCAAAATTCCTTTTAGTCTTTCCCCACTGTCTTTTGAAGTTGGTGGGATAAATTGGAGGTAACCATAAATGTTTCCCCCCTTTTTTAATTAAAAGGGGAGACCTGTTTTGGCCAAAAACCCCAAATTGATATGTGTGTTTTGTTTTGTTTTATATATATATTTGGACATTTGGAACATTAAGCTTGGACTTGGAATGGTGAGAAAAATAGGAGATGGTTAAAGGGCCCTATAGAAACCATGTTCGGTTGGAATCACCTCATGATTTTTCTCACGTCTTGTAAGACAAGCCATGCGTCTAAATAAATGTTGTTTTAATAGTATCTGTGTATATTTGTCTGTCTGTGTTGTTCTGTGTTATTTCCAAGACTTGGAAGAGGGTCAAAATCCTCTCTGATAACACCAAACAAAAAGGCCTTATTTAACAATGTATGGTTTGTCTGGAGAAAGTATGAAATGAAATTTTTGTATGTGAAATTGTTTATGCAAGTAGTCAGAATGGAAGTGAATGAGTTAATTTGCTGATATGTAAATGTGTGTGTTAGCCTTCAAACATCACTCACCCCCACCAGTCCCAGGCTGTGAAAGGAATAGTAAACTGCAGATTTTATTGTTGTAAAAGTAAATGAAAAACACACACACAATGAGACAAGTTTCATGGACAATGTGTGGAAGAATTTATGAAAAATGCATGTGAAGGAGAGCAAAAAAAAATTTTAGTGGTGAGATTTTTGTAAAATTTCTTTTACTCTTTTTCTCCTGTCTCTTTCTCTTCCCCCCCTCCCCTGTTACTTTAAGAGAGAGAGAGAGAGAGAGAGAGAGAGAAAAGAGGGGGGTGGATGTGAAATTTAATGCCCACTCTTGCAGTTTCAGCTTGCCATTTTTTTACTTGAAAGAGGAGAGATTAATTGTTAGACAATCTTTTTTGGAAATTGTGTTTTAATTAGACCTATATATATATTCATCAACCAAAAGAAATTACTTTGAATTGTTTTGCTTAGATATGTAAGTTTTAACCTACCTGATGGAAATTTGTTTCCATCTGATTGGAATAGGATTAAATTGGAAAATAATACCTAAGAGCATTGAAGGAATTGTAATTCAACCCTTGTTTAAAACAAAGGAGTTGAGAAAATTTTGGGGATTATATATGAGCTATGCTGTTTTGATTAAAGATTTGTATTGAAAACTGTTAGAAAAGGAGCCTAATGTTAACAAGCTCTAACAGTTTGGTGAGCGCTCCTTTGTTGGCTCTTCACTAGGTAATTTGTTTGTAAATATAGGCAAAGAAATGGCTTGGGGGAGGTTTTGACCCAGAAGTGGGGGAAAAGAGGCAGCCAGTGGCATTTTTGTCTAAAATTGACATTTGGGGAAGTCTTGGTGGTTAGCATTTCTTGTTAAGTGTGGGTAATTTTAAATCAGAAAGCCAAAAGGAGGTATCCACTTGCTCATAGCAAAGTAGTTGGGAAAAGAAAAAGAAGAAAAAAAGACACAATGAAGGTGGGATACTAAATGGAAAGAAAATGGAAGTGGAAGATGGGAGAATTTCCCTCCCTTAATCAGCACTAACCTGTGGATTTTATGCCTTACAACAAGCTCTGAGATTGTTAATAAAAGAAAAGGGGAACATATACACTGACTCCAAATATGATTATGGAATCTTCAATACTTTTGGAGAAGAGAAATGTAGAGGATTGATTAATAGCTAAGGGAAACAGTTGGCTCATGCAAAAGTTGATGGAAGCTGTGGAAGCAGAAAGGACAGAAATTAGGCCAGAGTGGCAGAAGGGCAGTGAATGAATGGATAATAGAAGGGAGAAACAGAAAAGTTGTTTTTAAGTTGGTTTGCACAGATTTGTGAATTGCATGCATTAAAATTGTTGGAAACAAGGGGATTGCCACTAACGGGGTCATCCTAAACATGTGAATTGTATGCCTTAACACAAGCCTTAGAATGCTGAAGGAACAAGAATGTACTATAGAAATATGGAAAGTAGAAGAAAGTGAGAGGTGGATGTTGCATGATGGGAGACGGATGTTGAAAAGACAGAAAAAAAAGAAAAAAAAGATAGCTAGAACACAGAAGCAGCAAAAAAAAAGAGAGATAAATGCTGGTGATACTACACAATGAACACTCCTCATAGGATGTGTAATAAATGAAAGACTGGTTTGCTTTATCAGAAACCTCCGAGATTTTTACCATGAAGAATGTTAATTTCAAATTGTGTTGAAAAAGTGGAGATATCTGTATGATGTTTGTCATTCCATTCTTCGTTCACAAGTTCTCTCATTCCTATAATATAAACTGTGAAGCAACTATTAAATCTTTGTTTGTGAGGTGTTCTCACAATGAATCGTTAAAGGAGCTTCCAAGCAAAGGCATCACGCAGAGATGCAATCATATTAGCTTTATTCATGATAGATCAAAAAGAAAGAAATACTTGGCATGAAAGCATTCATGCCTGCATGTGAGAGAGAAATAAAATAAAACAAAACAAGCTAGCATTACATGACTAATACAAGAGAAGGACTAAGAGCTAAGAACTGGAGAATAGAACTAGAAGCTGGAAATGGAGAACAAAGAGCAGCCCCTCGTGCAGAGGTATTTATGGGGGGTCTTGGCCCCTCCTTGACCATAAAACTCTCTCGCCAATGGGGCTGTGGGTCCGAGACCCTTGGCTCATCAGTGGAAGCAAAGAAGCCTCTTTGCCTCCATCTGATGATCCTTTTGGGGAACTGCCAATGGCTGGCACTAATCATCTAACAATTCCCCTTCTTGCCAGCCAATGACAGGGACCAGTGAATGTATGTAAGGGGTGAGCAGGTGTCATAGACATGCATGAAAAACATTCAGAAGGCCAAACACAAACGCTTACACAGAAGGTTGTGCCGGTCAATGGGAACAGGCTTGGTAAACAGATCAGCTATCTGGTCAGCTGTATTACAGTGCTCAACATGTATAAAACCCCTTTTGGTAAACTGCCTGACATTTTTATATCGTATGTCTATATGGCGAGATCTGGAGCCTACTGCATAAGCCTCCGAGATTGAAATTGCGGCAGTGTTGTCCTCTAGAATTTGGATGGGCAGAGGGGGAGATGCCCAGATGCTTGTTATCAGTTCATTGAACCAAGTCAAATCATTGGCCGTGTCTGACAGGCTGGCATATTCAGCCTCGGCCGTGGAGCAAGAAATAAATTTTTGCTGCCTAACATGCCAATGTATTGGGCAGCCATTTAGCAATATGAGGAAACCAGAAGTGCTCCGTCTAGTTTTGGTGTCTCCAGCCCAGTCTGCGTCTGAGTAAGCGGAGAGCTGGGCCGTCTTCCCCTTCTCTGGTTCTAGCATGAGAAGAGCATCAGCTGTGCCCTTTAGGTATCTAAGCACCCTTTTGACAGCAGTCCAGTGGAATTCCTTTGGGTGTTCCACGTGCCTGGACAATAGATTCACAGCTAAAGCTATGTCAGGTCTGCTCCAATTGCTGATGTATAGCAAGGAGCCAATCACAGATCTGTAAAGCGTGTTATCTGTGAACTCAGGACCGTCCTTATGGGTGTGGTTGTAAAAGTCGCTTTGCATTGGGCTATGCGTAGGATTAGATTCTGTCATTTTGCATTTGGCCAGTAATTCCTCTATCTTTTCTTTTTGAGATAGAGCGAACCCCCCCTTAGTGGCCAAAATATGCACACCCAAGTACTTGTCAACCCGCCCCAAAGACTTCAGAGTAAACTTTTCTTCCAGGGCCTTGGAAAATTCATCACACCTTTCCTTGTTAGGCCCTACATATAATAGGTCGTCCACATAAACTAACACCCGTTCTGTGGTTCCCTTGGAATTGCGTGTGAAAACACATTGATCTGCATGAGATTCTGAGAAACCAACTCGTTCTAAACTCTTTCTAAGACAGTCATACCATAATTTCCCTGACTGCTTAAGACCATATAACCCTTTGTGGAGCAACCATGTATTTTCCCCTTCTTGCTGGTAGCCAGGTGGGGACCTCACGTAGATCTGCCGGTCCAAGTTGGCGTGGAGGTAAGCCGTCTGGATGTCGAATTGGAAGACTTCTTCTCCCAGAGCGGCTGCAGTCACGAGGGCGGCCTTGACGCTCTCTGCCCGGACGGTAGGAGAGTAAGTCTCCGAGTAGTCTTCCATATAACGCTGAGCGAAGCCCTGGGCTACCAAACGGGCCTTATACAGGTAGAGACCATTGGCAAGTGGTTTGGCCTTGTAAACCCACCTTGTGCCAATGACTTTCCTTTCCTTTGGTGGTTGCTGGGGGGTGAAGACCTTAAGTTGTTTTAAGCTCTGCATTTCCTTCTCCATCGCGAGCTGCCATCTCTCCTGCTCCTCGATGGGCAGCTCCTGGATGTCAGAGAAGGATTTTGGGGTGACCACAACGCTGTTGACAGACGCGATGTGGCCAATGTCAATTCTCTTTGGTGGGACCCCTTTGTTGGACCGCTTTGACCTCCTTACCTTCTGCCACTCACCGCTCTTTTCTTCCGCGGGTTTCTGAGGTGTCGCTGGGGGTGAAGACGGTGTGTCTTCCTCCATGGGACTGGACGCATCTTCGTCTTGTTCCTCACTTTCGTCGGTGTCAGGGTACGAGGTCGCCTCTGGCGATGTCGCGGTCGGTGTGTCCTTGCTGGGTCGGTTGTCATATGGGCTCAGATCATTTGAGTGGATCTGAGTCCAATTGGAGTCCTCTTCGAAAGAGGCAGATTGGGAGGTCACAGGCCTGCCCCCTTCTCCCAGGAAACGATAGGCCTTGGAGCCAGGAGCATAGCCCAAGAACCTTAGTCTCTGGGAAACAGATCTCCCCTTCTTCCGCAGCTGCTTGGGGATGTGTACCCATGCATAGGAACCAAACACGTGCAAATGTGCCAGATTTGGTTTCCTACCGTGAACCAGGAAATATGGGGTCTGGTTCACAACACTGCTCCAGGTGCGGTTTAAGGTGTAATTAGCGTAATGGACCGCCTCTCCCCAGTATGATTCTGGGACTTTTGCGTCTGCAATCAGACTACGCATCATGGTTTGCAGGATTCCATTCCTTTTCTCAGCTACACCATTTTGCGAAGGCGTGAATGGTGCAGTTAGGAAATGGCGGATGCCCTTACGCCTTACCCAGTCCTGGAACTTCTGAGACATGAACTCAGCCCCGCGATCGCTCTGCAATTGTGCGATCTTGGTCTTGTACTGGGTCTCTACGAAGTTGTACAGCGACTTTATGGCGTCAAAGGCTTCAGATTTTTCTGTGAGGGTATACACGTGACCGTAACGTGAAAAATCATCAACGGCAGTGAGAAAATATCTTTTCTTTCCTAGGGAAGGTGTAAAAGGCCCAACTAGGTCAACATGTACTAGTTGGTATGGATATTGAGTCTTGCGTAATGACACCTTTGAGGTCGGGGCAGCCTTCCTCTTTGTTTTCTTGCAAATGGCACAGTCCAGAAACACGTCACAGTCCTTGAGCTGGACTCCCTCAGCAAATTCTCCCATCTTTTTAACTACAGGGAAGCTTGCATGACCCAGCCTTCTGTGCAATAAGTGGGCGCACTTATCATGAAGCCGCTTTCCCACTGACACCCTCTTGGCTCTAGTTGCTTTGAGTGGTGCTGTAGGTGCCTGCTGAGATTCAGGCTCCTTGCCCACACTGCCCTTGGAAAACCTTGGGGCAGGCTGTGGTGGCTTGGGAGAAAAATATGGTAAGCCGTTTATGATTGTAATATTTCCAATGACCTTCTTGTCCCTGGTGACATGACCTCCCCCCTTGCGAAATAAAACTTCCACTTTGTCATCGTCACACAATTTGGTAATGCTCAATAGGTTGTTGGCTATGGAGGGAGCGTGCAAGACACCCTCAACTTTGCCAAGCCCAGGTACAGAAACAAAACCCTCCCCAACAATTGAAGCAGTATCACCGTTTGCAACCTTGACAGATGAGTTAATTTTCTTTAACCTTTTAAAACCTTGACTCATATTAGTAATGTGAGAAGAAGCTCCAGAGTCCAGTAACCATAAGTCAGTGGAGCTATCAGCCTTTGTTGTGGGGGTGAGGGAACAAGTATGCAGTGACTTTCCCTTGCCCCTGCCACGCCCCCTTCCTTGCCCCTTGCCTCTTACTTGATTGGGACCACGTTTAGGGGCTTGATGTTGATGGGGGCAGTCTTTCTTGAGGTGCTCCTCAGAGCCACAGATGAAACATTTAAGCAGAGCATTAATTTGCTCTGAGTTGTGGTGCCCCCTTCTGGCTTGCTGAGTGGTGACTCTGGCGTATTCTCCAGCATCCCGTCTCCTTCTATCTTCCTCGATCAGTCTCCCTGTGAGGTAGGACAGATTTAAGTCTTCCCTCTTGACTGCTTCGAGTGAAACAATGAAATTGCTCCAACTCCTGTCTAGAGAAGTAAAAATTATGGAGAGCATGTTCACATCAGACACAGGAAAATCTCTGGAAATCAATTCTGCCCTGAGTGCCTTTAATTTTGCAAGATGTTCAGGCATGCTGGCACCAAACTTCAGTTTGGTTGTATAAAGCTCAGTTGTATATCTGGTGATGGAACCAATGGTATCGCTGTTGAATAATTTGTATAACAGTTCCCAGACCTCAGCAGCTCTGAGACCAGCTGGGATGCTAGGGAACAAGTTATTGTCCAGAGAACTGAGTAGAGCAGAATAAGCCTGCAAGTGTCGCAGCTCTTCTTGACGTCCCCATGGGGGAGGGGGGGGTTTCTGAACCATTTGTAGAATCCCATTCTTTAAGAGATATAGCTGTATATCTTTACTCCAACTGCTGTAATTTTCTCCCCCCAGTTGTAGTTTTTTAAAATCTCTAGGAAGATCTGTGGCTAGAAACTCAGACCCATATTCAAAGAAATCTGAGATGTCCATTGACATAAAGGGAAGCGGAAAAGTGGTTCCTAGAGTGGTTGAGGAGGGAATCCTTTCAGTTCCTTTATCATTAAAAGGGAAAGGTATCCCTCTAGTGGACAAGGAGGGAATTTTTTCTTGTTGCTTATTTAGTAACTCCAGATGGGCGTGCCCGGAAACCATGTGACCCGGGGGAGGGCGTTGTTCAGGATTTCTCCCTTCTTCCCATGAGGCATTGGGGGGGCGGAGCCCAGATTTACCAGTTCGTAGTTGCCGCAATGGATCCTCCCGAGAATCAAAGGCACATGGATTTTCATCATTGCCTGGCTTGCCTGGCTGGTCCTGAAGACCTGAAGAGAAGGTGGGGGGCCGCAGGGGTTGATTGTTGGGAGGCTGCAGGCTGGATTCCCCCCGGCAGTTGGGCCCTGGGGAGAGGATGGGAGGCCTTGGGGGGGGGGTGTGGGCACCCCCGACGTCTGCTTGGCCCCCAGGGCCGTAGTCTGGACTTGGATGGCCGTTTTAATTGCATTTGTACTTGTATTAGTATCGGCTGGGCAGATCTCATCGCCATCATAGGCCTTTAGGCTTTGTGGTGGGGAGAACTCAGGATTTTGCATGCTGTTTTGGCCGGAATCCAGGGATTGCATGTCATTTCTGCAGTATGCCAGGGACTGCTGGCTATTTTGGCTGGATGCCAGGGACTGCTGGCTTTCCAGACTTAAAGAAATCAAGTCTTTGTTAGACCGCGTGGGGTTATAGGGGGCCGCCATCTTGTTTCCTGTGCCAGACCACGTGGGCGGAGCCATCTTGTTTCCGCTTGCCCCAGGAAGCTGTAGCTCACAGCTGGGAGGGGGGGTTCGCGCCAAAAGCCCTGGGGTCCCGGGGTCACTAAGGGTGGCAGGCGCCATGTTTGGAGCCCTCATGGCCGTTAGGGAAAGACTCACCAGGGTTTCTGAGGCTCCCTGCGGGGTTTCCTGGGCTGCCCCCTCCTTCTCCTGCATTGCAAAGATCTCTTTAAGCAGCTCTTCACGTTCCTGTGCAGTCAGTTTACTCACGCGGCGTTTGGTTTCAGCCAGGTCCGTCTCTGCAGCATCTGAGCAGTCTTGGACAGTCTGCAAACCTTGTATGCTCTCCTCTGTGGCGTTCAGTTGTAGAGAGGCATGTGAAGGGGTCCTGGACACTCTGCTGGATCCTCTGACAGGATGAAGGTCATTTGCGCTCTCATCTGCAGCTGAGGTTGCTTCAGGAACTGAAGACTTGGATGTAGGCAGGGACGTTGTCTTCGATCGATGACTCCTGGTTACGATAGTAGAAGTCCTGCCATCTGTTATAAATGGATTTGAGCCGGGTCTTCCAGACATCTTGTTGGCTAGTTCCTGGCTGGCTTGGAAGCTTTCCTTTAAACCATCCTCTGGCTACCAACTTGTGAGGTGTTCTCACAATGAATCGTTAAAGGAGCTTCCAAGCAAAGGCATCACGCAGAGATGCAATCATATTAGCTTTATTCATGATAGATCAAAAAGAAAGAAATACTTGGCATGAAAGCATTCATGCCTGCATGTGAGAGAGAAATAAAATAAAACAAAACAAGCTAGCATTACATGACTAATACAAGAGAAGGACTAAGAGCTAAGAACTGGAGAATAGAACTAGAAGCTGGAAATGGAGAACAAAGAGCAGCCCCTCGTGCAGAGGTATTTATGGGGGGTCTTGGCCCCTCCTTGACCATAAAACTCTCTCGCCAATGGGGCTGTGGGTCCGAGACCCTTGGCTCATCAGTGGAAGCAAAGAAGCCTCTTTGCCTCCATCTGATGATCCTTTTGGGGAACTGCCAATGGCTGGCACTAATCATCTAACATTGTTTTTGTTATATTTTAGTTAAACAAATCTGTGATAAATAGAAGTAAATAAAAAGCTTTACAAAGTTTGGCGTTGAGGCCATTTCAGTATAGGCCTCAATCAGAAAACTCTCTTTGTCCCTTTCAAATGATGCATGGGAGACTTTTGTTACTTTCAAGAATGTCAATGAGGAAGAGTAGAAAATTACTCAATATTTAATCTGGCGTAGGTTTTCTCTTCTATCTCAGTACAGGCCCAGGCTGCCCTACCACCTGTCTCTGGCCATTGTTGTTCCTGGAGAGTGGGTTCAGGTGAAAAGAACTGTCACCTAAAAATACCAGTCCTGAGTGGTCTCAACCATGACAAGTCCTCCTGATTTAAGGAATCAAGGCGTGAGTCCATGGAAAGTACCATCATTCCCTCTCCAGTGACAAGCTCTGCAGCTGGACGGCCTGCAAATTTATTTATTTATTTATTTATTTATTTTATTGCATTTATATACCGCCCTTTCCCTGAGGACTCAGGGCGGTTTACAGGGAGTTAAAAATCAACCATACAAAAGTTAAAACCCAATTTAAAAAAAATATTAAATCAACCCTGTACTATTAAAAACCCCAATTAAAATGAATGTCTCCTCAGCCTGGGCCCGAGAGCTCAAAGAGCCAGGTCTTCAGGCCCCGGCGGAATGATCGGAGGTCGGGAGCAGTCCTCAGCTCCACCGGCAGCTGGTTCCAGAGGGCAGGCGCCCCCACTGAGAAGGCCCTATCCCTGGGTGTCACCCGCCAGCAATCTCTTACCGGCGGGACCCTGAGCAGACCCTCCCTGTGGGAGCGCACTGGGCGAAGGGCGTTTGATGCCGGCAGCAGGTGTTCCCTCAAATACCCCGGACCCAGGCCATGTAGGGCTTTATAGGTGATAACCAGCACCTTGAATTTCACCCGGAGGGCAACCGGAAGCCAATGCAGCTCGCGGAGTAGAGGTGTTACATGGGAGTATCGGGAAACCCCCATTACAACTCGCGCGGCCGCATTCTACACCAGTTGAAGCCTCCGAGTGGTCTTCAAGGGCAGCCCCATGTAGAGAGCGTTACAGTAGTCCAAACGGGAGGTCACAAGCGCATGAGTAACTGTGCGTAGGGCGTCTCGGTCCAGATAGGGATGCAACTGGCGCACCAGGCGAACCTGTGCAAAAGCCCCCCTGGTCACGGCTCCTATGTGATCTTCAAAATTGAGCCGTGAATCCAGGAGGACGCCCAAGTTGCGAGCCCTATCAACAGGGGGTAACACCTCACCCCCCCATCGTTAGAGGTGGAATAACTTGGTTAACCCGAGATGCCGATATGCACAGCCACTCAGTCTTGGCGGGATTGAGACGAAGCCTGTTTCTCCCCATCCAGACCTGAACCGCCTCCAGGCACCGGGACATCACGGAGAGGGCATCACTGGGTTGGTTCGGGGTGGAAAGAAAAAGTTGGGTATCATCAGCGTACTGGTGATACCCCACCCCGAAGCCACGAATGATCTCGCCCAGCGGCTTCATATAGATGTTGAACAGGAGAGGCGAGAGAACCGACCCCTGAGGGACTCCACAAATGAGAGGCCTCGGGGCGGATCTCTGCCCTCCCGTCAACACCGACTGTGAACGGCCCAGCAGATAGGAGGAGAACCACCGTAAAACGGTGCCTCCCACTCCCAACCCCCTGAGATGCCGCAGCAGGATACCATGGTCGATGGTATCGAAAGCCGCTGAGAGATCTAATAGGACCAGGACAGAGGAGCAACCCCTGTCCCTTGCCCTCCAGAGACCTGCCTCGCCTGTTGAACTGTTTCCATCCAGGTATGAGAAAAACCTCAATGGATTGGACTACCCTGAAAATCATGTTCCTGGAACCTGGACTGTGTATTGCAATATTTTTCTTCTGCTACTGTTGTTTCCCTCGTACCTTCTTTGGTAGAAGGAAGGACCATGGGCAAAACGGAGTTGTGTTTATAACAAGACTATGTATTCCACTTGCAAAGGGGCAACAGGGTCACTTGTTATGCTCCTGTCAATACAGTGCAGCTTTAACAACAACTTTAAATCTGGACATATGGAGGAACATACAAACATTACCTTTTGGGGAAGAATAACACCAGACTTATGGACAAGTGCCAGAAACTCTTTTTTTGATGCATGTAAAGCTATTGACTGTAATAAAGCTAAATGGACTAAGTATGGAGACAGGCATACTCATTAAATGCCAAATATGTTTGCACATCCTACCCAACCTGGCATAATCAAAGGATTCCTGCAACCCGGTGTGCTTCAAGATAACCAGACCAATGGATTTTTCAGTATCATTTGAACTTGCTATCAATTGAACCAGATACAAATATGGGTTCAAGTTGATCTTCCTGAAGTGGAAACCACATTTGAGATTCCTTCAGTATCAAAGACATTTTTTACTGATCTGGCCCAAACAATTGTTTCATTTTCAAATGTGAAGTTTGAGAGAACATCACTTCTTATTTTAATTTGACTTAAAAAGAAAAGGACTGTCCAACCAAACGGGTTCTCTATTTTGTCATTGTGGCCCTAAACTGTATTATTAGACCCCAGTCCGATATTACATATAAGGAATATATCAAAGAAGTCACTGACAGAAATGTGAAAGCTTGTAATCATGTATATGTATCTTTGTTTATGTGCAAGCAACTTTGTAGGTGCTTTATATTGGGAAATTAGTTATATAAAAGCAAATGTTTCATGCTTTAGGTACAGGTGATTGCTTATATGAAAAGAACATGACTTTAATAACAACAAAAGAGTGGGAAGAAAGAAACAATGTTAAAAATGAAGGTAGGAAAACAAGGGTTGGGGAAAGAAGATTCAGAATATAATAACTTGCTTCCACAGGAATTTGAAGAAAAATTAGGGAATGATGAATTCCTAAAAGTATAAAAGAATAATTCAGGTAGAAGAGAAAAAGGGTGGAATTAAAGGAAAATAAATAAAGGTTATTCTTTTATAAATTGTATAAAATGTAACACCAATGAATTGTATCAAATGTAACACTAAGATGTGGGGCTATCTATTTCCTGCTCAGACAGAGAACTCACAAATGGTAATCAACAAATTCTTTTGAAATGTTAAAAAGCTTCCGAGAGACAGGAACATCGAACCAAGGTGGAAATTACAACCAAGGTGGAAATTACAAGTAAAGGAGATAAGATCTAGATAAGATCATAACGGATAGATGGAAATGGTCAGAAGGACCCCTTTAGATATAGGAAACAACTTCAAAGAATGACTTAAGATTCTTAGGAATGGCATGTATCATGAAAGTATAAAATGCCTACTTTGAAACTTGCTCAGCGCGCTCTTTGAACCCAATCCAACTTGGGAAGGGTCTAAGAGGCCGCGTTTGCAAACGCTTTCTTTCTTCTTTATTTTCTTTATTATTTTCAATTTTCTTTTCAATAAATCTTTGTTTTTGTTAACCAGACTTGTCTTCGAGTTGTGAGTATAAGATTTTGGGCTTTTAAATCTCACAATATCCTTAGGCTATGATCAAGCCAAGCAAGTGGTTACCAATAGAATAAGAGATATGGAGTTCCAGCTAGAACTTAACAGGATATCTCTCCACAGCAGAAATTGGATTAAATGGGGTGTGTGGGAACCAGTTAGGTATCTGAAAGACCTGACTTTTCCTAAGAGTAGAATAGCAATTTTTAGAGCTTGTGGAGAGGGAAATGCCCCTCCCTTGAGGATTCTTCCAGCTGGGACACAACTATCAGCACTTTGAAAAAATAATTGAATTGAAGCAGAGCTGCCGGAAAGAAGTATTTAATGGCAAGAAACCAGGATGAGTGACATTCAGCAAAGTTTCCTGGCTAGCTAGAAAGAGTGGTCTCCAAGTGTGAGTTTTTATACCTTTTCTGGGTTTTCAAAACTCCTTTCTGATTCATGGAGCAGTGTCTATTGATGGGCTTATTTCTTTATCTGATCTTGCTCAGGAAAAGGTTAATCCCTGTCTCAGGAAAGAATCTGATGTATTTCATTATTATTATTCTATGTATTTTCTGTGTCCCTTGCGTGGAAAATAACTGGAAGTAGTGAGGAAATTTAAAAATAAAAATATATATGCTTTTAGTATTATCATGTAAACATATTTTATATTTTATATTTATAATTTATAATCAATTGCCTGAGTAGATGCTTTGAGTATATGGGGAAAAATACAAGCCTCAAGTGGAGGGAGGGGGAGAATAGGAGTTACAATAGGGGCCAAGTGTGAGTCACCATCTAGGAATTGTTTTAAGTACTTTCTGGTGCCTGGTACCCCTACTTGATCTGAGAGGTGTAGAAGATGGGAGACATCTCTTCTTTAGAATTGATAAGCATGTACATATATGGTCTGAGTAAACAGGATAGTAGGGGGGGATCTTATTAGTATAATGTAAGCAAACAGGGGCAGAGGTAATGTATTCTGTTTAGGCGCTTCTGATAGATTGTAACCTCCAAAGCCTAAGCCAATGGGGCCATGGGGGAGGGAATGGGGTGTCGTGATAGGATGTGTAATATGTGATTTTGGAATTTGGGGTGTGGTTCAGTGCTTGGCCACACTGCATTGTTTGCCTTCCTGAATCCACCACGCTTTGCAAACCGTTACTTTTTAGACTTTGTTGTGAAGTCTAATAAACTTCTTTTCTATTTGCAACTCAAACAGAGTGGATTTCAATTTGTGACTATTTTTGTGTCTAACACTTGTTCTAATCTTGTTAATTTAAATTGCTGACAGCCGGCCTCACATTCCTATGGTTAAGCTTGTCTTAAATGTTTGTTTAGGCTGATACTTTATAGCCGCTTGTTTGCACTTGGGTTCGCCTGAGGTTGTAAGTTCTGGAAATGAGCCAGAGCTTTTGTTTTTTTTTTAAAAGGACTTGTGATTTAATTAATTCTTTCGGTGCTTGTTTTTTATTTTGGAAAGATTTAAACTGTTGTGATTAAATTTTCTTCTTGCCTCAAGATTTCTTCTATCTGAGGAGGGGAGGGTGTCTTCCTTCAAGCCAGACTTAATATCCTCCCCTCAGCACTCCTGCAGGGCAGGTATGATAAAACCCCAATAGCTGAGTGAATGTGGGAATGGGGAAGTTGAATATATCTCACATATCCTATTGTGCTGCATGTTCTACAGGGACATCAGATCAACGTACATTCTCCCTCTATTAGAGGGATTTCTAGGGAGAACAGATAATTTCTATGTGAACCATCTCCTTCAGGATTCAAATCCAGCCACTTGTGCAGTAGCAAAATTGTGTGCTGCTACAATGATAATAAGGAAAAAATCATCTAAAGAACTAAAGATCCTTATTCATATTTCTAATGTATTGGGCTTTCTCTTACTAAAGTGTATCACATGGGGTTAATTGCTGGAAAGGTTGCTTAAGCAGGGAAGCTGGCTAACGGCTCCCAACTCCTCAGCCAACCCATCTCCAGCACCACCATTGGCTGCTTCTAGGGTGGCAATAGGTTGCTTTAAACCTATTGGCCTCCACCTAGAGGCCAGGGTATAAATAGCTGCATTGGCAGCCCTGTTCCTCAGTTCAGTTCCTGCAAGCAAATAAAGAATGTTTCTTAGTGAACTCACTCGCCTCGTCTCTTCAATCAAGCACAGAACCCAGTACACAACACTGGCGACGAGGATGGGATCCTGCTTCTCCAACAGAGCTGAGAGTCACTAGAAGAGAGGCCGGAACGCACCTGGTGGGAAAAGCAATTCCCCCCCTACGGTTGGCCTAGCACAGCCACGCTAGTGACCATGCACCCAGAGGACCAGTCCCTGTGCATATGGAGAAGCAGGATAAGAAGACGAGCCCCAGCTGCGAAGACCAACCGAGATGGTGAAGATTGGAAAGCTGGAGGAATTTGACATAGCTCACCCGGAAAGATGGTCTTCGTATCTATCCAGGGTCGAGAACTACCTCCGTGCCAATCAAGTCGTTGAGGACGGCCTGAAGGCCGCTATGCTCCTGTGTGTTTGCGGCCCAGCCACGTTCGACATCACAGAGAACTTATTTGCGCCGATGCCATTGGAGTCCCTAATGTTCACAGACTTGAACAAATGGCTCGGCGACCATTTCCAGCCCAAGCTTTCGGTAATCACTTGGCACCACATGTTCGAACAGAGGGTTGAACAGCAAGGTGAAACAGCATCTGAATTCATCGCGGCGTTGAGGCAGGCCGCACGCATGTGCCAGTTTTCCGACGTAGAGTAGAGGCTCCAGGACCAGCTTGTCTGCGGCCTCTGGAATTGAGAGTTACAGCAAAAACTCTTTGCCAAAGAGACTCTGTCATTCCCAGATGCACTGAAAGAGATCATGGCAGACGAAGCTGCCGGCAGGGCTGTACGAGCCATGTGGCCTGCCAAAACAGCACAGCACGAGGAAGCCATCCACCATGAGGATGCCAAACACGCTGAGGACTCAGAAGACAACACAGAAGTTGACAATCTACAAAGGCACAACGACCAACAACGTCACAGCGACAAGCAACAAGGGGCGACTTACAAGGCAGATCCCTTCCTTAGGTGCCCAGGGTGTGGTGGCCACCACCAACGCATGGACTGTAGGTTCCGGACAGCCACATGCCAGGACTGCAGGAAGACTGGCCACATCGCATCTTTCTGCAGAGGTCACCAGAGGGACTGGAAATCAAATCGCCAGTCAGACATTCCGATTAGGAGAGGTAACGGGGCCCCAGGGCAGTATAGCATTGGGTTTTGCTCCAGCCACAGAAGCATTTGCCACACGGAAGCTCACCGCCCTATTAAGCTGAAGTTTAGACTTCAGGTTGAGCTGCAAGGGGTCCCTTGCAAGATGGAGCTGGACACGGGCTCAGCCGTATCCATTATATCACTTGAGACATTTAATTTCGTCTGTAATCGCAGCAAGAGATGGGCCAAGCTCAGGCCATCTGACATTATACTGACCGACTTCCAGAATGCCAAAGTTGCAGTCAAGGGTGAGGCCACACTGGCCGTAAAATTTAAGGGATTTTCTGGGCACCTGGATGTTGTCATAGTAGGGGGTCAGTGAACGAGCCTGATCAGGCTCGATTGGTTTCATGCATTAGGCATCCAAGTAACCGGGATCAACCGAACACAAATCGCGAGTCTAGTGACAGTATGCGAAGAATTTGCAGATGTGTTTGACTCAGGTCTTGGGACTTACACGGGCACGCCAATAACATTTAAACTAGATCCTACTGTAATGCCGGTCAGGATTAAACCTCGTAGAGTGCCATTTGCTCTTAAACACAAGATAGACGCTGAGTTAGACAAACTCGTAGAACAGGGGGTACTAATACAGCCTGTAGATGGGGGTGAATGGGAAACCCCAATCGTCACGCCACTAAAAGCCAATGGTGAGGTCAGAATCTGCACTGATTACAAGTGCATAATTAATCATGCACTCAAACAGCATGCGTACCTGGTACCAGTAGTACGCCACATCCTGGCATCTTTGCAAGGGGGTACAGTTTTTGCAAAATTAGATTTGGTTCAGGCCTACCAACAGCTTCCTGTGGATGAGGCCACAGCTGCGGCACAGATTATTGCAACCCACAGGGGGGCATTTAAAGTAAAACGCCTGCAATTCGGGGTTAGCGTAGCCCCTGGCATTTTTCAAGGCATCATGGAGCAAATGCTCAAGGGGTGGGGGCTGTTCTAAGCCACTTGGAGAGCGATGGGACTCAAGTCCCAATTGCTTTCTATTCCAGGACACTGTCCTCCGCAGAGCGTAATTACGCACAAATTGATAAGGAGGCATTGGCCATAGTAGCTGGAGTAAAAAAATTCCACGACTACTTGTATGGCAGGGACTTCACAGTCTTCACAGACCATAAACCGCTATTGGGGTTATTCACTACAGACAGACAGACAGACACCCCACATCTTATCCCCTAGAATGTTAAGATGGTCCATCTGTTTATCGGCCTACAGTTTTAGGCTAATTCACAAACCTGGCAAAGATATGGGCCATGCAGATGGCCTAAGCAGGCTTCCACTGCCTCAAATCGAGCCAGATCCGGCCCTAGCGGCCCGCGTTTTGTCCATTCAGGACTTGCCGGAGTTTCCCCTCCACGCTGGGGATATTCTGAATCAAAGCCGTTGTACTGTAATTAATCTCTTGTTAAGACTTCTATGGTCTATCTAAGCAGATGCCATTACCATTAACAGCTCTCTCTCCAGATAGTGAACTCGTGGAAACACCTTTATTATTTAAAAATACCTTTATTGCATGTAGAATAGCTTCCAGCATGGTGAGGTACACTCAGATGATGTTTGTCAGTATTTCCAAGGTCAGAAAATGGTAATACTCCCAGCGTCTGCCTGTAAGTCTAGAACACATGTCTGCTGTTATCACATGTTTGCTGGTCAATGGAGGATATCAGGCACAGAGCCAACAAGAAGGAAGTTAGCTCAGAAAAAGGGGAAATACATCACAAAGAGGGAGGGGTTAGCTGGCCCATTAGCATAATGTATAATTTCCCAAAACAGCCACGTGGTGGCAGCACACTCCCTGTCTGGTATTTCATAATACCACCATATAAAATCATATAACGATAGTTATACAAATGCAAATACACATTTGTGGTTTGCTAGTTGTCATAAAACACCTGAGAGATATAAGTAATAAACCTGAGATAGACATAAAAACTTGAAAAATATAAAATAAACATGCATACATATGAGGCATAAAACCTGAAAGATATAAAAATCAACATGAGATATATAAGACATAAACCCTGAGAGATATAGAAATAAACGTGCATACATATAAGACATAAAACCTGAGAGATATAAAAAATAAACATGCATACATATTGCGATAATGAGAACTGCCATTACAGGCCTAAAATAGTCTAGATGAATTTCAAATAACTTTTCTTCTTGGAGTCAGGATCCAACCAGGAAAGCAACGAGTTCAGTCTTCAAGGGGCAAAAGCAGGACAAGTTCTGTGATGGGTCTGATGAAGGTTTTTATGGTTCCTTGCTTTTCGACCTTTACCTCCACTTTACGTACCTTCCCATCATCACTAGGAATGGCCTTCTCGATGAGTCCCATGGGCCACTCAATTCTTTGTGCTTGTTGGTCCTTGAGAAGAACAAGGTCTCCAACTTGAAGATTGGGGTACTGGTGTTGCCATTTTCTGCGACCTTGTAAAAGAGGAAGATATTCCATCTTCCATTGATTCCAGAAGCCGTTGGCGAGGTGTTGTACTCTCCTCCATTGATCATGGTATAGATTTCCTGCTTTGAAATCTCCAGGTGGAACAGGAACAGATCCAAGCTTTTGAGTGAGAAGAGTGGCTGGAGTGAGGATGGTTGGGAATTCTGGATCTGTAGACACTGGAACAAGTGGCCTTGAGTTGATTATAGAAGACACTTCTGCTAAGAAGGTGGTCAAGACCTCATGAGTGAGCCTTGTAGAGTTCAAGTCCATTAACATAGAGTCCAATATTCTTCGTGTAATTCCTACCATTCTCTCCCATGAGCCGCCCATGTGGGAAGAGTGTGGAGGATTGAAGATCCAAGTACAGCCCCTTTCAGCTAAAAAGTCCTGGACTGACTTAGAATTGATTTCTAATTCTCTGCAGGCTCCAATGAAGTTAGTTCCACAGTCAGGCCTTAATGACTCTACTGGTCCTCTTATGGCAAGAAATCGCCTTAGAGCATTAATGAAACATGAAGTATCCATGGATTCTAAAACCTCAATGTGTACTGCACGCCCAGTCATACAAGTGAACAGCACTGCCCAACGTTTGTTATTTGCTTGGCCACCACGTGTTCTACGTGCTGTTACCGACCATGGGCCAAAAACGTCCAGACCAATATGAGTGAATGGTGGGTCAGTGCTTAGTTTGTCGGCTGGCAAATCTGACATTTGTTGTTGCTGATGCCTTCCTCTTAATTTTCGGCATTGAATACAGCTGTGCAGTATAGCTGTAATCTGTCTTTTTGCTCCTACAATCCAAAGGCTCTAATGGCACCTTCCGTGAAGTGTCTGCCTTGGTGCTTAACCCTTTCGTGGTGGTACCGTATGAGCAAGATGGAGAGATGATGGCGACCAGGAATAATAAGAGGATGCTGTTCTCGCTCTCCCATTTTGGCCTTATTTAAACGTCCACCAACCCTTAGCATGCCGTGAATGTCTGTCTATAAATGGGTTCAGGTTGGTGATTGGACTGCTTTTTGGAATGTTCTGCTTGTAATGAATACATTTGATTTCTGTGCTAAAGACATTCTGTTGTACACTGCGTATAATGATCAGCTCACTTCTAGCAATGTCTTTTGCTGATAGAGGGTTTTTACACAAGTGCCAGCCTTGACATTCAGTGTCATTAGACTTGGTGTGATAACATTGTGCAATGTGAACTAGCCTTGCAATGGTGCGTACAAGCCTTGTCCACTTGGAGAACCGTTCAAAGCGTTGACAGTCCATGGTGGCTCTCTGCTCAGATCTGGTGAGAAGAGTCTTGACTTCAGAACGAATCTCTGAATCGTTGTCAGGATCTTGAAGATTGAAGGCCTCAGCTGTGCTTTCTTCTGTATGATCAAGCAGGAACTTAGGACTTGTTAACCAAGAGGAACTTGCAAAGGCACTTGTCGATAGTGGCCTTGTAGCATGATCTGCAGGATTAAGTTCTGATGGAATGTAATGCCATTGTTTAGGCTTTGAGAATTTCCTGATCCTTTCTACACGATTGCTGACATAGACATAAAAACATTTTGTCTGGTTGTATATGTAACCCAAGACAACCTTGCTGTCTGTGTAAAATTTAATGTCATGTATGTGAATGTCCAGCTCATGCAATATAAAGTCTACAATCTCTACAGCCAATACGACCACACAAAGTTCAAGCCTAGGGATTGTGTGCTCAGGCTTGGGTGCCAACTTGGCTTTGCCAAACAAAAACCCTACGTGGGTCCGGTTTATAAAGTCTTTTACCTTGAGGTAGGCAACAGCTGCTATGGCCTCAGTAGATGCATCTGAGAAAATGTGAATTTCCCTGGTCTGACTTGCTGTAAGGGAGACTGGAGTGTAGCAGCGTGGTATGTCAATTCCATCTAAGGCATGTAGAGATTGTTTCCAGGACTCCCATTTTGGGAGCTTGTCTCTTGGTAGTGGTGCATCCCAGTCTTTAGTAGAGTCTGAAAGCTGTCGTAAGGATTTACCTTGTATGGTGATAGGAGCCACAAAGCCGAGTGGATCATATAGGCTATTCACTACTGACAAAACACCACGTTTGGTGAATGGTTTATCAACAGAGCTGACATGAAAGCCAAAGGTGTCCTTTGATAGGTTCCACTGTAGGCCCAAACTTCTCTGTTCGGGGGGCGTGTCCACTCCCAGATTAAGGTCTTTAAATCCTTTGGCATAATCACTGGGCTGGAAGGCTTTCATAACTGCAGCACTGTTTGAGGCAAATTTGTGGAGTCTAAGATTAGCTTCAGAAAGCATACTTTGTGTCCTTTGGAGCAGGTCTATGGCTTCTTCGTCTGTGGGTAAGGATTTGAGTCCGTCATCCACATAGAAGTCCCTCTCGACGAAATGTCAGGCGTCTGCACCATAGTCCTTCTCACCTTCAAGAGCAGTCCTACGCAGACCATACTGTATGTTGCAACAGCAGGTGAGGGACTGTTTCCAAAGACGTGTACTTTAATGCGGTATTCGGTTACTTCATTGTCCATGTTGTTATCACGGTGCCACAGAAACCTCAAGAAGTTCCTATGGTCTTCTCTAACTTTAAAGCAATGAAACATTTGCTCAATGTCAGCGGTTATGGCGACGGGTTCTTTTGTGAACCTCATGAGTACACCTACAAGGTTGTTGGTTAAGTTTGGACCAGTGAGAAGAGCGTCGTTCAGGGACACACCTTGATGCTTGGCACTGGAGTCAAACACTACCCTGATTTGCTTTGGCTTGCGTGGATGATACACGCCAAAGAAAGGCAAATACCAGCACTCATCGTGTTCTTGAAGAGGTGGGGCTGGCTCAGCATGATCGTTGTCGAAGATCTTTTTCATAAAAGCAATGAAATGGTCCTTCATTTCAGACCTGTTCTTTAATGTTCGTTGTAGTGAGTTGAGTCTAGATAGTGCTTGATTGCGATTGTTTGGGACTCTGGCTCTGGTAGAACGAAAAGGTAAAGGTGCGACCCAGTTGTTAGACATATCTTTGGAGAATGCAGTGTTCATCACATTGATGAATTCTCTGTCTTCAATGGACATAGCTATTCTGTTGTCATCACGTGTAGTATGGAACACTGTGCTGCCTAAGTTGTCATCACAGGTGACAGAGGTAAAATCAGATACCTGGATGATGTCAAGAGATTTCTCCTTCACTTCATAGTGGTGAGGACATTGTCTGAAGTGAGATGCACGCCCATTGCTTAAAATGTTAGTTTTAAAGGAGTTGATCTCAGACGGTGTACACATCCTATTTAAACATACATGTCCCACTATTACCTGTTAAGGAATTGTTGTGCAGAGGTCTCCTTGTGCTACCAAGGAGTTGCACAGACAAGGAAGGGTACTGGCAGCAATAAGAGTCACACAGTAACCACAAGAGTACACTGAGTTGTGAAGAACAAAAAGTATTTTATTTTTGAGGTGCTGTAAGAACAAAAATGCATGGTCAAAAATAAACAGTCCAGCTCATACACAATAGTAACAGTCTAAGTAGCAATCCAAATACAAAGTCTTCTTACCGGTCCAGAGGTCAATACACAGTTCAGGTTTATCACAGTAGTAAACCAATAATACAGCAAAACAGTAATAGTAGAGAGCAGTGAATTCAGAGAGAAAGAAGCTACGTTCCTAGCTCCCTCTTATGGCCATGAGAACACTTACACACCCATTGGCCAATTAACATCTTAAAGTCACAACATCATGGTTTATATATTTTCAACCCAATATGTAGGCTATCATCATATGCCTAACATTCTCCCCTATGGGTAGGATAATATATAACATTTACAATCTTATGCAGCATTTTGTTTCACAGCACTTTGGACCTTCGTAAAATGGTCTGTAATATTTACATCAGATGGGCAATACTCTAGCTGTATTAATTTATCCTTTACACATTGTCTTACATTTAAATATCGAAGATCTGTATGTTTAGATCTTGTTTTTACTGCAGCATTGTTTGCCATCTTTATCGCAGCCTGATTGTCCTCATATACGATAAATGGATCATTTACATTTAAACCCATATCCAAAAGTAATTGTTTGTACGCTAGCAATTCTGTACATAACACTGATAAACATGAGAATTCAGCCTCCATTGTAGACAGGCTTATGTGCTTTTGCCTGATGGACTTCCATCCAATCAAAGAATCACCCAACATTATAGCCAATCCTGAAGTTGATTTACGAGTGCTTGTCTCAGAGGTAAAACTCGCATCTGCATATGCTGTAAGGATTAACTCACAATTTGGTTCTAAGTATAATGAGTAGTGAATAGACTGCTTCAAATATCTCAATACTCATTTAGCCGCTTGCCAGTGTCTAACAGTTGGTTCATTGTTGTACCTAGCCAATTGGTTTACACAGTAGGAAATGTCAGGTCTAGTCCAATTACTAAGATAAATAAGACTACCTATTAAAGATTGGTACATAGTCTTATCAAATACAGGACTGTCAACATTAGTGTCCTTAAAATCCATAGCCATTGGAGTTTTTGCTGATTTACACATTTCCATGTTGTATCTCTTTAATAACTGAGATATTTTACTGGCTTGCGAAACCTTAAAAACCCTATTTGTTTTCACAATATCTAACCCCAAATAGTGGCTTATTTTCCCAAGGTTCCTAATTGTAAATTTGTTTTGCAATCTTGAAATGATGTCCTTAGCTTCTAGCTCAGTTTTTGTTATGATTGCAATATCATCAGTAAACAATAGAAGAAAAGATAATACTCCATTGTGCTTTCTCCTAAACAAACATGGATCAGCATTACTGGCTATAAAACCTATTGCACTCAACTCATTGACTATACATTTATTCCACTCATAACCAGATTGTTTTAATCCATAGAGGCTTTTCTTTAATTTCCAACAATCATGGTCTCTATCATTAGTCAATCCTGGTGGCATTCTTAAATAAATAGTATGTTGCAATGGAGCATGTAAATATGCAGTTTCCACATCTACATGGTTAACCATATATTGGTTTTTAGCCGTCCACACTAAAGCTGCTCTTAAAGTAGTTGCCCTCAGACTGGGTGCAAACACCTCATCATAATCCTCAGTAGTTTGGGCAAAACCTTGTGCAACCAAACGTGCCTTATGGGTTACAGTTCCATCTACTCCTTTCTTTATTTTATAAATCCATTTACATCCTATAGCTTGCTCACCAGGTGGCAGCTTTGCTTTCTCATAGACTTTAAGATCCTGCAAAGACTTCAACTCCCTATTCATTGCAGCTTTCCATGATGCCTGTTCCTTTTCAGGATACATCCTGATCTCATCATAGTTAGAAGGCTCTAAATCAACTTGGCATATTACACTGGCTTCAAAGCGATCAGGTGGACATCTGATTCATGTTGAACACCAAGGAAGTACAGGGCTTTGTACTGATATTTCCTCTGTTTCATCTTTTATCTCCCCTACCTCCTCTTCATCTTTTATAATTACAGGATATGTCTTATCATTACTAGGTATTTTATCATGGGAGTCCTCAAACACTAGAGGATCAGTGTTAACAGTTTCTTGTTCTAATCTATCCCAACCAATGTGTTCAAGGAATTTGGCACTTAAACTATTATATACATTGGTTGTGCCTTGTTCCCAGAAATGATAGGATCTATGATTAACTTCATAACCTACAAAGTATAATTGCCTAGCCCTATGTTGGCCTTTACTCCTGAGTTGTGCAGGAATGTGGACTCATGCTGGGGTGCCAAATGTGTGCAGGTAATCAAGGTTTGGTTTTCTACCATGCCATATTGTGTATGGTATTATACCGGTAGAAGAATTAACCACTACATTTAGAACATGGTTTTGCTGCCTCCCCCACAGTCTCTCTGTCAAGCCCGAATCTTTTAACATAGTTCTTATCATGGCTTGTAACGTTTGCCCACGTCTCTCAACAAATGCATTATGTTGAGGCCTATAAGGGGCTGAACGTTTATGCTCAATGCCAGTTGATTCAAGCATATCAACAAAGCGTTTGTTTGTAAATTCAGTGACATTATCAGTAATTATGCACTGAACCTTTCTCTTTGTTTTCCTCTCCACGAATTTGAGCCAATTCGAGAATTGTTGGAAAGTGTCTGCCTTTGACTTAAGCAGATAAGAAAGACCATAACGAGAGTAATGGTCAAGGATACTCAAAATATAACATGATCCTCCTAAACTAGGCTTCATGGGTCCAATTAAATCTGCAAATACAACTTCCAAAGGTACAGTTGTTTTGAAGCCGTTTCACCTGTTTGCAGGAGTTGCCTTACTCTTTTCCTGATTACAGGCATTGCAATTCAAATACTTACTACATGGCTTCAGTTTAATTCCTTGTACTAACTCAACTGTTTTACGTAGTGAGTTAAAGTTCACATGCCCTAACCGCCTATGCAATAAATGTATACACTCATCATGTGGCTTCTTGTTCTCACATATCGAGTTAGCTTTTAGTGTACTAACCTGGTTACTTGTGAGAACGAATAAACCGTTTTTCAAATTAGCAGTTACACAGGTTCCATTCCTTTCAATACTGCATTGCTCCCCTCTGAATGTTACCACAAACCCAACCTTAACCAATTCCCTTACAGATTCCCATGGTATCTTGCTGCGACGTCTTGAGGGGTTGGGAGTGGGAGGCACTGTTTAACGGTGGTTCTCCTTCTACCTCTCGGGCCGTTCGCAGATGGTGTTGGCAGGAAGGCAGAGGTCATCCCCTAGGCCCCTTAGTTGTGGGGTGCCTCAGGGGTCGGTACTCTCGCCCCTCCTGTTCAACATCTATATGAAGCCGCTGGGTGAGATCATCCATGGTTTCGGGGTGAGGTATCATCAATATGCTGATGATACCCAGCTTTTCATCTCCACCCCAAACCAACCCATTGATGCCCTCGATGTAATGTCCCGTTGCCTGGAAGCGGTACGGATTTGGATGGGGAAGAACAGGCTCCGACTCAACCCGGCCAAGACTGAGTGGCTTTACGTACCGGCATCTTGTTTAGTCCAAGAGGTTCCATCTTTGGTTATGGGAGGAGAGGTGTTACCTCCCGTTGATAGGGCGCGCAATTTAGGCGTCCTCCTGGATTCACGACTCAGTTTTGAAGATCATATTGGAGTCGTGGCCAGGGGAGCATTTGCCCAGGCTCGCCTGGTGCGCCAGTTGCACCCCTATCTGGACCGAGATGCCCTACGTATGGTCACTCATGCACTCGTTACCTCCCCGTATAGATTATTGCAATGCTCTCTACATGGGGCTGCCCTTGAAGACCACCCGGAGGCTTCAACTGGTGCAGAATGCGGCCGCGCGGGTAGTGATGGGAGCATCCCGATACTCCCATATTACACCCCTCCTGCGTGAGCTGCATTGGTTACCAGTTGTCCACCGGATGAGATTTAAGGTGTTGGTACTTACCTTCAAAGCCCTACATGGCTTAGGCCCGGGATACTTGCAGGACCGTCTGCTGCCGGGAATGACTTCCCATCACCCAGTGCACTCACACAGAGAGGGCCTCCTCAGGGTGCCGTTGGCTAGACAATGTCGGCTGGCGACCCCCAGGGGGAGGGCCTTCTCTGTGGGAGCGCCAGCCCTATGGAACCAACTCCCCCTTGAACTTTGGACCGCCCCGGATCTCCAGTCCTTTCGCCGCGGCCTCAAAACACACCTTTTCCATCAGGCTGATCTGGACTGATAGGGATTTTAATAATGTCTTAATTTTTAACTTAATTTTAATTTTACTGGGGCTATTAATTTAATTCTTTCTTAACTTTTGTACTATTTTATCTTATTGTTGTTAGCCGCCCTGAGTCCTTCGGGAGATAGGGCGGCATATAAGTCCCAATAATAAATAAATAAATAAATAAATAAATAAATAAATAAATAAATAAATAAATAAACAGGTTGAATCTTAGTTTAGGTATATATAACATAGGTAACTGTTCATCAATGCATGGACAATAGGAATTACCTTCACCAGAGGCCTTCATCTTCCAACCATTGGCCAGTGAAACATGTTGGTTGCTGTTTTTCATATTAACAAACCCCTCTTTCACTTTGGTGATACATTGTGAAGCCCCACTATCAACCACCCATAGTTCATTATTTCTGGATGTTGGTTCACCAGAAACAGCCAAACCAACACCCTTCTTTACCTTCCCACTGCTATTCACATTCTGTTTTTTCCCTTCCTACAGAATTTGGCTATATGCCCTCTAGCCCCACAAGAATAACATTTCTTGATGTTGTAAGCAGTGGTGAATGGCTGCTCCTCTGGTGGTTGTGTCTCTCTCAGCTGGTCTCTGTCACGCCTTCTTCTGGACTCTTCCAGCAGTCTCCCAGTAATGTTAGTCAACGTCAGTTCCTCTCTGGTCAGGACTTCCAAAGAAGAAACATACTCATCATAACTTTCATCCAAAGAGGATAAGACAATGTAGACCTGATGCAACTCTGAAAAAATCAGCTCTTTTTCATGAAGCTCTTGAAGAGTTGTCTTCATGTAGTTCAAATGAGTCAGCATATCTCCATTCTTTTGCAGATGAGCCCTAAACAGCTTATGTGTAAGGTGTATATGTGCACCCACACTGTCTCGAACATAAAGCCTTCACAAAATGTTCCAACACCTAGCAGCAGACTCCTCACCACGAATATGGACAAGCTGCTGGTCACTCAGTGTTAGTCCAATAATGCAAAGTGCCTTTTCATTGTTACGTTTAAAGTCGTCTATCTTCTTTGCATCCTCTTCGTCATCTGGATCCCAGGCAGTAGTATCTGGTGGGTTATTAACTACAGTCCATAGTCCTTCCTTGCGCAAAAGCAAGCTACATTTTGTGGACCAGGAAACATAGTTTGTCCCATCCAACCGGGTTATCCAGGAAATGCCTGACAACTGTTCTTGTGCCATTTTACACCAAATAGCTAACACAAACTCAGCTATGATACTGTGTGTATTTACTCTCAGTACAGGCCTGGGCCCATAACCAGTGTTAAGGAATTGTTGTGCAGAGGTCTCCTTGTGCTACCAAGGAGTTGCACAGACAAGGAAGGGTACTGAGAGCAGTAAGAGTCACACAGTAATCACAAGAGTACACTGAGTTGTGAAGAACAAAAAGTATTTTACTTTTGAGGTGGTGTAAGAACAAAAATGCATGGTCAAAAATAAACAGTCCAGGTCATACACAATAGTAACAGTCCAAGTAGCAATCCAAATACAAAGTCTTCTTACCGGTCCAAAGGTCAATACACAGTTCAGGTTTATCACAGTAGTAAACCAATAGTACAGCAAAACAGTAATAGTAGAGAGCAGTGAATTCAGAGAGAAAGAAGCTACGTTCCTAGCTCCCTCTTATGGCCATGAGAACACTTACACACCCATTGGCCAATTAACATCTTAAAGTCACAACATCATGGTTTATATATTTTCAACCCAATATGTAGGCTATCATCATATGCCTAACATTACCCATCCTAGGTCAAGTCTTTGTGCATATGGGGCATTGTCAGGTCCTTCGCACTGCTGGCGTATTCTATGAACTCTGAGAATGTCCCTTCCCAGCAGGACTAAGATGTCAGCGTTCATGTCCATTGGTGGAATCTCCGTAGCCAGGTGACTTAAGTGGGGATGGTGATACGCAGCTTCTGGGGTGGGAATCTCTTCCCTGTTGTCTGGTATTTGGTCACACTCAACAAATGATGGCAACGGTATGCCCTTAATTGCTTTGATATGAGAAATCATGAACCCATCAGCTCTTCTGCCAGAAGTCTCCACCCGACCAGAACAGGTGTTGAGCGTGTATGGTGTGGCATGTCCTTCTATGCCAAATATATCAAAGAATTTGGGTTTGACCAGGGATGTGTTGCTCTGCTTATCTATTATGGCGTACATCCTGACAGCCTTTTTGGGCTGACCCTTTGGATATATCTTGACTAGACATATCTTGGCACAGCATTTGTGAGTGACATCTTTCCCACACACTTCAGTGCATGAAGATGAAACATTTGCAACTGGAGCATGACGTTGTTGCTCCCCGCCATGGTTTGAAGCAGGGTTGGATGCAGGTGTTTGCTGTGGATTGCCTGGAAGTGGAGCAGGATGCATAGCTGTAACGTGCTTGTCACTATTGCATTCTGTGCACTTGACAGGGGCTTTACAATCTTTAGCAAGATGGTCATATGAAGCACAGCACCTGTAGCATATTCTAAGTTTTTGGAGAACCTCTTTCCGCTCTTGTATAGTCTTGGCTCTGAGCTCACAACATTTCCTGAGAGGGTGAGGTTTTTTGTGAATAGGACACTGACGATTAGGATGTTCATCTCCACCAGCTGAACCACTCCGTTGAGCAGGGGATGGTACAGGAGGAGAGATGTCCATTTTTTTTGTAAACACAGCTCCACGTAAGTTTCTGTGTTTAATTGTGGTGTTATCATACCTTGCTGATGATGATGCAGCAGGCACACTGGATTGAGGGTGGTTGAAACTGGAATCATTTCCTGTCCAGGTGTGTCTGCCGGGTAACCTTGATGATGATGATGCAGCAGGCACACTGCATTGAGGTTGGTTGAAACTGGGATCGTTGTTCGTCCAGGCGTGGTGGCTTATGAACTTGCAAAAATATGAGAATGGGGGAAAGGAAACATTATGGCGTAGTTTGTAGTCTGAGCCTTGCCGTTTCCAGTCCACCTGCAGGCCGTATGGCAGTTTGGACACCACTGGATTGACACCGTGGGAGGAATCCAGGTGGCTTAGACCAAGTAGACGTGGGTCTTTCCTTGCCAATTCTATTTCCTTGAGGAGATCACTTAGTTTCTGAAGCTTGTAATTGTCATTGTTGCCTATCTTTGGAAAGTTTTGTAGTCTTTCGAATAAGGCATTGTCTAACGCTTCTGGGCTTCCGTAGGTTTGTTCAAGACTTGTCCATGCGGCAGCAAGACCTTCGTCTGGGGAGTCAACATGTGCTATGCTCAGTCCTTCAACACGAATTGCAGAGTCTGGGCCCAGCCACTTTATGAGTAGATCAAGTTCCTCTCTGGCGTTGAAGTTGAGATCAGCAATAGCAGCTTTAAAGGTTGCTTTCCAGGATCTGTATTTCTCTGGACAGTCGTTAAACTTTGAGAGGCTAGAATTGAGAAGCTCTCGGCGAATCATGTATTTGGCATGATCAGAACAGTCTGACCCATCACTCCTTGATGCCAAAGAAAATTGTTGGGCCTCTTGGGTGTGAAGGTTCTCTGGTGAATAAGGATGTGGTGCACTGGGATGGAATGATGTTGCAAGAGCATTCAGTTGTGGCGTATGCCCTAAGGTTTGTGCTGGCTGTCAATTCAACCATTGATCATTGCTGGAAATTTATTTATTTATTTATTTGGATTTATATACCGCCCCTCTCCGAAGGGACTCGGGGCAGTGTACAGGGCAATTAAAACACTATAAACAACACATAATGTATAAAAAATTAAAATGAGATTAAATAAAATAGCCCTAAACAATAAACACATGCTAAAACTTAAAATTTTTAAAATTTAAGATCTAAAATCCCAGTCCCTCAGTCCAGGCTGGCAAGTTCAAATAGCCAAGTCTTCAGGTCGCAGCAAAACGAGCGAAGGTCGGGAGCCATCCGGAGCTCAACCGGAAGCTGATTCCAGAGGGCAGGCACGCCCACAGAGAATGCTCTCCCCCTGGGGGCCGCCAGTCGACATTCCCTGACCGACGGCACCCTGAAGAGGCCCTCTCTGTGGGAGCGCACAGGGCAATGGGAAGTTAACGCCGGCAAAAGGTGCTCCCGTAAATAACCTGGACCCATTTAGGGCTTTATAGGTCATCACCAGCACCTTGAATCTCACCCGGAAGACAACTGGAAGCCAATGCAGCTCGCGGAGCAGAGGTGTTACATGGGAGTATCGGGAGACCCCCATCACAACTCGTGCGGCCGCATTCTGCAACAGCTGGAGCCTCCGAGTGGTATTCAAGGGCAGCCCCATGTAGAGAGTGTTGCAGTAGTCTATCCGAGAGGTCACGAGCGCATGAGTGACTGTGCGTAGGGCATCCCGGTCCAAATAGGGCCGCAACTGGCGCACCAGGCGAACCTAGGCAAAAGGCCCCCTGGTCACAGCTCCTATATGATCTTCAAAATTGAGCTGTGAATCAAGGAGGACACCCAGGTTGTGAGCCCTATCTACGGGGGGTCACACCTCACCCCCTATAGATAAAGATGGAATAGAATGGACAACCCGAGATGCCGGTACGCACAGCCACTTGGTCTTGTCGGGATTTAGATGAAGCCTGTTCCTCCCCATCCAGACCCTCACCGCCTCCAGGCAACAAGACATCACGGAGAGGGCATCACTGAGTTGATCTGGGGTAGAAATAAAAAGCTGGGTATCATCAGCGTACTGATGATACCCCACCCCAAAACCACGAATGATCTCGCCCAGCGGCTTCATATAGATGTTGAACAGGAGAGGCGAGAGGACCGACCCCTGAGGAACTCCACAAACGAGAGGCCTCGAGGCCGACCTCTGTCCCCCTGCCAAGACCGACTGCGAACGACCCAGAAGGTAGGAGGAGAACCACTGTAAGACAGTGCCACCCACTCCCAACCCCCTGAGGTGCCGCAGTAAGATACCATGGTCAATGGTATCAAAAGCCGCTGAGAGGTCTAATAGGACTAGGACAGAGGAGCAACCCCTGTCCCGAGCCCACCAGAGATCATTCACCAGTGCGACCAATGCCGTCTCCATGTTGTACCCAGGCCTAAAGCCCGATTGGTAGGGGTCCAGATAATCTGCTTCCTCCAGGAACAGAGGAAGCTGATGAGCCACCACACTCTCAACAACCTTCACTAAAAAGCGAAGGTTGGAGACCGGATGATAGTTATTCAAAATGGCCGGGTCCAGGGCAGGCTTCTTGAGGAGGGGCCTCACCACCGCTTCCTTCAAGGCGGCGGGGAAGCTGCCCTCTCTCAAAGAAGCAGTTATTGCTGCCTGGAGCCAGCCTCGTGTCCCCTCCCGAGCTGCATAAACCAGCCAGGAGGGGCACGGGTCCAGTAAACAAGTGGTGAAACTCATCTTCCCCATGATCCTGTCCACTTCTTCTGGAGTCACAGGATCGAATTCTTCCCAAGTAATATTCCCAAGACCGCTCGATTCCCCATCGTCAGACTCTGCCCAGTCGGAGTCCAAGCCGGCCCGAATCTGAGCGATTTTATCCGCCAGATATTGACTAAATTCCTTGGCACGACCCTGCAGGGGCTCCTCCCTCACCTCCTGATTCAGGAGGGAGCGAGTCACCCCAAACAGGGCGGCCGGGCGATTATCTGCGGACGCGATGAGGGCAGCGAAGTAATTAGACTTCGCTGCCTCCATCGCTGCGAGATAAGACCTCGTGAAGGTTCTTAGTCGCAATCGATCAGACTCAGACCGGCTGGACCTCCAACAGTTCTCTAGGCTCTGTCTCCGACGCTTCATCTCCCGGAGCTCCATGGAGAACCATGATGCCTGCCGGGATCTGCGCCGGGTCAGGGGCCGCATGGGAACAACGTGGTCGAGTGCCTCCGTGGCTGCCCTTTCCCAGGCTTCCACTAAGGCATCGACTGGGCTGTGAGCGAAGATGGCAGGCACAGATCCAAGCGCCTCCTGGAACCGTTCAGGGTCCATTAGGCGCCTGGGACAGAACCACCTGGTCGGTTCCGTAACTCCGCGACGGGGGGGGGGCGAAGCGGAAGGCCAGCCACAGGAGGTGATGATCGGTCCATGACAGGGGAGTAATAAATGGAGATCCCCCTCCCAGATCATCAAGCCACCGTCCAGATAGGAAAATAAGATCGAGTGTGTGACCACCCTCATGAGTCGGGCCCTGAATTACCTGGGTCAGGTCCATGGCCGTCATGGAGGTCATGAACTCCCGAGCCAACCCCGACAAACGTCCCAAGGATGGCAGGTTAAAGTCCCCCAGAACCATAAGTCTGGGGAACTCAACCGCCAACCCAGAGAGGGTGTCGAGGAGCTTGGGCAGGGCTGCTGCTACACAGGTAGGCGAAAGATACATCAGCAACAAGCCCAACTGAACCCAGGGCCAAATCTCAGGAGGAGCGACTCACACCTGAATATCTGAGTAACGGTAGCCTCCCGCAGACACAAGGTCTCCCTTACAACCACTGCAACACCCCCACCCCTTCCCTGAGCCCGGGGCTGGTGAAGCACATGGAAACCTGGTGGGCAAAGTTCAGTCAGAGGGACACCTCCCTCTGGGCCCAACCAGGTCTCAGTAATGCAGGCCAGATCGGCATGCTCCTCCTCAACCAGCTCTCGGATAAGGGGAGACTTATTAACTACCAATTTGGCATTAAGGTACACCAGCCTGAGCTCAGGGGCCTGCTCATCCCTGCTCCCGGGAATACGGGGTAAATCCGGGGGATCGGAGCGCGCCACCTCTTGGAGATAGCGGGGGCATGCTCCCGAATGTTGATACGGCCCCCCGTACAACCACCTGTTGCCATTCCCAATCATCGTGGGGATCTGCAACCCCACCCCTCCTTCTGGAGACCCGGAGGCGCCCAACCCAAGCCCGGTCCCACCGCGACCTGTCACAAGCCTGGACTGAAACTTGGTTGGTGGAAGCCCCCCAGATTCCAACCCAAACCGCAATCCAACCCTCCCCCTTAACCCCTTAAAAATTTAGCTAAAAAACAGATCAGGGGTCTCTTCCTAAAAATAAACCGGAGACCCCAATCCATACCTAGCCATCTCTCAGGGTCCCAACAATTGGGCCCGTCATCAAGAGGAGAGGTAGAAAAGAAGGCGGGACGCACCCAGGAGGGGGGAGCACCCCTGAGGGCGTATAAGTCCGTGACTGAATAACGTAAGCATGCCATCAATGGCCGTGTGAGTTCGGGAAATGGCAGTCAGATGTTGAAAGATGATATCAAATCAGAAGGAGTGTATGAGTCCAAAACCGCCAGTCCAGCACCACTCTCACTTGTGCTGGGTACCCCAGAACCAGTCAGCAGTCGTTCTCTCACCCTGACCTCGAGGCTGATCTGGGAGGCAGATGGAAACCTCATCCAGGGGAAAAAACATACCCTCACGGATCTCTCACATCCGGAGAGGTTGTAGGTGGAAAAAAAACTGAGCCGCCCTCTCACAGCGACTCTTCACCCCGGGTCCTACTGAGTCTTTGGAGGACAAGGGAAACAGCATGCAAGAGTCCGACTCCATATAGGTGATAGGCGAGCCCAGCCCAACTTGGAAGCCATAAATCCAGGCCATGATTGAAAGGCTGTTGCTAGGCAGCCAACCAGTGCACCACCCAGCCAGCCAAGAACCTGGGAAGCAGCCCAAGCTGCCTCAGATCTCTTAAAGGCAGCAGATCTTAGTCAACATAGGAGACCAGCATCGTCCTGATTGTCTCCTCGGTGGCCTCCAATGGCTGCTTTAACAAGCGGGGACTAGATAGTAGCAGGTAGCAGATAGGAACAAGCTAGGTAGGAATATCCCATTGATGTTCCACAGGCCCCAAACCAAAATGGTCCCTGTCGCCTGGTAATCCGCAGCAAGGACCGTTGTGGAAGGGCCGCCATGCAGGACTCTGCGCTGGGCGACCTGCAGCATTCTAACATACCCACGCCGCGGCTCCTCCAGCAGCATTCTCCCATGCCGCGGTTCCTCCGGTTGTTCCAGCCATTCGGAGCCGTGGCTCTATCTGCCCCGAAAACCAGCTGACTGGGGCGTTTCAAGCCACGGCTCCTCCGGCAGCGCTCACTCATGCCGCAGTTCCTCCGGTTCCTCCAGCCATTCCAAGTGTTCCAGGCTGGAGCATTCACTCCCGCCGCAGTTCCTCTAGCCATTGCAAGCCGTTTCTGATCAAATTCAAGCCGCGGCTCTATCCGTCCCGAAAACCAGCTGATCGGGCGTTTCAAGCCGCAGCATTTCAAAATGGAGCCAGAGCCACGATCTCCCAGCAAGACCTCCAGCTGCCTCTCACCGATATGGAGGGCACCAACACCCCATAAAACAGGGATGGTAAGGCAGTCTGATCATCCAGTCCTAACATGGAGGCATTATGCACTCCAAAAGGCGCCCCCAAGACCACCAAACCACACCAAACTCATGGAGCTCACGGAGCTCAGCTTGACACATCCGCCATCTTGTCTAGCCCTTTCACTTGGTTCCTGAATTTCCAGAACGATCAAGTTCTTGGCAAAGAAACCATTTCTTTTTACATTGTCGTCGGCAAGAGGTGATGCAGTTTGAAGTGTTGGCGCACCTGCTTCTGGGCATTGAAGAGGTGCAGGTGTCTGCGGGCTTGGGTTCTGTGTGCTGTTCATAGGAAGCACAGTTGACGCACCTGTGTTGTGTTGTTGAAGAGGTGCAGGCCTTTGCAGACGTGGGGCTTCTGTGCTGTTTGTAGAAAGCACTGTTGACGCACCCGCATTTTGGTGTTGAAGAGGTGTAGGTCCTTGCAGGCGTGGGGCTTCTGTGCTGTTCGTAGGAAGCACAGTTGACGCACCTGTGTTGTGTTGTTGAGGGGGTGTAGGCCCTTGCAGGCGTGGGGCTTCTGTGCTATTCGTAGGAAGCACAGTTGACGCACCTGTGTTGTGTTGCTGAAGAGGTGTAAGCTCTTTCAGTTCTGTGGTCTCTGAGTGGTGAGTCAGGACAGCGTTGTTCGTAGGAGGTGCATAAAATGGCTCTGCATCGTTGCAAACATTATGCCTTAACACATATAGACTGGTGCGTTCCATCGGAACATCCACTTCTATTGGGATGGAACAATCTGGATCGGTGTCTTCCCGCATCGCCTGTTCATAGACCTTCAGCTTAGCGCGGGCAGCTGTTCATTCCTTTTCTATTTGCAGAATTTTCATTTGGGCCTCCTCCTCTGCTTGGTGGGCTTTTCTCTGGGCTTCCATCTCTGCTTGGCAGACCTTGCTCTGGGCTTCTATTCCAGCTTCCTTTCTGGCAAAGGAAAGAAGCATGTCCTTTTCTTCTGCAAGCGCACGGGCCTCTACTAGCTTGTCATGTATTGTTGAAGCCCTGGAGCGAGAGGATCTAGTGGCGCGTACTGTGTGTCTACTTGATGTGGACCTATGAGATCTGGTCTCCTGCAGTTCAGCAATACAGATTGTTGCCTTATTCTTTGCATCTTGCACTAGGAGATCTCTTTGCTGGTTCAGTTCCTCATTCTTGGTTAGTTCTGCTGAGGAACCATCTACATTAGAGTCATTCAAAAAACCTGTGTATTTTGCAGACAGCTGCTGGTAACGTTCATAAACTGTAGATAGGTGATCTATAGAGTCTCTTAATTCAGCAGGATTACCATTAAGGCTCAGCAAAATTGAGATGCAGTGTGCAGTTTTGTCCCATAGCTCTGAAAGATTCCTGGAAAAATAATCTCTAGATATTTTTAACTAATTCGGTGAACTTTGCTCTTTGACCACCAGGGGGTGCCTTCTGCGTGGTTAGAGACTTCAGGGAAGTTCACCCTTTGACCACTAGGGGGCACTCTACACATGCCTGAGGACAAGCCTTTTACTTGCTGAGCAGCCACTGGGGTGCTGCTTGTGTAGGTGAGTACTTCAACGAAGTTCACCCCTTGACCACTAGAGGTCGCTGTTTGGATGCAAGCCTGTTATTTGCAGATCAGCCACTGGGGAATGTGCTGATCTGCATGAGCAAATACAAGCCTGTTATTGTCCCTAGCCTTCACTTGGACACAAGGATCAGCCAAATTGTTTCTTCTTAGGACCACGAGTTTGTGAGCCAGTCTGGAACTCTTAAGGAGCCGCCTGTCCGTATTAAGAGTGTCAACCGTAGGCTGTAAACTGTGCCATTAACAAAGCTTAATTTACTCCTTGTTCCTTTGTTTAGAGCTAGCGAGACTGAGTTAGGATTGCTCTGCTTTTGGCCTTCAGTTACATGTAATTTAACTGTAGGCTTGCTGAACAATCTCCTTTCTGGAGATTCAGAACATGTATTTTAGGATTGTTAACTAAATCACTTGTTCTTTCATATAAAGAACTATCTTGGGTCCACACGGGGTGGCTGGAAAACAGCCCTGGACCTGAGTTCCAGAGCTACTTCACATGTAGACATGAGCTCTCAGCTCATAAGTGTTGTATTCTATGGGGGAGCAGGGTCATTGTTCCCACCTCATTAAGGGACAGGGTATTGCAATCGCTTCATGAAGGTCATCCGAGTATTGTTCAAATGAAAGCATTGGCACGAAGCTATTTATGGTGGCCAGGATTAGATAAAGCCATTGAAGCTCAAGTACATGGGTGTTACACGTGTCAGCAGTCTAGGCCTGAAATGCCGCACACTTCTGTCCATAGATGGGAGGAGACACACACACCCTGGTTGAGGATTCATATTGACTTCGCTGGGCCTTTTCAGGGACAGTTATTTCTTATAGTGGTCGACAGCCACTCTAAATGGCTGGAAGTTATACCAATCACAAACATGACTACTGCTAGGACCATCCAGGTGCTTAGGAAACTCTTTGCAATGCACGGGCTACTGGACATCATAGTGTCCGATAAAGAGGCCCAATTCACTGCAGCAGAATTTCAGGCCTTCTTGAGGGCCAACCTCATTAGGCACGCGACATTGGCTCCATTTCATCTATCTAGTAATGGGCAAGCCGAACGAATGGTGCGCACCACAAAAGAATCACTGAAGCGCATAGTGACTGGGGACTGGCACCACAGACTGGCCGATTTTTTGCTCTGCCAGCATACCACACCGTGCATGGCAACTGGCAAAAGCCCAGCAGAGCTACGCTGGGGGAGGCGACTAATCACGAAACAGGACAGGTTGCACCCAGACCGGGTGGCAACAGATGCCTCTCTCCCAAGACCTCCAAGGGGGTTGCAAGTGGGTGAAGGGGTGTGGGCCCAGAACTATGGGCATGGGAACTTCTGGGTGCTAGGAAAAATCACCAAAACATCTGGCCCTCTCTCATACGAAGTGGGCCTAGAGGGCAGGCAAGGACTTCATTCCAGGTCACATCCATGGACCTCAAACCGGCAGCCAGGCCGAACAATCCACATGCTCTGAGGTCCCTAGCAGTCAGAGCAATGGGGAGGTGGATGTACAGGGGCAAAGCCCGGGAGTGCAACATGGGTCCCCTGATGGAGAAAGTCAACCCGAACACTACAGCCGCTGTGCTAACTCTGTGAAAAAAAATGGACTCGGGTGGGCCAACCTGGAACGGCCGGCCAGACAAATTCGAGTCAGCCAGACTCTCTTGGACTCAAGGACCCTGGTCTACCCAGCCTGGTGGGCAAGCTGGTAGACAGGGAGCTGCCAGGCCCTCCCAGACATTCTACAAGGGTTCGCAAACCTCCTGCGTACTTACAGGATTTTGTCCCAAAATAATTGAGCTGTAATGTCACTGAATTGCTGCTAGTCAGGAAAGCCTCTGTATTAGGGAAATATGGAACAATGTGTACTCATGCATACTACTATTGTATTCTTGTAAACTCTGTAATTGCTGTAATCATTCCTTTGTAACATTCTAGGGGGAGGGGTGTAATGTACAGGTGAAACTCGAAAAATTAGAATATCGTGCAAAAGTTCATTTATTTCAGTAATGCAACTTAAAAGGGGAAACTAATATATGAGATAGACTCATTACATGCAAAGCAAGGTAGTTCAAGCCATGATTTGTCATAATTGTGATGATTATGGCATACAGCTCATGACAACCCCAAATCCACAATCTCAGAAAATTAGAATATTACATGCTGTCAATAAAACAAGGAGTGTACATAGAACAATATTGGACCTCTGAAAAGCATAAGCATGCATATGTACTCAGTACTTGGTTTGGGCCCCTTTTGCAGCAATTACTGCCTCAATGCGGCGTGGCATGGAAGCTATCAGCCTGTGGCACTGCTGAGGTGTTATGGAAGACCAGGATGCTTCAATAGCGGCCTTCAGCTCTTCTGCATTGTTCGGTCTCATGTCTCTCATCTTTCTCTTGGCAATGCCCCATAGATTCTCTATGGGGTTCAGGTCAGGCGAGTTTGCTGGCCAATCAAGCACAGTAATCCCACGGTCATTGAATGAGGTTTTGGTGCTTTTGGCAGTGTGGGCAGGTGCCAAGTCCTGCTGGAAAATGAAGTCAGCATCCCCATAAAGTTCGTCTGCGGAAGGAAGCATGAAGTGCTTCAAAATCTCCTGGTAGACGGCTGCGTTGACCCTGGACTTAATGAAGCACAGTGGACCAACACCAGCAGATGACATGGCTCCCCAAATCAACACAGACTGTGGAAACTTCACACTGGACTTCAAGCATCTTGCAGTGTGTGCCTCTCCATTCTTCCTCCAGACTCTGGGTCCTTGGTTTCCAAATGAGATGCAAAAGTTGCTCTCATCAGAAAAGAGGACTTTGGACCACTGAGCAACAGACCAGGTCTGTTTTTCTTTAGCCCAGGTAAGACGCTTCTGATGTTGTTTGTTGTTCAGGAGCGGCTTGACAAGAGGAATACGACATTTGAAGCCCACGTCCAGGATCCGTCTGTGTGTGGTGGCTCTTGATGCACTGACTCCAGCCTCAGTCCACTCCTTGTGAAAGTCCCCAACACTTTTGAATGGCCTTTTCCTGACAATCCTCTCCAGGCTGCGGTCATCCCTGCTGCTTGTGCACCTTTTTCTTCCACACTTTTCCCTTCCACATAACTTTCTATTAATGTGCTTTGATACAGCACTTGGGGAACATCCAATTACCTTTTGAGGCTTTCCCTCCTTATGGAGGGTGTCAATGATGGTTTTCTGCACAACTGTCAGGTCAGTGGTCTTCCCCATGATTGTGATTCCTACTGAACCAGAGAGAGAGACTATTTAAAGGCTCAGGAACCCTTTGCACGTGTTATGGCTTAATTAGCTGATTAGAGTGGGACACTTTGAGCCTAGAATACTGCACCTTTTCACAATATGAAAGAGTGTGGTGGCGCATCAGCTCCCTCTGGTCCTGGATGAAGCGGATTATCTAGACCCGTACCAATCGGGTTTCAGGCCCGGGTACAGCACGGAGACAGCATTGGTCGCTCTGGTGAATGATCTCTGGAGGGCTCGGGACAGGGGACATTCCTCTGTCCTAGTCCTATTAGACCTCTCAGCGGCGTTCGATACCATCGACCATGGTATCCTGCTGCGGTGTCTCAGGGGATTGGGAGTGGGAGGCACGGTTTTGCAGTGGTTCTCCTCCTATCTCCTGGGACGCTCGGCAGTCGGTGTTGGCAGGGGGGCAGAGGTCGACCGCGAGGTCTCTCATTTGTGGAGTTCCTCAGGGGTCGGTCCTCTCGCCTCTCCTGTTCAACATCTACATGAAACCGCTGGGTGAGATCATTCGTGGTTTTGGAGTTGGGTATCATCAGTACGCCGATGATACCCAGCTTTTTATTTCGACCCCAAACCACCCCAGTGATGCCCTCGACGTGATGTCCCATTGCCTGGAGGCGGTTCGGGTCTGGATGGGGAGGAACAGACTTCAACTCAACCCCGAAAAGACTGAGTGGCTGTGCATACCGGCATACCGGGATATTCAGAACATCCCATCTCTTTCCATGGGGGATGAACTATTACCCCCCGTAGATAGGGCTCGCAACTTGGGAGTCCTTCTAGATTCACGGCTCACTTTGGAAGACCATATAGTAGCTGTGACTAGGGGGGCCTTCGCCCAGGTTCGCCTGGTGCGCCAGTTGCGGCCCAATCTAGACCGGGATGCTTTATGTACGGTCACTCACGTGCTCGTGACCTCTCGTCTGGACTACTACAATGCTCTCTACATGGGGCTGCCCTTGAGGACCACTTGGAGGCTCCAACTGGTACAGAATGCAGCCGCGAGAGTTGTGTTGGGAGTCTCCCGATACTCCCATGTTACACCTCTGCTCCGTGAGCTGCATTGGTTACCAGTTGTCTTCCGGGTGAGATTCAAGGTACTGGTAATGGTGTTTAAGGCCCTACATGGCATGGGTCCGGAGTTCCTTAGGGAGCACCTGCTGCCTGCATCAACTTCCCTCCGCCCTGTGCGCTCCCACAGAGAGGGCCTCCTCAGGGTGCCACCGATCAGAGAATGTCGATTGGTGGCCCCCAGGGGGAGGTCCTTCTCTGTGGGCGCCCCGGAGCTATGGAATCGGCTGCCGGTTGAGCTCCGGATGGCGCCCGACCTTCGCTCCTTCCGTCGCGATCTGAAGACATTCTTATTTGAACAAGCCGGCCTGGCCTGATGGGGGATGGGTTGGGTTTTATGGTCATTTTAATATTTGTATTTACTGTTTTTAGTCGGGCATATATTTAATTTTCTTTTAACTTTTGTATTTTTTATATATTTGCCCTGTTCACCGCCCTGAGTCCTTCGGGAGAAGGGCGGTATATAAATAAAATTATTATTATTATTATTATTATTATTATTATTATTATTATTATTATTATTATTATTATTGTATGATAAGAAGGTGGATAGTGTGTTTAAGACACATATTTTAAGGTGTGCTCTGTTGCGAGTTTGGAAAAAGTATAGACATAAGTTAAGCTACAAGATACCCATTTGGGCGGCTTCCGGTAGTGCTGCCGCGCCGAATGGCGGCGTTCTGAAGCCGCCCGATCCTGGGAAGTGTCAAAACGCCCGGAGGCAGCGAAAATCAGCTGCTCCGCGGCGCTGGAGCTTCTCCCTCGGGAGAAGAGGGAGAGGCGAGCTGGACTGGGTAGAGGTAGAGTTCCCCTGCATTTCTCCCAAGTAGTTTGGGGGATAACAGGGTGAGCTCCCTTGGAGCCCAGCCTTTCTCCGCTCTCAGGACTTCTTCGCTCCAAAAGGAGTGGAACAAGACGCGACAATTGCACCTGCTGCTTAGAGGGGACTGTGAGTATTTTGTTCCTTTGGAAAGCAGGCAGAGCAAAGCAGGAAGATCTGTATTTTCAAATTGGATTTCAACTTTAACTCAGTTCATTATCTTCTTCAAGTTTCAAGTTTGAAATGGAGTAAAAATGGCGCTAGAATATTTCTCTCCTGTGTGAAGTGACTGCGTTTGAAAATTGTTATATTTTGATACAAAACAAGAGATACAATTTGCAACTGACTTTATCCAGTATCGGATTTTGTGTATTTGAAAGCCTGTTCCCTATTCTTCTTATTGAAGGTTAAGAACTTTGAGAGAATTGTTATTTCTTCTTCCCTTTTTTTTTCTTTTGAACTTTGATTCTGCTGGGTGAAAGAGGAAATTGAAACTTAAGAGTTGGCTGCGAGACGTGGGGGAGGGCCCCCGCTTTCTAAGAATGTTATTTCCTCACCTATACCACAAGCTGCAGGGCAGACTTCGATGAAACCTACAGTACAACCACCCTCTCCCCCACCTCCTGCATTTACACTGACAGACATCCAGCAAGTTGTGATGCAGTCAACGCAAGTTTTGCAACAAGAAATAAAGAATCAAAACAACCAAATGAGGGAAGATATAGTGCTTGCACTCCAGGGCTTAGCTGCACATATAGAAAGCCTGGATGTTCGTGTGGACTCAGTAATGGAGTATGTGGAGAATTTGGAAAATAAAATTACTGATGCTGAGCAGAAGATTGATAGAGCAGAGGCCAAGATTGACAGAACAGAAGATGAGCTTACTATATCAGAATATAAGAACATGGAGTTTGCTTTGCGTATCAGAGGCCTCAAAGAGAATTCTAAAGAAAATTTGGAATGGGAAATAGCGCAAGCAGTGGCTCCTGTTTTGAAATGGGAACCTGAAGAACTACTTAAGGAAATGGATAAGACATTTAGGGTTAACTCCTGGATTGCTAGGCAAAAAAGTCTACCTAGAGACGTAGTGATTTATTTTTCCAGGAGATCAACCAGAAATTCTATTATCCAGGCTTTTTATCGGGAAAAATTTCAGATTGCAGGCCAAGATATTATGATCTTAAAGGAGATACCTTCAAAAATTCTTAGAAAGAGGAAAGACTTTGCCTTTTTGTCTGATGAGCTTAAGAAGCGACAAATCCAGTTTAGATGGGAAATACCTATTGGAATCGTGGTAAATCATGCAGGGACCAGATACAGATTGGATACAATCTTAAAAGCAAAAGATTTCTACACTAAGGTCCTGAAAGCAGGTTTACCACCATCTCCCAGAATTAAAAGAACAGAAGTAAGACAAGATGATAAACAATTGAGCGAAGGGGCAATGTCGTTGCCCCTTGAGGAGATGCAGAAGGCGGAGGCCATGGAGCAGAGTTTGGCATTAAAGGAAGACCCAAAAGAACAGAGGATGACAAGAGCTGCATATAAGCGTATGGAAAAAGAGCAAAAACAAAAGCCTGTAACTGGTCCAGCTACGCAAGATGCGGCCGTCTCAGAGCCTGTGGGAGGAGCACGTCCTAAGAGAGCAACAGCTGATCTTCAGGCCATGTTCCAAAGGCTTATTGTCACCAGAGATGGTGAAGTTCCTGACATGGAATGTTAATGGGTTAAATTCACCACAGAAAAGAAAGAAAGTTTTTTTTAATCTGAAACAACATAAAAATGACATTGTTTGCTTACAAGAGACACATATTGCATTAAAAGATCAAAAATATTTGATTAATTCCCGATTGGGAACACATTTTGCATCTTTTGCTTCGGACAAGAAGGCTGGAGTGGTTATTTACTTAAGAAAAGACTTTTCGGCAAGATTGATTGAATCGGATAAACAAGGGAGATATGTTAGTATTGAATTAACACTACAAGGAAAGAAAGTTCTTCTTATTGGATTATATGCTCCAAATCAACAACAGCAAAAAAATTTTAAATTTTTACATCAGAGACTAATTGAACTGGATTACAAATCTGTTATTATGATGGGGGACTGGAATGGGGTTTTGGTGCCATCTGAAGATAAGAAGGGATCTTCTAAAAACTTTTTTAATTCAAAATTGCCTAAAGCTTTTTTTGATTTGAAGGAAGATCTGGAATTAAGAGATGTATGGCGGGAAAGGAATATGACAGACAGAGATTTTACTTTTTTTTCGGATAGACATAAATCTTTTTCCAGGATTGACTTCATTTTGATTACTACTGATTTTGATTACTCTTCGGTTAAGAATGTTAAGATTTTTCCTAGGACAATGTCTGACCATAGTCCTGTTTGGTTGGAGTTCTTTGCTGAAGACACTAGTAGGAGATCCTGGAAGCTGAATGAGAATTTATTTACAAATGACTTGTTCTTGCAGAAATGTAGAGAACATATGAAAGAATTTTTGTCACGAATATGCATAAAGGTACCTCGATGGAAATGGTTTGGGATGCTAGTAAAGCCTATATGAGAGGGGTTTTGATTTATATGAATAATGCTTATAGGCGTAAGCAAGTGCAAAAACGTTTAGATATTGAGGAAGAGATTAAAACTAAGGAGAAAAAGTTCATTTTGAATCCATTGGATAATAATTTAAAGATCTCAATACATTTATTGAAAGAACAATTTAATATGCTATTGGCTGATCAAGTAGCAACTAATTTGCGTTATGCCAAACACAATACTTTTTGTAACGCCAATAAGCCTGGTAGATGGTTGGCTTATCAATTAAGGAAGAAACAGAAATTACGTACTATAGACAAAATAGAATATAAAGGAAAAGAAGTCTACCAACAAAATTTGATTAAGAGGAGTTTTCTAGATTTTTACTTGAAATTATATTCTAAAGAGAATATACAAGCTTTAGATGTAGACAAGTATTTACAGGGAGCTCATTTTCCAAGACTTTCACAAGAACAACAACTTGAGATGAATTGCCCAATTACATCAGAAGAAATTTCTTTAGCTATTAAACAGTTGAAATTGGGCAAAGCTCCGGGAACAGATGGATTAACAGCAATTTATTATAAAAAGTTGTTGCCTGAAATGATTGAACCCTTAAAGATTTTGTTTAATGAAATTCAGACTGGAGGCGCAGTTCCTCCATCATGGAGGACAGCTTTTGTATCGTTGATCCCAAAGGAGGATCAAGATCTTACTCAACCTAAAAATTATAGACCTATATCGCTTTTAAATACAGATTATAAGATTTTTGCTAAAGTATTGGCTAATAGATTAATGCAAGTTTTGAAACAAATGATTCATAGTGATCAATCGGGATTTATATCTGGGAGGTATATGAAATATAATGTAAGACAAATTGTTAACTTGCTTGAATATTTGGATAAGAACAACCAAGTCTCCGCAGCATTGATATTTTTGGATGCAGAGAAAGCCTTTGACCAATTGAATTGGCAATTTTTATTAAGAGTTGTTGAGGAGATGAATTTTGGAGAAGGTTTTCTACATGCTATTAAAGCTATATATCAACAACAAACTGCACAAATTATAGTTAATGGGGGATTAACAGAGACTTTTAAAATTGAAAAAGGTACAAGACAGGGATGCCCCCTATCACCATTATTGTTTGTTTTAACATTAGAGATTTTACTAATTAAAATTCGAGAGTCCTCTTTGATAAAGGGAATTAAAATAAAACAGAATGATTATAGACTGAGAGCTTTTGCTGATGACTTGGTTGTGACAGTATCCCAACCATTACAGTCGGTTATAGACTTGATGGAAATTATAACTCAGTATGGTAAGGTTTCTGGGTTCAAGGTGAATAGTAATAAGACTAAGATATTATCCAAGAATTTATCTATGAGTGAAAGGGATATGTTATCTAAATTAACAGGTTTTGAAATAGTGAAGAAGGTTAAATATCTAGGAGTATATATTGCAGCCTCAAATGTAAAATTGTATAAGAATAATTATGAAACACTATGGTTGAAGGTACAAAGGGATTTAAATAATTGGAAAAAATTACAATTATCATTACTGGGAAGAATTGCAGTTGTTAAAATGAATGTTCTACCAAAGTTTTTCTTTCTGTTTCAGATGATAGCTATATTGAAAAAGGATGCCAACCTTGATCAATGGCAGAAGGGTATTAACAAATTTATCTGGGCGGGGAAAAAACCAAGAGTTAAATTCAAGATTTTACAAGATGCCAGGGAAAGAGGGGGACTCAAGGCGCCGAATTTGAAATTGTACTATGATGCGGTTGCCTTGACCTGGGTTAGTGATTGGCTTAATCTAACTAACAAGAGAATACTTCATCTTGAGGGATGGGATTTGGTATATGGATGGCATGCATACTTGCTTTATGATAAGAAGGTAGACAGGGCTTTTAAACCCCACATTCTTAGAAGTGCTTTATTGCGTGTCTGGAAAAAGTATTATTATAAGTTAAATTATAAAATACCGATTTGGGGAATTCCTGGACACGCGATAGAGGGCGTATCTATGGGAGTGAGTATGGATATGGTTTCTTATAAGGCACTACTTAGATTGCAAGGGAATGATTGGCAAATTAAACCAGTAGAGGAGTTAAGACAAGAAAACATAAGTTACTCTTGGTTTCAATATACCCAATTGAAAGCTAGGTGGAAGTCAGATCAAAAGGTTGGCATCACAACTACAGATCAAAATTTAGTAAAGCAAATTAGAGATTCAAATTGTGCACATATAAAGAGGATATATAATGCTTTAATTGAATTGGATTCGGAAACGGAACTGGTTAAAGACTGCATGATAAAATGGGCACAAAATATTCAGGAACCAATTTCGTTGGACACCTGGGAGATAATTTGGGTCAGAAATGTTAAATTTACTCAGGCTCAAAATCTAAGAGAAAATTTTTATAAAATGTTTTATAGATGGCATCTGGATCCCAAGAAGTTGTCCAACATGTATCCTAATTTACAGTCTAAATGTTGGAGGTGTGGTAGTTTAGAAGCTACCTATTTTCACATGTGGTGGACTTGTAGAAATATAAAAGCTTTTTGGATTAAAATTTGGTGGAACATTCAAAAGATTTTTAAGAGAAAGATAAAGTTTTCCCCGCAATTGTTTTTATTGGGCATTGTTGTAGATTGTGATGTTAAAGAAACTAACTTGATGTTGAACATGATAACGGCAGCACGGTTACTGGTGGGACAATATTGGAAGAAGGATAGTTTGCCCACTGTAGAAGAATGGGTGTTTAAAGTTTCGAATCTTGCAGAAATGTCTAAGATTTCTGCTTATCTGAAGGATCATTCACAGGAAAGATATATTTCAGTTTGGAGGAGATGGATAAATTATATTCAAAACAAATATGGGACTAAAAAGTACCATTTAGCTTATGAGTAGATTTTAGTGGGATATTGTTATTGGTACGTTGTTGGTAGTTATGTTAAAAGAGAGTTAAAGCGCATTATGAATTTGGTTAATTGTATATTATGCATAATTTTTATTTAGAATATGATTATTGTAACTATAATCCTGTATTTAGCTCTGGGAAGTGGGGGGGGAAGTGGGTGGGTTTGGGGTGGGAGGGATTTGGGGATATATTGTAAAATTTTGTTTTTGTAAAACTCTTTAATAATATATATAGATAGATAGATAGATAGATAGATAGATAGATAGATAGATAGATAGATAGATAGATACCCATTTGGGCAATACCTAAACACGCAATAGAAAATATAAATGTGGGATTTAAACATGATGTGACTACATATAAGGAAATTTTAAGTTTAGAAAGGAATATATGGCAATTAAAGCCATATAATATTTTAAAAGAAGAAAAGATTGTACAAACTTGGTTTCAGTATGGGCAATTACAAGCTAGATGGAAAGAGGACCAGAAAACTGGTTTTTCGATGACTGATGAAAACTTGGTAAAGCAAATTAGAGATCACAGACAAGCACATATAAAGAGGATATATAATGCATTGATAGAAATTGATTCAGAAACGGAACTTGTTAAAGATTGTATGATAAAGTGGGCTCAAAATTTTCAAGAAGTTATAACAATGGATACTTGGGAAAAGATCTGGGTTAGAAATGTGAAATTCACACAGGCCCAAAATTTAAGAGAGAATTTTTATAAAATGTTTTATAGATGGCATTTAGATCCTAAAAAATTAGCAAGTATGTATCCGAATTGCCAGCCCAAATGTTGGAGGTGTGGTTGTGAGGATGCAACGTATTTTCATATATGGTGGACTTGTAAAAAGGTTAAAGCTTTTTGGATTAAAATTTGGTGGAATATGCAAAAGATATTTAAGAAAAGGATAAAGTTTTCTCCACAATTGTTTTTATTGGGTATTATTACAGATACTTGGGTTGAAACTTAACATTAAGAAAACCAAGATCATGGCATCTGGCCCTCTCAATTCCTGGCAAATAGATGGGGAAGAAATGGAGGTAGTGACAGATTTTATTTTCCTGGGTTCCAAGATCACTGCAGATGGGGACTGTAGCCAAGAAATTAAAAGACGCTTGCTCCTGGGGAGGAAAGCCATGGCAAATCTAGACAGCACACTAAAAAGCAGAGACATCACCCTGTCAACAAAAGTACGTATAGTCAAGGCTATGGTCTTCCCAGTAGCAATGTATGGCAGTGAAAGTTGGACCATAAGAAAGGCTGAGCGCCAAAGAATTGAGGCCTTTGAACTATGGTGCTGGAGAAGACTCCTGCGAGTCCCTTGGACTGCAAGGCGATCAAACCGGCCAGTCCTAGAGGAGATCAATCCTGACTGCTCTTTAGAAGGCCAGATCCTGAAGCTAAAACTCAAATACTTTGGCCACCTAATGAGAAGGAAGGACTCACTGGAGAAGAGCCTAATGCTGGGAAAGATCGAGGGCAATAGAAGAAGGGGACGACAGAGAATGAGGTGGCTGGATGGAGTCACTGAAGCAGTAGGCGTGAGCTTAAATGGACTCCAGAAGATGGTAGAGGACCGGAAGGCCTGGAGGAATGTTGTCCATAGGGTCGCGATGGGTCGGACACGACTTCGCAGCTAACAACAACAACAACAGATACTACTGTTATAGATATTAAGTTGATGTTGAATTTAATTACGGCAGCGAGACTTTTAGTAGCGCAATATTGGAAGAAGGAAGAACTGCCGACTATAGAAGAGTGGACTTTAAAAGTCTCTAACTTGGCGGAGATGGCAAAGATTTCAGCGTATTTGAAAGACCAATCGCAACAGAGATACATTGTGGAATGGAGGAGATGGATTGATTATATTCAGAATAAATATGGGACTAAAAAGTTTCATTTAGCATTTGAATAAGTACTGGATCTATATGATGTATAACTAGTTAGTAGTTTTTATTAATATTTTGACAATGGCGAGTTAAATTGCGATAGAATTTAATGTTTTATTGTTGTTAGCATATTTTAGATTATGTTTGTTTGTATTTTTATACCCTGTATTCAGCTCTGGGAAGTCGGGGAGGGGGGAGGGTAGGGTAGGGAGGGGTTGGGGAGAGGGGAGGGGGAGAAGGGGTTTTTTTGTATTCAAAAATGTATTGTAAAACTTTTCAATTAAAAAAAAAACCCTATTGGCCGCCACCTAGAGTCCAGGGTATAATTAGCTGTATTCGCAGCCCTGTTCCCCAGTTCAGTTCCTGCAAGCAAATAAATAATGTTTCTTGCTGAACTCACTCGCCTCGTCTGTTCAATCAAGCACAGAACCCAGTACACAACAGTATTACTACTTTGTTTAGTTATTTTCCAATAATTTTTAGAGAACGTATTTATTTTAATGTTTAATTTTTGTGCTGGTCTGTGACTGTAATAAAGATTGTCATCGTTGTAAAGAGTCACCCTAAAAATAATAGAAGTTTCCAGATCATGGAATATTCTTTATTCAAGTCTCCATAAAGAGTTTCTATCTCTAAACAGCAACCAGAATTGGATAAGCTTTAATTATATTGCCAGACACCACTGAGATTTTAAGACTGATTCAAACTGCTTTTTATTTTGTATAATCTGGAGAAAAAAATTAAAACATAGTGTCATGCCCCCCCCCCTTGGAGCCTGAATCTGCTGAGGAAGGTGAGCTGGAACTGGAGGCGATCTCGGAGATCGAGGGGAGACGTCATTGGCTTCAGAGTAATATGGGGAGGAGCAGGCTAAGGCAGTCCAGAGCCTTTCAGGATTGGGACAGGATGAACAGGAGACACAGAGCTCAGGTGATGAGCAAGGGCCACCCCTCCTGATCCTAGAGCATGGAGAGTGGAGAGAAGGAGGGAACAACGCAGGCAGGCTCAACTACTGAAGGAGAGCAGCCCGCCCCTCTCCACAAGGCACACCTGGGAACTGAGACTTGAGATGCTGTGGGGAGAGGCATTTGTCTGGAACAAACACTGAATTATTGGAGGTTTGTGTGCCGTTGTCATTGGAAACAACTCTCTGATCTCTTGTTCTGTGTTGTGATTTCTACTTGTAAACCCTGAAACTCTGACCATTGGACTGGCTCACAAACTTGATTTGGTGCTCCAAACCTCAGTTTGAATTTCGGCTTTTCTTCTGAAACTACTCAGGCAAGCTTATATTTCCACAGACTTCTATGTTCCTTTCTTTGTTATCTACTTGGTCTTGAGTAAATTGCTGTTCTAATCTAAAAACCTTTGAAACGACTTGCAGTCAGAGGCTGCTGAAGTTTTGTGTGTGTGTGTCTTTACTTGTTCTGAGACTTGCCAGAAACGTGGGAGCATTTGGGGGAACATTTGGAGCAATAAAGGGGTGGTTTGAACTGTCAGCTGACTGTGTTGCCTCTGTGCTGTGCCCTGGGTCATTACAGAGAGGAAAATAAAACCACATTTAATATTTAATTGAAAGAAACTGTAATAGTCTAGTTATGACCTAACCACAACTTCCCCAGGGCAACCACAATCCCTAACCCCAACCCTATCACCAACTCACCTAGGGCAACCTCAATCCCTAACCCCCACTCCACCAGGTCAACCACAATCCCTAACCCCCAACCCTAACCCACACTCCCCCCTAGGGAAACCCTAACCCTAACCCCCACTGCCCCAGGGCAACCCCAACCTTAACCCTAACCCTCAATCCCCCCCAGGGCAACCCCAACCCTAAACCTAACCCCCACTCCCACCCAGGGCAACCCGAATCCTTACCCTATCCCTAAGCCAGTGAGCCGGGCTTCTTACCCATTTAAGGTTTGAGAATAGGATGAGATTGTTTCAGCCCCAATGTGTTCAGGGGAGGAGAATTCAGATTCTGGCATCCATCCATGAGTGCCAATGCTTCGTTCTCATTATTATAGACTTTTTAAAATAAACAATGCCTGAATGTTCCTTGATCTGTCTCATTAGTTGGAACCATGACATCCACCTCCTTAGGTCAACCTCAATCCCTAAAGCCAACTCTAACCCTAACCCCCACTCCCTCAGGGCAACCCCAACCCCAACTCCCCACTCCCCCAGAGCAACCACAATTCCTAACCCCCACTCCCCTAGGGCAGCAACAATCCGACCGATTGCGACTAAGAGCCCACATTAGGTCTTATCTCGCTGCGATAAGGGAGGCGAGGTCTAACCACTTCGCCACCCTTATCGCGTCCGCAGATAATCGCCCGGCCGCCCTGTTCAGGGTGACTCGCTCCCTCCTAAATCAAGAGGTGAGGGAGGATCCCTTGCAGGGTCGTGCCGAGGAGTTTAACCAGCATCTGTCGGACAAAATCGCTCGGATTCGGACCGGTCTGGGCAGAGTCTGGCGATCAGGACACGGGCGGTCTTGTCGATACCACCTGGGATGAGTTTGATTCTGTGACTCCGGAGGAAGTGGACAGGATTATGGGGAGGCTGAGCACCACCACATGTTTACTGGACCCGTGCCCTTCCTGGCTGGTCTATGCAGCCTGGGAGAGGACATGCAGCTGGTTCCAGGCAGTTATATCGGCTTCTTTGGGTGAGGGTAGCTTCCCCGCCGTCTTGAAAGAGGCGGTGGTGAGGCCTCTCCTCAAGAAGCCTGCCTTGGACCCAGCTGTATTGAACAACTTTCGTCCTGTCTCCAACCTTCGCTTTCTTGCGAAGGTTGTTGAGAGTGTGGTGGCGCATCAGCTCCCTCTGGTCCTGGATGAAGCGGATTATCTAGACCCATACCAATCGGGTTTCAGGCCCGGGCACAGCACGGAGACGGCATTGGTCGCGCTGGTGAATGATCTCTGGAGGGCTCGGGACAGGGGATATTCCTCTGTTCTAGTCCTATTAGACCTCTCGGCGGCTTTCGATACCATCGACCATGGTATCTTGCTGCGGCGTCTCAGGGGACTGGGAGTGGGAGGCACAGTCTTACAGTGGTTCTCCTCCTATCTCCAGGGACGTTCGCAGTCGGTGTTAGCAGGAGGGCAGAGGTCGACCGCGAGGTCTCTCGTTTGTGGAGTTCCTCAGGGGTCGGTCCTCTCGCCTCTCCTGTTCAACATCTACATGAAACCGCTGGGTGAGATCATTCGTGGTTTTGGAGTTGGGTATCATCAGTACGCGGATGATACCCAACTTTTCTTTTCGACCCCAAACCACCCCAGTGATGCCCTCAACGTGATGTCCCGTTGCCTGGAGGCGGTTCGGGTCTGGATGGGGAGGAACAGACTTCAACTCAACCCCGACAAGACTGAGTGGCTTTGCATATCTTCATCCCGGGTCTATTCGGACATTCCACCTCTTGTTATGGGGGGTGAACTATTACCCCCCGTAGATAGGGCTCGCAACTTGGGAGTCCTCCTAGATTCACGGCTCACCTTGGAAGACCATATAGGAGCTGTGACTAGGGGGGCTTTCGCCCAGGTTCGCCTGGTGCGCCAGTTGCGGCCCTATCTTAGCCGGGATGATTTATGCACGGTCACTCATGCGCTCGTGGCCTCTCGTCTGGACTACTGCAACGCTCTCTACATGGGGCTGCCCTTGAGGACCACCCGGAAGCTCCAACTGGTACAGAATGCAGCCGCGAGAGTTGTGTTGGGAGTCTCCCGATACTCCCACGTTACACCTTTGCTCCGTGAGCTGCATTGGTTGCCAGTTGCCTTCCGGGTGAGATTCAAGGTACTGGTAATGGTGTTCAAAGCCCTTCATGGCATGGGGCCGGAGTACCTTAGGGAACATCTGCTGCCGGCATCAAGCTCCCTGCGCCCTGTGCGTTCCCACAGAGAGGGCCTCCTCAGGGTGCCACCGATCAGAGAATGTCGATTGGTGGCGCCCAGGGGGAGATCCTTCTCTGTGGACGCTCCGGAGCTGTGGAATCAGTTGCCGGTAGAGCTCCGGATGGCGCCCGATCTTCGCTCCTTTCGTCGCGATCTCAAGACGTTTTTGTTTGTTCAAGCCGGCCTAGCCTGATGGGGATTGGTGGGGTTTTTATTTTTTTGTACTCTTAATTTTATTTTTGGGGTTTTATTATTGTATTAATTGTTTTAACTTGGGCAATTATTTAATCTTTTTTTAATGTTTGTACTTTGTATTTGACTTTTGCCCTGTGAACCGCCCTGAGTCCTCAGGGAGAAGGGCGGTATATAAATATTATTAAATTAAATTAAATTAAATTAAATCCCTAACCCCCACAACCCTAGCGCAACCACAATCTCTAAAGCCATCCCGAACCCTAACCCCCACTCCCCCAGGGCAACCACAATCCCTAACCCCCAACCCTAACCCAAACTCCCCCCCACAGGGCAACCCCAACCCCAAGTCTAACCCTCAGTCCCCTAGGGCAACCACAATCCCTAACCCCCACTCCCCTAGGGTAACCACAACCCCTAACCCCAAACCTAACCCTAACCGCCAATCCTCCCCAGGGAAACCCCAACCATAACCCTATCCCTAACTCCCACTCCCCCAGGGCAACCCCAATCCCTAACCCCCACTCTCCCAGGGCAACCACAATCCCTAACCCACACTCCCCCAGAGCAACCACAATCCCTAACCCACACTCCCCCGCAGAAACCCCAACCCCAAGCCTAACCATAAACCCCACTTCCCTAGGTCAACCACAATCCCGTGATGTCCCGTTGCCTGGAGGCGGTTCGGGTCTGGATGGGGAGGAACAGGCTTCGACTCAACCCGGACAAGACTGAGTGGCTGTGCATACCGGCATCTCGGGATATTCAGAATATTCCATCTCTTTCTATGGGGGGTGAGTTATTACCCCCCGTAGATAGGGCTTGCAACTTGGGAGTCCTCCTAGATTCACAGCTTACTTTGGAAGACCATATAGTAAATGTGACTAGGGGGGGCCTTCGCCCAGGTTCGCCTGGTGCGCCAGTTGCGGCCCTATCTAGACCGGGATGCCTTGCGTACGGTCACTCAGGCGCTCGTGACCTCTCGTTTGGACTACTGCAACGCTCTCTACATGGGGCTGCCCTTGAGGACCACTCGGAGGCTCCAACTGGTACAGAATGCAGCCGCACCCAGGGGGAGGGCGTTCTCTGTGCACGCGCCGGATTTATGGAACCATCTTCCGGTTGAACTCCGGATGGCGCCCGACCTTCGCTCCTTCCGGCGCAATCTAAAGACTTACCTGTTCGAACAAGCCGGCCTGGCCTGATGGGTGATGGGTTTGGGTTTTATTGTTTTTTATGTATTTTAACTTAACTTATTGTTATAGTTTTGGGGCATCTTGTTTAATCTTTTTTTAACTTTTGTATTCTTGTTATTATATTTGTATACCGCCCTGAGTCGTTCGGGAGAAGGGCGGTATACAAATATAATAAAATAAATAAATAAATAAATAAATAAATAAATAAATAAAGCCAACCCTAACCCTAACCCACACTCCCCCATGGCAAAACCAACACCAACCCTAACCTTAAGCCCTACTCCCCCAGGGCAACAATCCCTAACTCCCACTCCTTTAGGGCAACCACAATCCTTAACCCAAACCCTAACACTAACCCTCACTCCCCTAAGGTAACCACAATTCATAATCCCAACCCCAACCCTAACCCCCAATCCCCTAGAGCAACCACAATCCTTAACCCAAACCCTAACACTAACCCTCACTCCCCTAACCCACACTTCCTAAGGGCAACCACAACCCCTAACCCCCACTATCCCAGGGCAACCACAATTCCTAACCCGCACTCCCCCATGGCAAAACCAACACCAACCCTAACCCTAAGCCCTACTCTAAACACAACATGTAGGTGAAAAGAGATAGTGTTTCCCATGTTGAAGGAGCAAACAGCTCCCATGGCTGGAATTCATAAAGTCCCGGCTGGTCTGCATGTAGCCAGAAATCCAAGGTAGCCAATCAGAAGTCCCTCCCAATGGCCAATCCAAAACACAGATGTGACCAAGTAACTTAAAACTACATTACCCAAAAGGCTATCCCTTAAGGGAACAGTTCTTGATTCCTAAAATAGCTGTTTACTCTGACCAGCACACTCCCCACCTGGAATTATAAAATTTCCACTATTGGCTATTAACTAAAATAAACAAAGGCATAGCATCAAACAATGCGACTATGAGGTAGACACAAGATATGCATAGCTCGAGGTTCAATCTTCAAGTTTGGTCTTCCTTAACAGCAGTACCAGGTCGGTGATCAGCCTGGTGTAAAGCCTTTTAACGAAGGTCTGTGAGTCATGGCATGACTCTTGTGGCTTCGCGATATGGACTTCAACTTGACGAACTAGTCCATCAGAGCTGGGTAGAATTTGGTGCACAAGCCCTATGGGCCACGAGTTCCGATGCGCGTCCTTGTCTCTCAACAAGACAAGGTCTCCTTCTTCGAGATTAGGCTCTTTGGTCTTCCATTTGCAGCAATCCTGAAGGGTAGACAAGTATTCTTGCTTCCAGTGCTTCCAGAAGGTGTTGGCGAGCAGTTGAACTTGTCTCCATTGTTGTTTATACATATCTTTGGAAACAAAGTTCCCTAATGGTGCTGGCCACTTGCCTGTCTTCTGGGTTAGCAAGGTGGCAGGGGTGAGAATAGCTGGATTTTCAGGATCCCAGGAAACTGGAACCAAAGGTCAAGTGTTGATGATAGCTGCCACTTCTGCCATGAGGGTGGTGAGGATCTCATGCATCAGCGTGGGTGTCTGTGATGACCCAGGGCCCCGAACGGAGGCAAAGCAGTCAGCTAGCAAAGAAGTGGGTGAATTTAATTCAGATGACCATCAGGTATACTACTGCGGGCAAGAATCCCTCAGAAGAAATGGAGTAGCCTTCATAGTCAATAAAAGAGTAGGAAAAGCAATACTGGGATACAATCCTCAAAATGACAGAATGATCTCAGTTCGAATCCAAGGCAAACCATTCAATATCACAGTAGTCCAAGCCTATGCCTCAGCCACCGGTGCTGAAGAGGATGAAATTGTATGGTTCTATGAGGCCCTACAGCACCTTATAGAACTAACACCCAAAAATGATGTCCTTATCATCATGGGGGATTGGAATGCTAAAGTAGGAAGCCAAAAGATAAGCAGAATAACAGGCAAGTTTGGCCTTGGAGTACAAAATGAAGCAGGGCACAGGCTGATAGAATTTTGTCAAGAGAATACGATGGTCATAGCAAACACTCTTTTCCAACAACCCAAGAGACGGCTCTACACATGGACATCACCAGATGGTCAACACAGAAATCAGATTGACTATGTGCTCTGCAGCCAAAGATGGAGAAGCTCTATACAGTCAGTAAAAACAAGACCAGGAGCTGACTGTGGCTCAGACCATGAGCTTCTCGTTGCAAAGTTTAGGCTTAAACTGAAGAAAGTAGAGAAAAGCACTAGGCCACTCAGGTATGAATTAAAACATATCCCTGTTGAATATACAGTAGAGGTGACAAATAGATTTAAGGAATTAGATCTGATAGACAGAGTGCCTGAAGAACTATGGACAGAGGTTTGCAACATTGTACAACAGGTAGCAACCAAAACCATCCCAAAGAAAAAAAAATGCAAGAAAGCAAAATGGCTGTCTGAGGAAGCTTTGCAAATAGCTGAGGAAAGGTAGGAAGTGAAATGCAAGGGAGAAAAAGAAAGATACGCCCAATTGAATGCAGAATTCCAGAGAATAGCTAGAAGAGATAAGAATGCCTTCTTAAATGAACAGTGCAAAGAAATAGAAGAAAACAATAGAATAGGGAGGACCAGAGATCTTTTCAAGAAAATTGGAGAGATGAAGGGAACGTTTCATGCAAAAATGGTCATGATAAAGGACCAAAATGGCAGGGACCTAACAGAGGCAGAAGAGATTAAGAAGAGGTGGCAAAATTACACAGAAGAACTATACAAGAATGAGCTTAACGTCCCTGATAATCATGATGAGGTGGTCACTGACCTCGAGCCAGACATCCTAGAATGTGAAGTGAAGTGGGCCTTAGAAAAGCTGAGCAACAACAAGGCTAGTGGAGGTGACAGTATTCCAGCTGAGCTATTCAAAATCTTAAAAGACGATGCAGTAAAAGTACTACACTCAATTTGCCAGCAAATTTGGAAAACTCAACAGTGGCCACAGGATTGGAAAAGATCAGTTTACATTCCAATTCCAATGTTGGCAATTTGATCTCTAGTTCCTCTGCCTCTTCGAAATCCTGCCTGTACTTCTGGTAGTTCTCGATCCACATACTGCTGGAGTCTAGCTTGTAGGATTTTAAGCATAACTTTACTAGCATGAGAAATGAATGACAGGCACTCATTTCTCATGCTAGTAAAGTTATGCTTAAAATCCTACAAGCTAGACTCCAGCAGTATGTGGATCGAGAACTACCAGAAGTACAGGCAGGATTTCGAAGAGGCAGAGGAATTAGAGATCAAATTGCCAACATACGCTGGATCATGGAGAAAGCTAGAGAGTTCCAGAAAAACATCTACTTCTGCTTCATTGACTATGCTAAAGCTTTTGATTGTGTGGATCATAACAAACTCTGGCAAGTCCTTAAAGAGATGGGCATACCAGACCATCTTATTTGTCTCTTGAGAAACCTATATGCAGGCCAAGAAGCAACAGTGAGAACTGGACACGGAACCACTGATTGGTTCAAAATTGGGAAAGGAGTCCGGCAAGGCTGTATACTGTCGCCTTGCCTATATAACTTATATGCAGAGCACATCATGAGAAAGGCAGGGCTAGATGAATCAAAAGTTGGAATTAAGATTGCCGGAAGAAATATCAACAACCTAAGATATGCAGATGATACCACTCTAATGGCAGAAAGTGAAGAGGAACTAAAGAGCCTCTTGTTGCGAGTGAAGAAGGAGAGTGCAAAACTTGGGTTGAAACTAAACATTAAGAAAACCAAGATCATGGCATCTGGCCCTCTCAATTCCTGGCAAATAGATGGGGAAGAAATGGAGGTAGTGACAGATTTTATTTTCCTGGGCTCCAAGATCACTGCAGATGGGGACTGTAGCCAAGAAATTAAAAGACACTTGCTCCTCAGGAGAAAAGCCATGGCAAATCTAGACAGCACACTAAAAAGCAGAGACATCACCCTGTCAACAAAAGTGTGTATAGTCAAGGCTATGGTCTTCCCAGTTGCAATGTATGGCAGTGAAAGTTGGACCATAAAAAAGGCTGAGCGCCAAAGAATTGAGGCCTTTGAACTGTGGTGCTGGAGAAGACTCCTGCGAGTCCCTTGGACTGCAAGGCTTTCAAACTGGTCAGTCCTAGAGGAGATCAACCCTGACTGCTCTTTAGAAGGCCAGATCCTGAAGCTAAAACTCAAATACTTTGGCCACCTAATGAGAAGGAAGGACTCACTGGAGAAGAGCCTAATGCTGGGAAAGACTGAGGGCAAGAGAAGAAGGGGACGACAGAGAATGAGGTGGCTGGATGGAGTCACTGAAGCAGTAGGCATGAGCTTAAATGGACTCCAGAAGATGGTAGAGGATAGGAAGGCCTGGAGGAACGTTGTCCATAGGGTCGCGATGGGTCGGACACAACTTTGCAGCTAACAACAGCAACAACAACAACAAGCAAAGAAACAGTTCTTTAGTCATTGCCCAAGTTCTCTTAAAGCTCCCACATAAGCTGGCAAGAGTTCAAGCAACACACACACAGGCAAGACAGATAACACAAAAACAGAACATAAATAGTCCTTTTAACTCTCTGCTTGCCTGCAGTCTGTAAGGAGAGACTCAGAAATGTCTTCTGTGGCTGTGAAGCAGGAAACCGACCAGTCTGGATTTCAAAGTGACCAGAGCACAATTCATATCTCCAGATAACACGTTTGTTCCCGGCAAATGCCCCACCCCACAGCATCTCCTTATATCTTAGTCCCCAGATGTGCCTTGTGAAGTGGGCCAGGATGCTCTCCGCCCGAGCAATTGAGCCTGCCTCCGTTGTTCTCTCCTCCTCTCTGCTTTCCTTGATCTAGGATCAGGTGGGGGGGGCTTGCTCCTCACCTGCAATATGCCTTTCCTGTTTCAAACCTGAAGGGCCCTGGCCTGCCTCAGCCTGCTCTTCCCTACAGTCCTCCAAAGCCACAGACACCCCCTTCTGGGTCTCAACAAAGCACTACATGTCATCCTCAGAGTCAGGCTTGGATGGAGGCATGACAGTGTCTTTGTCAACATGGAATCCAGGATTTTGTGGGCTATGCCAATCATGCATTCCCATGCTCCTCCCATATGGTATGCATGGGGAGGGTTAAATGTCCATACACAGTTTTGGGCCTTCAGATATTTGTCAATTACTGAATCGAGGTGAGTGCCTTCATCAATCTGTAATTCCTTGCAGACTCCTAGAAAGTTAGTTCCGCGGTCAGATCTAAATACCTTAACTGGGCCTCTGTGGTCTTGGAACCTTCTTAGAGCGTTGATGAAGCAGGAAGTGTCCATGGATTCGATGACTTCAATGTGAACAGCTCGAATGCTAAGACATGTGAAAAGGATGGCCCAACGTTTGTTGTTAGCTTGACCACCTCTGGTACGATAAACAGCCATAGACCAAGGCCCAAAGACGTCTAGGCCTACATTGGTAAATGGCGGTCTGGGACTAGGGCGCTCGGGTGGCAGGTCAGCCATCAACCGGTGTTCTGTTGCACCCCGTTGATTGTGACAATGCAGGCACCTGTACAAAATGGTAGCGATGCACCTTTTGGCTCCCATGATCCAGAGTCGAGCAGCTCTAATGGCACCTTCTGTGAAGTGCCGGCCTTGATGGTGGACAGTTTCATGGTAGTGTTGGACCAGCAGGTTTGTTACATGTTGACGAGCGGGAAGGATGACAGGGTGCTTGATGTTTGGGGCTATTTTAGTCTTATTTAGACGCCCCCCCCTACTCGAAGTAAGTCATGGCTATCAAGGAACGGGTTCAACTTCAGCAGTGAAGTAGATCCCGGGATAAGCTTCTTAGCTTTCAGACACTCGAATACTACTGGGCATGCATCTTGTTGCACACTTCGTAGAATCCCTCTCTCGGCTTGGAGATAGCTGTCTGGAAAGCTTATCTTGTGATGCAGGAAACGGACGATCACTGCTACACCGAATATGAGAGGTCTCCATCTGGAGAAGCGTTCAAAGCGAGCTGGTTCTAGGGAATGGTTAAGGGGTGGTTTCTCTGTCTCCTTAATCATTGTCGACAAGCAGATGGCCTGGACAGTCATTTTCTTGTCCTGTCTGAGCAATTTGCTGGGTACCTGAGGTCGAACATCAGCATCTTGATCTGGGTCTAGAAGCTCATGATGTTCTGGTCTGTGTGACATCAGGCTGCTGGATGAGCCAAGAATTCGAGACCCTTTAGCCAGATCAATTGTGCCAACTGTGATGCAGGAATAGACCGCGTAGCCTGGTCCGCTGGGTTCTGATCTGTTGGCACATACCACCACTACTCAGGACCTGAAGATTTTCTGATCCTTTCCACTCTATTGTTTACATAGATGTAGAAGCATCTGCTTTGGTTGTGAATGTAGCCCAACACCACCTTGCTGTCTGTATAAAAGGTGGTGGGTTGTAGCTCAAGTTCTATCGTTTTCGTTATCAGGTCTGCGAGTTCTACAGCCAATACGACACCACAGAGTTCCAACCTAGGTACGGTGTGACCTTGTTGTGGTGCCAGTTTCGCCTTTCTCATGACGAAACCAGCGTGAATGTTGCTCTCCCCGCCATAGACAATGATGTATCCTACAGCTGTTATTGCCTTCATTGACGCATCTGAGAAAACATGCAACTTTTTCTTCGGTGCAGCGGCAGGTGAAATGGAAACATACATGCGCTGCACATGGATCCTTTGGAGACAACTTAGGGATGCATGCCACATCTCCCAATCTTGCTTCTGTTCTGGTGGAAGCGGCTTGTCCCAGTCTGTGGTGCTTTGGGAGAGCATGCACAGAAGGAGCCTCCCTTGGACCGTTACAGGTGCAGCAAACCCTAAAGGGTCGAACAAGCTATTCACTGTTGACAGAACTCCTCTTCTTCTGAAGACGGTCTTCTGTGCCAGAGCTATAAAGGTGAAGACGTCTTTCTTCAAGTCCCAACACAGACCGAGTCTGCATTGGATAAGAGGGGCATCGGTGCCAAAATTGAGGTCCTGTAATCCCTTAGCATGGTCTTCAGGATTGAAGGCTTCCAACACTTCTTCACTGTTGGATGCAATTTTGTGCAGCCTAAGGTTGGCTGCTGCTAGCATCTGGCATGTCCTTTTTAATATGTCTATGGCTTCTACTGGAGTGGGTACAGATTTTAGGCCATTGTCAACGTAGAAATCCCATTCTACGAAGCATCTGGCATCTGCACTGTATTTGGCTTCGCCCACACAAGCGGTGTTGTTAGGCATATGATGATAGCCTACATATTGGGTTGGAAATATATAAGCCATGATGATGTTGTATCTTTAAGAAGGTAATTGATCCATGGGCGTGTGAGGTTGCTCATAGCCATAAGAGGGAGCTAGAAACATAGATTCTCTCTCTCACTGGATCTCTCTGAATATCTGAGTTTGCTGATCGCTCTATTATTGCTATTTTGCTCTGTATCTGCATAATTGTGTTTTTGACCTCTGGACTGGTAAGAAGACTTTGTATTAGGATTTGTACTTGGACTGTTATTTTTGTGTATGACCTGGACTGTTTATTTTTGACCGTGCATTTTTGATTTTACACCACCTTAAAGTAAACTACTTTCTATTTTCACAACTCAGTGTATCTTGTGGTTACTGTGATCTTTTACTGCTCTCAATACCCTTCGTTGTCTGTGCAACTCCTTGGTAGAACAAGGAGACCTCTGCACAACAATTCCTAACAGGTGTGTTGCAGGCCGTAGTTAGTGATTGCAGGGGAAGAACCATTCCCGAAAATGTGCGCTCACATTCTGTATTCTGTTATCTGTTGGTTGTGCTGTTCATCACTGAACCACAGGAAGCGCAGGTAATTGCAATGGTCTTCCCTGATGTAGAATGAATAAAACATCTGTTGGATGTCATTCATGACTGCTATAGCTTCCTTTCTGAAGCAGATAAGCATGCCGAGCAAACTGTTGGTGAGATCAGGCCCTGTAAGAAGGACTTTGTTCAGTGAGATGCCTTGAAACTGCATGCTGGCATCGAACACTACTCATATCTGACCTGGCTTTTGTAGATGGTACACTCCAAAAAATGGTAGATACCAGCATTCTTCATCTGTCCTCAGGGGTGGGGCAATCTCAGCCTGTCCACTCTGGATCATCTTGTCCATGACCTCCACTAGATGAACTTTCATTTCGGGCTTCCTGTTCAGGATTCTCCTCAGACTGTTGAGGTGAGAAAGAGCTTGGTCATGGCTATTTGGCAGGCGCTGCCTGGGTATGCGAAAGGGTAGTGGGGCTACCCAGCTCCCAGTGGCATCCTGTAGAAATTTCTTATTCATGAGCTGCAGAAATTCTTTGTCCTCTATCGACAAGGCCAAGTCATTATCATCTTTACCTAAAATGGGTTTAATTGTTGAAAGCATGAAGTATTCTTGGCATGGTTTCAAGTGGGATGCTCTCCCATTCCTAAGAATGGAAGTCACGAAGACATTCACCTGGGTTGGAGCTTGCAGCTGATCGACACAGACCGTTCCTGAGATGACCCATCTGAGTTCTGTCTTGAGGGCCATTGGGGAGCCTATTGGGCCTCTGACCATTCCATGACAAGCAAAGACGTCAGGGGCATCTACTCCCAACAGAAGCAGGATTTCGGCTTCAGGATCTAGGGCAGGAAAGTGATCAGCCATGTGTGTCAAGTGAGGTATGGTGTTTGCTACTTCTGGTGTTGAAATATGACTGTGATTATCTGTTAAGGTGTCCCATTCTAGCAATGGTGGCAGTGGGAACCGTGAACTCCCATCTAATGACTCTATGCAGAGTCCAGTGACTTTCCTCCCCGCCGTGCTCTGGGGCCCAGTGCACATTGATATTGTGAAAGGCGTTTCTTCACTTTGGACATCAAAGAGGTCAAAGAATGCTGACCTAGCTAATGAGTGATTGCTTTGTGTATCCATTATTACATACATCTTCACGGCTTCTTCTGGGTGTCCAGCGGCGTAGACCTTAGCAGATCTGGTGGCATGAACGAGGGAATGGTGAGTCCCCACATACTGACATGCAATTGACACTCGCGGTCACCTCTGGGTGCACTTTGGAGCCATGCTGAGGCTCCTTGGTCAAAGGAGGAGTAGAAGTTGCTCTTTGTAGCAGCTCAGAGTCTGGACGCAGGGCTTCCAGGTGCTTGTCACTCTCACATAGGTGGCATTTCACCTTAGCTGCGCAAGCTTTGGCCATGTGTTTCATAGACTCACAGCACTTGTAGCAGACCTTGTACTCCCTGATCAAAGCTTTTCTTTTGTCCAGGGACTTCTTTCCAAATTCTCTGCACTTGTTCAGAGAATGTGAGGACTTATGGAATGGACAGATCAGGTCTTTCTTTGTTTGCAGAGGTTTAGATTGAGCTTTCTTCGAAAATTGCTCGTCTGAATTCTTCGTGGGCAAGGTAGTGACCTCTGTTTTATGCACGGATACAAGGGTTTTTCCCTTTGTAGTTTGCAATGGACCCTTGGTTGAACAAGAGTTCTGACAGGCCTTTTTGGCAGCTGGAAACAATTTTTCTCTGATGCTGAGGTTTCAAGGGTCATTGCACAGCTTCATATGGTGGGCAACAAATTCTTCAAGAACAAATTCTTCTCTGCCTAGGTTGTTTGCCTTGTAAGCATCAGATAACTTGATCTATTCTTCACTTAACTGCTGTGGTAGTTTTTGAATGATAGGCTTTTGCATCCTGAACTGGTTGAGACAGATAAGTCCCAGCAAGGTGGGATCTTCTTGTGCTGTCCGCAGCTGTGTAAGGAAAGCAGAGAATTTCCACAGCTTGTGAGGTTCACTGATACTGATGTCAGGGAATTCGTTGTTACGATGAAAGAATGAGGATTCCGTCAATGTAGATGCGCCATACTGCTGATTGAGCCTATCCCAAGCTCGCCTAAGGGCAGTGACTGGGTTACCTAGTTGGGATGAGTAGATGTCCTTTACTACTTCTGCAGATTCTGGTCCCAGCCATGCTTTCATATGTCTGAGCTCTTTGGCTGGCCGCAATCCTTCGTCGTGAATGGTATTCATGAATATATGCTTCCATAATAAATACTCCTTCCCCGACTTGTCAGAGAATTTCTGCACACCACTGGATGCCAAATCCAACCTTCCTTTCCAGGGTGACCCTTCTCTCCTTCTTCTCAAGGATGTTGGAGGATACATTGGTCCTGTATAGGAGTTGTAATCAGGGTGAGGTGGTATGATGTTGAAGTCATTAGGAGCATGATTAGGGGCTTCTCGTTGATCCTCATAGGCATAGCTCCCAAGACTTGCTGCCTCAAGTCATAAAGTTTCTGAGATGTTTCTGTCTTTTCTAAATTTTGGACATCAAGATCTGCACACATGTTGAGGTTATTTGGAGGGACCAGCTCTTATGGCACATTAGAGGTTTCTGCCATGACTAGGGAAGACTAAAAGGATTTCCTGGATACTTTAGAAGACTTCAGTACAATTCACTCTTTGATCACCAGGGTGCGCTGTATGTGGGTAGCTTGAATACAAGCCTGTTGTTTGCAGATTAGCCACCAGAGGACGCTGCATCTAGACCACACTTGGAATAAACTGGCTGTTGCCAGTTCCCTTTGATGAGAATTGTGAGGCTGGCTGCCCAGTTCTCTAATCTATTAGGGTTTGATCTCCCGAGGTTGAAATCTCAACATGGACTGTAGGTGCCTTGCAACTCTAAAGGGGGTTGGCTTCGCTAGTTCCTTTTAAGCAAGATTCAAGGGAACAGCTGGATAGCTGGCTTCAGTTAAACGTAGGCTAGGATTGTTTCTCTCGCCTGGAAGCATTTCAACGTGAAGAGACTTCCTGTAGCAGCTCTCGGTTTTCACATGCAGAAAGAGCTGGCTAGCTGGCTTTATCATGCAAATTCTCAGTCTCAGAGCAATTTCTTATGAAACACAGAGTCCTTTTTCCTTTGGGCAAAGATACTCTCTTTTCACTGTTGTGTCTCAAGCAAAGGAGGCTACTATTGCTTGATACAAGCAGATAAACTCCACGGAAAGGGTTTCATGCAGATTACATTAATTCATCAGGCATTCTCTAAACATTAACTCACAGTTACTGGAGAGCTTCTTCTGAAGCACATTTCATAATCTAAATGCAACACGTAGGTGAAAAGAGATAGTATTTCCCATGTTGAAGGAGCAAACAGCTCCTGTGGCTGGAATTCATAAAGACCCAGCTGGTCTGCACATAGCCAGAAATCCCAGGCAGCCAATCAGAAGTCCCTCCCAATGGCCAATCCAAAACACAGATGTGACCAAGTAACTTAAAACTACATTACCCAAGGTTTGGCAGCATCAGGACAAGTTGGGAAAGTCAGTGCTCAGCTTTCCAGCTTGGTTTTTTCTTTGTCTAGCGACCCTTAAAGGGTCGGAAAGTTGCCCTGGAGGGGCAATGAAGGAGGAGGGATACTTCAGGAGCTCAGATCAGGGGGCACCTGATCAGAGCAAACTGTAGGACCCTCTGGAAAACGAAGAGAAAGGCTGTTTTAAATCTCCGGCCATAGGCATCTCCAGCGAGAAGCAAAGAATCATAAATCAGAGGAATTCCAACTGCGTGCTGAAGCTGGGTGAGCAAGATGTTTCCTTTTCTTCTCTTAGAGGATTATAAATGTTGAACCCCTGAGTGGAAAGAGCTGGAAAGTAAAGACTCCCAGAAGATTTACAAGTGGCGAGTAATTACATGGGGGAGGAAGAGGCTCTTTGTTAAAAATACTGGACATTGATAAATAAGCTAAGGAGGAAATCTAGTGGTGAAAAAAGAACGAAATTTTTGTAACATTCTTTGTTGACTGAAATTCAGCCTTGGAAAGAACAGCTGCAGCTGATAAAGCTGCTTTGTTATGAGACTGAGATTCAAAGTTACTTCTATTGAATTTGACTAAATTTAAACAGACATTGTTTTGGCTATAGACTGTAAACTTCAAAATGACTTCATCGAATATTACTAGACTTATGAAAAAAACTTCTTCTGCACCCTCAGTAGGACAATCTAGTCCTACAACACAGGGATCTATTGAAGCTATGTTGCAAAGGGAAAAGACCACAGCTCAAAGTGAAACACAGACTTCATTAAAATTTCTTCAGGATCTTATGTTAAAGAATCAAGAGACTTTGGAAAAAAACCACTTAGAGACACAAGAGAATTATAAAATCACACAAGCAACACTGGAGAATTTAAATGAAGAAATTTTGGATATAAAGGGAAAATTGGAAACTCAAAATCAAATGATACTAAAAAATCAACAGAAGATATATAAGATTGAAGAAAAAACAGATGATAATGACAAAAAGATAGAAATGTTACTGCGAGAAAATGAAAAATTAGACAATGAAATTAAGATTTTAGAGATGGCAAATGCGGAACACTATTTAAGGTTCCAAAATATTCCTGAAGATAGAGCAGAAAACATAGAAGAGGTGATTATTGATACCCTGGAGGAGGCTCTGAAAGCAGACCGAGGGGAAATTCAAATTGAACTAGATGGGATATTCCGCTTCAACTCAAGCTATGCAAGAAGAAATAAGTTACCAAGAGAAGTACATGTATGGTTTGCAAGGAAGACAACAAGAGATGAAATACTGCAGAAAGTAAGAGATGAACCAATACAATATAAAAATAAAGAAATTGTGGTTTTAAAACAGATACCTAAGAAAGTCAGAGATTCACGAAGACAGTACCATTTTTTGACTACGAAGTTGATGGCTAATGGCATAAACTTTAGATGGTTGATGCCAGAAGGCATCTTAATAAACTGGAACAATACAAGATATAGACTTGATTCAATTTGGAAAGCAGAAGACTTTGAAGAGAAGAATAGGTCAATTTTGGATGAAGGAGTAAAAAGAGGTCAAGGGGAGAGTAAAGAACAGAAACAAACAGAAGAGAAGACTCAAGGAGCAACTGCACAAACAAAAGAACACAAAGAGGAAGGTCTTCAAAAGGGGGAGGATGAAGGACCTGCTAGAGAACAAAGAACTACTAGATCGGTTAGACCAAAATATAAGTAAATGGAAATGGATAAAGAAAGTGGAATTTTTTCAGTAAACATAAATGGACTGAACTCTCCAATTAAAAGAAACAAGATTTTTAGGAAACTATGGAAACTGAATTTGGATATAATTTGTTTGCAAGAAACACATATAAAAGCACAACATCATAAACTATTGGAATATCCAAAAATTGAAAAACTTTATTATACATCAGCACAACAGAAAAAAAGAGGAGTAGCTCTATATATTAAAGAGACAATAAATTTGAAAATGGTATATTCAGATGAAGAAGGAAGAATATTAATGGTAGAAATTTATCTGCATCAAAAACAAATATTATTAGTGGCAATTTATGCACCGAATAACAATCAGGAAAAAATTTATAAAAACCTACATAGAAAAATAATAGAAATTGAGTATCAAAATATCTGTTTACTAGGAGATTTTAATGCAATAACAGATGAAAAAAATGGTTATAAAAGTAACAAAACAAGGAAAAATGGTAGAGGAAGATTACCTAAGACAACAACAACAACTTTATTGATTAGCCCTTGGGCCATATCAAAGTGCAAAGTTCCAGCAACAAACCATCACCAAAACTTGATAAAAGCAATCTAAAATGGAATTAAAATAAAATACAATTTAAGATGAAATAGTAATAAAATACAAATTTAAGATATAGATAAAATATAAATTATAGACCAATATCACTTTTGAATACGGACTACAAGATATTTGCTAAGGTTTTAGCAGATTGATGAGGGTTCTGCAACAGATAATTCATGGGGACCAAACTGGGTTTATCAGTGGTAGACAAATGAAAAATAATGTGAGGCATATAGTAGACTTGTTGGAATTTTTGGAAAGGAACAACCAGATCCCTGCGGCGCTGATCTTTTTAGATGCCGAAAAAGCCTTTGATCAATTGGATTGGCAATTTCTGATGAAAGTTTTAGATAAAATGAATTTTGGGGATAAATGCTTACAACCAATTAGGGCAATATATAAAAAACAAACAGCCCGAATAATAGTAAATAATAGTTTGACTGAAGTATGTAATATTGAAAGGGGCACAAGACAAGGGTGTCCGTTGTCACCTTTATTATTTATCTTAACATTGGAGATATTATTGATTAAAATACGGAATTCGGGAAAAATTAAGGGAATTCAAATTAGAGATCAGGATTATAGACTGAGGGCGTTTGCAGATGATCTGGTTGTTACGGTGACCCAGCCAAAAAATTCTGTTGTGGACCTGATGGAGATAATAATGCAATATGGGAAGGTTTCTGGATTTAAGGTTAATGTACAAAAAACTAAAATATTAGCCCAAAACATGACAGTATCGCAAAAAGCCCTTCTAGAAGGGTTAACTGGATTTGAGATTGTTAAAAGGGTTAAATATTTGGGGATGTATTTGTCACCCTCAAATGCAAAGTTATATAAAAATAATTATGAAAAATTATGGGGAAAAATTCAAAAAGAATTGGAGAGTTGGAAAAAACTGCAGTTGTCTCTACTGGGAAGAATTGCAGCAGTGAAAATGAATGTTTTGCCTAAATTTCTATTTTTATTTCAAATGATACCTATTCTTAAAAAAGACTTAAATTTGGAGGAATGGCAAAAGGGTATCAATAAATTTGTATGGGCAGGGAAAAGGCCACGAGTCAAATTTAAAATTATGCAGGATACGCGTGAAAGAGATGGTCTTAAAATGCCCAACTTTAAATTATATTATGAAGCTGCTGCGTTGTCAGCGATAAGTGATTGGATTAATTTAACACAAGGGAGATTATTAAATCTTGAAGGCCACGACTTGTTATTTGGCTGGCATGCATATTTATTGTATGATAAGAAGGTAGATAATGTGTTTAAAGTGCATATTTTAAGACAGGCATTGTTGAGAGTTTGGAAAAAGTATAGACATAAGCTAAACTACAAGATACCTTTGTGGGCAATTCCGAAACATGCAATAGAAAACATAAATGTTGGCTTCAAACATGATGTGACTACAGGTGAAACTCGAAAAATTAGAATATCGTGCAAAAGTTCATTTATTTCAGTAATGCAACTTAAAAGGGGAAACTAATATATGAGATAGACTCATTACATGCAAAGCAAGATAGTGCAAGCCGTGATTTGTCATAATTGTGATGATTATGGCTTACAGCTCATGAAAACCCCAAATCCACAATCTCAGAAAATTAGAATATTACATGTAATCAATAAAACAAGGAGTGTACATAGAACAATATCGGACCTCTGAAAAGTATAAGCATGCATATGTACTCAGTACTTGCTTTGGGCCCCTTTTGCAACAATTACTGCCTCAATGCGGCCTGGCATGGAAGCTATCAGCCTGTGGCACTGCTGAGGTGTTATGGAAGACCAAGATGCTTCAATAGTGGCCTTCAGCTCTTCTGCATTGTTCGGTCTCATGTCTCTCATCTTTCTCTTGGCAATGCCCCATAGATTCTCTATGGGGTTCAGGTTAGGCGAGTTTGCTGGCCAATCAAGCACAGTAATTCCACGCTCATTGAACCAGGTTTTGGTGCTTTTGGCAGTGTGGGCAGGTGCCAGGTCCTGCTGGAAAATGAAGTCAGCATCCCCATAAAGCTCGTCTGCGGAAGGAAGCATGAAGTGCTCCAAAATCTCCTGGTAGATGGCTGCGTTGACCCTGGACTTAATGAAGCACAGTGGACCAACACCAGCAGATGACATGGCTCCCCAAATCAACACAGACTGTGGAAACTTCACACTGGACTTCAAGCATCTTGCAGTGTGTGCCTCTCCATTCTTCCTCCAGACTCTGGGTCCTTGGTTTCCAAATGAGATGCAAAAGTTGCTCTCATCAGAAAAGAGGACTTTGGACCACTGGGCAACGGACCAGGTCTGTTTTTCTTTAGCCCAAGTAAGACGCTTCTGACGTTGTTTGTTGTTCAGGAGCGGCTTGACAAGAGGAATACGACATTTGAAGCCCATGTCCAGGATCCGTCTGTGTGTGGTGGCTCTTGATGCACTGACTCCAGCCTCAGTCCACTCCTTGTGAAAGTCCCCAACACTTTTGAATGGCCTTTTCCTGACAATCCTCTCCAGGCTGCGGTCATCCCTGCTGCTTGTGCACCTTTTTCTTCCACACTTTTCCCTTCCACATAACTTTCTATTAATGTGCTTTGGGGAACATCCAACTTCTTTTGCAATTACCTTTTGAGGCTTTCCCTCCTTATGGAGGGTGTCAATGATGGTTTTCTGCACAACTGTCAGGTCAGCAGTCTTTCCCATGATTGTGATTCCTACTGAACCAGACTGAGTGACCATTTGAAGGTTCAGGAACCCTTTGCAGGTGCTATGACTTAATTAGCTGATTAGAGTGGGACACTTTGAGCCTAGAATATTGCACCTTTTCACAATATTCTAATTTTATGAGATTGTGGATTTGGGGTTTTCATGAGCTGTAAGCCATAATCATCACAATTATGACAAATCACGGCTTGACCTATCTTGCTTTGCATGTAATGAGTCTATCTCATATATTAGTTTCCCCTTTTAAGTTGCATTACTGAAATAAATGAACTTTTGCACGATATTCTAATTTTTCGAGTTTCACCTGTACATATAAGGAGATCTTAAGTTTGGAGAGGAACGTATGGTGTTTGAAGCCGTATAATCTTTTACGAGATGAGAAGATTGTTCAAACTTGGTTTCAATATGGTCAATTACGGGCCAGGTGGAAAGAAGACCAGAAAATTGGTTTCTCAATGACTGATGAAAATTTGGTAAAGCAAATTAGAAATCAGGGTCCAGCACATATCAAACGGATATATCTTGCATTGATAGAAATTGACTCAGAAACAGAACTTGTTAAAGATTGTATGATAAAGTGGGCTCAGAATATTCAAGAAGTTATCACAATGGACACTTGGGAAAAGATCTGGGTGAGAAACGTAAAATTTACACAAGCTCAAAATTTAAGAGAGAACTTTTACAAAATGTTTTATAGGTGGCATTTAGATCCTAAAAAGCTTGCAAGTATGTATCCGAACTACCAACCTAAATGTTGGAGATGTGGTGGCAAAGACGCAACGTATTTTCATATATGGTGGACCTGTAAAAAGGTTAAAGCTTTTTGGATTAAAATCTGGTGGAATATGCAGAAGATATTTAAGCAAAGGATAAAGTTTTGTCCGCAGTTGTTCTTATTGGGCATAATTACAGATACTACTGTTGTGCATACCAAGTTGATGCTGAACTTAATTACGGCAGCAAGACTTTTAGTAGGTCAATATTGGAAGAAGGAGGAACTGCCGACTATAGAAGAATGGACTCTAAAAGTTTCTGACCTGGCGGAAATGGCAAAGATTTCGGCCTATTTGAAAGACCATTCGCAACAACGTTATATTATGGAGTGGAAAAAGTGGATTGATTATATCCAGAACAAATATGGGACCAAAGAGTTTCATTTAGCATTTGTATAAGTTTTTTTTATATGATATTAGTATTGTTTGTAGTCATTTCATATGAGCTAGAGTGCGATAGACTTAATAGTTTATTGTTGTTAACATATGGTTGTTTATGATTGTTTTTACTTTTATACCTTGTATTTAGCTCTGGGAAGTCGGGGAGGGGGGAGGGGGGAAGGGGGGGGAGGGTTAGGAAGGGTTAGGAACGGTTGGGTGGAGGGAGGGGGGAAGGGATTGTTAAAGATAAAATGTATTGTAAAACTTTTCAATAAAAAAGAAAAGATATAGATAAAATATGATAACATTATATTTCGGAGTTGCCCTTTAAATCTACCCCAATCAGTCCCACATATGCAGATCTTAACCGGATCATTTTGTTTAAATACTGTGCTACGTTAAATGTTATTTTCAAGTTCTGACCGGACATAAGTTATTTTGATATGGGGATCCCAATGGGTCATTCGTTTGGTATATAGACCAAGATACCTGTCTCTCACCCTCTTATACAGACAACAGTCAAATAGGATGTGAGCCAGGTCCTCTACCTCTGCCGCTCCGCAAATGCAGAGACGCTCATTGTACGGTATAGCATGAAATCTCCCATATCTGACCATTGTATCAAGCTGTTCGAATCTCGCTCTCGTAAATATCTCCCTAAGATGTTTTGGGAGTTGTAACTTCAAATAACTGTCCACTTGAAAAGTACATTTGTATTTACTCAGCCATTTTAAATTACCCACCTTACTAAGGATAGCTATATCAGTTTGTGCTTCTATATCCTTAATTCTTTGGGCAACTCTTTTTTTAGATTGTTCTCCTGTTATGCAAGAAACAGGAAGGCCACAGCTTCTTACAAAATTTGTTAGTTTGGTGATCCAGGAGATTTGTGATTGTAGTTTTATTTGTTCTAGTAGGCATAATTTGGGCAATCTATCAGTCTCCATTTCATTAACTTTGCACCAGTAATTATAAGCTCTAATTTTAGATAATGCCTGAATTGTATGAATTCCCAATTCAGCTCTAACTGCTGCAGCAGATGTTCTTGGATCTACACCCAAAATTTAATTTAATTTTTTTAAATTTAATTTAATTTGTATACCGCCTTTCTCCCGAAGGACTCAGGGCGGTGAACAGGGCAATAAATACTAAAATACAAAAGTACAAAAATTAAGAAGAGATTAAACCATAATGCCCAATAAAAACAGATAAATACATAAAAACATAATAAAATCCCAAAACCCATCAGACCAGGCCGGCTTGTTCAAACAAATAGGTCTTAAAATCACGTCGGAAGGAGCGAAGGTCGGGGGCCATCCGGAGCTCTACCGGTAAACGGTTCCACAGATCAGGCGCACCCACAGAGAACGCCCTCCCCCTGGGGGCCACCAGTCGGCACTCTCTGACCGGTGGCACCCTGAGGAGGCCCTCTCTGTGGGACCAGACTGGGCGGAGGGAAGTTGACACCGGCAGCAGGTGCTCCCTAAGGTACTCCGGACCCATGCCATGTAGGGCTTTAAAGGTCATTACCAGCACCTTGAATCTCACCCAGAAGACAACAGAAAACCAATGCAGCTCGCGGAGCAGAGGTGTAACATGGGAGTATCGGGAAACCCCCAACACAACTCTCGCGGCTGCATTCTGCACCAGTTGGAGCCTCCAAGTGGTCCTCAAGGGCAGCCCCATGTAGAGAGCGTTGCAGTAGTCTAACCGAGAGGTCACGAGCGCATGAGTGACTGTACGCAAGGCATCCCGGTTTAGATAGGGCCGCAACTGGCGCACCAGGCGAACCTGGGCGAAGGCCCCCCTAGTCACAGTTACTATATGATCTTCTAAAGAAAGCTGTGAATCTAGGAGGACTCCCAAGTTGCGAGCCCTATCTGCGGGGGGTAATGACTCACCCCCCATAGTAAGAGATGGAATAATCTGAGTTTCTCGAGATGCCGGTACGTACAGCCACTCAGTCTTGTCAGGGTTGAGCTGAAGCCTGTTCCTCCCCATCCAGACCCGAACCGCCTCCAGGCAACAGGACATCACGTCGAGGGCATCACTGGGGTGGTTTGGGGTCGAAATAAAAAGCTGGGTATCCTCAACATACTGATGATACCCAACTACAAAACCACGAATGATCTCACCCAGAGGCTTCATGTAGATGTTGAACAGGAGAGGCGAGAGGACCGACCCCTGAGGTACTCCACAAGCGAGAGGCCTCGAGGTCGACCTCTGTCCCCCTGCCAACACCGACTGCGAATGTCCCAGGAGGTAGGAGGAGAACCACTGAAGAACCGTGCCTCCCACTCCCAATCCCCTGAGACGCCGCAGCAAGATACCATGGTCGATGGTATCAAAAGCCGCTGAGAGGTCTAATAGGACTAGGACAGAGGAACATCCCCTGTCCCGAGCCCTCCAGAGATCATTCACCAGAGCGACCAATGCCGTCTCCGTGCTGTACCCGGGCCTGAAACCCGATTGGTACGGGTCTAGATAATCAGCTTCATCCAGGACCAAAGGGAGCTGATGCGCCACCACGCTCTCAACAACCTTCGCAAGAAAGCGAAGGTTGGAGTCCGGATGAAAGTTGTTTAATACAGCTGGGTCCAAGGCAGGCTTCTTGAGGAGGGGTCTCACCACCGCCTCCTTCAAGGCGGCAGGGAAACTACCCTCACTCAAAGATGCAGATATCACCGCCTGGAGCCAGCCTCGTGTCCCTTCCTGAGCTGCATAAACCAGCCAGGAAGGGCACGGGTCCAATAAACACGTGGTGGAGCTCAGCTGCCTCATAATCCTGTCCACTTCCTCCGGAGTCACAGGATCGAACTCCTCCCAGATAACATCGACAAGACCACCCATGTCCTGATCGTCAGACTCTGCCCAGTCGGAGTCCAAACCGGTCCGAATCCGAGCGATTTTGTCCGACAGATGTTGGCTAAACTCCTCGGCACGACCCTGCAAGGGATCCTCCCTCACCTCCTGGTTAAGGAGGGAGCGGGTCACCCTAAACAGGGCGGCCGGGCAATTATCTGCGGACGCGATGAGGGTAGCGAAGTAATTAGACCTCGCCATCCTCATCGCCGTGAGATAAGACCTGGTAAAGGATCTTAGTCGCAATCGGTCGGATTCAGACCGGCTGGATCTCCAACAGCTCTCTAGGCCCCGTCTCCGACGCTTCATCTCCCGGAGCTCCGCAGAAAACCATGGAGCCCGCTGGGATCTGCACCGGGTCAGGGGCCGCAAGGGTACAACTCGGTCAAGTGCCTCCGTGGCTGCCTTTTCCCAGGCTTCCACTAAAGCATCCGCCGAGCTGTGAGCAGAGGAGGCAGGTGGGGACCCCAGCGCTGCCTGGAACCTCTCAGGGTCCATTAAGCGCCTGGGGTGGAACCATCTAGTTGGTTCAACAAGCCCACAGCGGGGAGTGGCAAAACGGAAGACCAGCCTCAGGAGATGATGATCGGTCCATGACTGGGGCAAAACAATTGGAAAACCCCCACCAGGATCATCTAACCACCGTCCAGATAGGAAAACCAAATCAAGGGTGAGGCCCCCCACATGAGTCGGTCCCTGAATTACTTGCGTCAGGTCCATGGCCGTCATGGAAGCCATGAACTCCCGAGCTAACTCAGATGATCCTCCCAGGGATGGTAGATTGAAGTCACCCAAAACCATAAGTTTGGGGAACTCAATCACCAGCCCCGAGAGGATATCGAGAAGCTCAGGCAGGGCTGCTTCTGCGCGACTAGACGAAAGGTACACCAGCAGCAAGCCCAACTGCGCCCTAGGACCACATCTCAGGAGGAGGGACTCACACCCAGCTATTTGGACAATGGTGGCCTCCTGCGGACACAAGGTCTCCCTCATAACTACCGCCACTCCCCCGCCCCTACCCTGAGCCCAAGGCCGGTGCAGCACCCGGAAACCTGGTGGGCAAAGATCAAGCAGAGGGACACCACCCTCTGGGCCCAACCAGGTCTCCGTAATGCATGTCAGGTCCGCATGCTCACCCCCCAACCAGATCCCGGATGAGAGGAGCCTTATTGACAACGGACCTGGCATTCAAATACACCAGCTGGAGCTCAGGAGGCTGCACATCCTCCTGAGATGCTGGGACTGTGTTTGTTCTAAAATTGTGGTTGAATAAAGACCCCAAATTTCTGCTCCATACAAGAGCATTGTCGTAACCTTAGCCTTATAAACCTTGAGTAATGGAGCTAGGGACCCTGGGTAAACTATGGTTCTTTAGTTTGAGCAATAAGTTCAAACGGGCTTTTGCTCTAAATGTACTCCGTTGATGATGGCAGGCCCAAGATCCAGTCTTGGAAAAAGTTACTCCCAAATATACAAAGGTATTAACCTGCTCAATTGGTTCACCATCTAATTGCCACTTATGTCTCTGATGGTTTCTTCCAAACACCATTATTTTCAATTTGGATTTGCTAATGATTAGGGAGTTATCCTGGCAATAAGAGCTGAATCTTCTTAATAGCCTACGTAATCCTACTTGTGAGTATGATAATAAAATCAGATCATCAGCATACCGCACCCTCAAACAGGTACTTGTGTAAAGGGCTTTAATCAAGGCCAGGAGTCTGGGTTCTATTTTAAGAGATGTCAATTTACTCCATAGTATGTCTCTATTTACCATATCAAATGCTGCTGTAAGGTCTATAAAAGCAGCAAACAGGGGTCTCCTCTTATAGGCATATTTGGCAATTAGATGGTTCAAGACAAAGCAAATAATAATAATAATAATAATAATAATAATAATAATAATAATAATAATAATAATAATAATAATAATAATAATAATAAAGTTGGAAGGGACCTTGGAGGTAATCTAGTCCAACCCCGTGCTCAGGCAGGAAACCTTATACTATTTCAGGCAAATGGCTGTCCAGTCTCTTCTTAAAAACCTCCAGTGTTGGAGCATTCACCACCTCTGGAGGCAGGTTGTTCCACTGGTTAATTGTTCTAACTGTCAGGAAGTTTCTCCTTAGTTCTAGGTTGCTTCTCTCCTTGACTAGTTTCCATCTGTTGCTTCTTGTCCTGCTTTCAGGTGCTTTGGAGAATAGCTTGACTCCCTCTTCTTTGTGGTAGCCCCTGAGATATTGGAACACTGCTATCATGTCACCCCTCACCCTTCTCTTCATTAAACTACACATACCCAATTCCAGCAACCGTTCCCTATATGTTTTAGCCTCCAGCCCCCTAATCATCTTTGTTGCTCTTCTCTGTACCCTTTCTAGAGTCTCGACATCTTTTTTACATCGTGGTGACCAAAACTGGATGCAGTATTCCAGGTGTGGCCTTACCAAAGCATTGTAAAGTGGTATTAGTACTTCACTTGATCTTGATTCTATCCCTCTGTTAATGCAGCCTAGCACTGTGTTGGCTTTTTTGGCAGCTGCAGCACACTGCTGGCTCATATTGAAGTGATTGTCTACTAAGACTCCGAGATCCCTCTCACAGTTACTACTATTGAGCAAGGTACCACCTATACTATACCTATGCATTTGATTTTTCCTGCCTAAATGTAGAACCTTACTTTTTTCACCATTGAATTTCATTTTGTTAGATAGTGCCCAGTGTTCGAGTCTGTCCAGATCCTTCTGTATCTTAAGCCTATCTTCTGGAGTATTGGCTATTCCTGCCAGTTTGGTGTCGTCTGCAAATTTGATGAGTTCCCCATCTATCCCCTCATCCAAGTCGTTAATGAAGATGTTGAAGAGCACTGGGCCCAGAACAGAGCCCTGGGGCACCCCACTACACACTTCCTTCCATGTAGATGCGGTTCCATTGAGGACCACACGCTGAGTACGGCCTGTCAGCCAGCTACGAATCCATCTGGTGGTAATGCTATCTAACCCACATTTTTCTATCTTATCAAGTAGTAGGTTGTGATCTACTTTATCAAATGCCTTACTGAAGTCCAAGTAAATTATATCTACAGCATTCCTCTGGTCCACTAGTTTTGTCACTTGGTCAAAGAATGTAATAAGATTTGTCTGGCATGATCTGTTTTTGACAAACCCATGTTGACTTTTAGTGATGACTTTGTTCGCATCAAGGTGTTCGCTGATTTGTTGTTTGATTATCTTTTCCAGAATCTTCCCAGGTATTGAGGTCAGGCTGATAGGTCTGTAGTTTCCTGGATCTATTTTTTTCCCTTTTTTGAAGATGGGAACTACATCAGCTCTCTTCCAGTCCTCTGGTAGTTCCCCAGTGCTCCAGGATCTTTGAAAAATATAGTTCAGTGGTTCTGAGATCACGTCTGCCAGTTCCTTGAGAACTTTGGGGTGTAATCCATCTGGTCCTGGTGATTTGAACTCGTCTAGGCTGGACAGGTGCTCACTTACCATTTTCTTGCCTATCTTAACTTGCGTTTCTATTCTGTTTTTTATGGCACTGGTTTGGGTAGGTTGGACTGTTTTTTCCCTTTGTGTAAAGACAGATGCAAAAAATGAATTAAATAGTTATCAATAGTAGATCTGTTTTGTCTAAAACCTGCTTGTTCTTCTGTGAGGATGTTGTTTTCCTCTACCCAGATTTCAATTCTGTTCAAAAGGTACCTAGCATATATTTTTGCTACAATGTCAATCAGGCTGATGGGCCTATAATTACTAGGATCCTTTTTATTCCCTTTTTTATATATGGGGACAACTATTGCCATCTTCCACCCATCTGGTATATGGCAGGTGTTATTTATGTGTGTAAAAAGACCTGCTAATACAGGGCCCCACCAGTTGGGAAATTTCTTAAATAATTCTGCTGGTAAAAAATCCTCGCCTGGGGCTTTATTGCTCTTTAAGCTTTTAATGATGGACTGTATCTCCTTTTCTGAGACTGGTGGCCAAGGGGGGAGAGGTCTAGGATTTACCAAATCACTGTTTAAAAATAATTTCTTTACCGGTTCGGTGGGGGCAAACAAGCACTGATAATAATTCTCCCAGTCCGCAGCAGAGATTGGTATGTCAAATGCAAATCTCCGTTCCTTCCTGGTACAGAGTGCCAAAATAATACTGAATTATGACTTCTGGCAGCCAACTCAAGTTCTGACCAGATTGAAATGGCAAAACGTTTTTTCTTTAATGTTATAGTTTTTTTTATATTCCCTTCTTGTGTGCAGCATCTTAGCTTGTATATGGGCAGTAGGATTCCTCTGGGCAAGCCTCATGGCTGCCTTCAATTTCTTTTTCTGTCACTGGCAATCAGGATCAAACCAGTGAGGTCTACCCACTTGGGCTCTTTTTGTAGTAGGTTTAGCTGTTAGGTGTTTCTTCAGTATGTTACAAAGATTGGAGAATGCATTGAAGGCTGACATCCAGTCAGTAGTAGATGACTGTATTGTTCTAGCCCACTTAGTAGCATTCTCTGTTTTAAGGCATTCTAATATTGCCTTAGTATCAACTTTGGCCCAAATTAACCTTTTATTTTGGGTCACCTCTACCTTTTTGGTGAGCCATCTGTCAGCCATGTTATATGGTCTTAAATCTGAGCGGCCTCGCAATGTCATACTTACAGGCTGATGGTCGCTATTGTCGCTAAGGTGTACTGTGATCTCTGAGAAGAGGTCAGCCTTATCTCTAGACACACAAAAGAGATCCAGTACACTACTTGAATTGGCTGAGTGGTATGTATAAGGGTATGTATAATTCTTGTCCTTACCTCCCAAAATTTGGAGATTACCCTTAAAAATTAAGGAGACTAGGAGCAGGCCAGCGGCATTACTTTTACAGTCTCTCGAGAGCCACTGAGGATGGTTATCAAAGAACTCCCCTGGGATTCCCTTCTTCTGGGCAAGCTCATACAGAGAGGGACCCAGTCTAGCGTTCAGATCTCCTAATAATACCACTATGGACTGAGGGTACTCTATAGATATATCTTCTAAGATAACTTCCAAGCCCATCCAATATTCCAAATTATAGTGCTGGGATGTGCTTGGAGGAATGTACACATTTACCAATATTAACTCAAACTGGTCATATTCAAATTTGACAGCTAGAAAGTACAGATACTTATCTTCGTTATATAATTTCTCTCCCTGCCATTGCAACTCTTGCTTTATAAGAATGCATAGCCCACCAGAGGGTCTCCCTTTGTTCTTTGTTTTTAGGGCTGGGGAGGCCCATCCCTGAAAGCCTGGCAATTGTACTGGTTCATCCACTTCGGTTAGCCAGGTTTCTTGAAAGGCTATTACATCAAATCTAGAGAGAAAGCTCATTAGTCCACTATCAACCATCCCTTTCCAGCCAGCTATGTTCCAGGTCATCAACTGTATGGGATTCTCAGAGGCAAGGTGGTCTGACTTGGTTGATTGGCTAGATGGTAGAAATGCCAGATGTCAACTTGACATTGGAGCTGGGTCAATATCATCTAAGCTTCCCATATAAACACAGTTGTTGTGAGGTTCGATATTTCTCCTCATAGGTTGCAGAACTTGCTGTTGCTCCTCTACATCTCGGCCGCCAGCGTGCCTCTGCTCTTGCTCCAAGAATAATCCTTTTTCCAATGGGCAGGTACTCTGGCTTAAGTCTATAAATGTAGATTTATGTCCATTTTTGGAGGGGCATGGCTGAGGGTTCATCTTGTGGAAAGATGTTGTGGGAACTTCTAAATCAAATGAGGATGTAAGCTGGATTATGTCCTTAGTGTTTGTCAGCTTAGGGGACACTGTGTGATGAAGCCCTTTGTCTTTCAGTTGTTTCTCAGAGGCTGGGTCAGTCAGTGCAGTTACTCAAACTCTCAGCCTGTGTGACAACACTTTTTTTACTGTTGAGGTAAAGGCAGATTGTTGATTTATTTTTATTTTTATTTTATTTTAATAATATTTCTATACCGCCCTTCTCCCGCAGGACTCAGGGCGGTAAACAGGGCAAGAATAAAAATACAAATTACAAAAGTTAAAACAAAATTAAATAAATGCCCACATACTAAAATAGATATTTAAAACCTAATAAATAGCCCCCGATCCCCCCATCAGGCCAGGCCAGCTTGTTCAAAAAAGTATGTTTTTAGCTCGCGGCGAAAGGAGCGAAGGTCGGGCGCCGTCCGGAGCTCAACCGGGAGCTGATTCCATAGCTCCGGGGCGCCCACAGAGAAAGATCTCCCCCTGGGGGCCACCAGTCGACATTCTCTGACCGGTGGCACCCTGAGGAGGCCCTCTCTGTGGGAACACACAGGGCGGAGGGAAGTCGATGCCGGCAGCAGGTGTTCCCTCAGGTACTCCGGCCCCCTGCCATGGAGGGCTTTGAATACCATTACTAATACCTTGAATCTCACCCGGAAGGCAACCGGTAACCAATGCAGCTCACGGAGCAGAGGTGTAACGTGGGAGTATCGGGAGACTCCCAACACAACTCTCGCGGCTGCATTCTGTACCAGTTGGAGCTTCCGGGTGGTCCTCAAGGGCAGCCCCATGTAGAGAGCGTTGCAGTAGTCAAGTCGAGAGGTCACGAGCGCATGAGTGACCGTGCATAAATCATCCCGGCTTAGATAGGGCCGCAACTGGCGCACCAGGCGAACCTGGGCGAAAGCCCCCCTAGTCACAGCTCCTATATGGTCTTCCAGGGTGAGCCGTGAATCTAGGAGGACTCCCAAGTTGCGAGCCCTATCTACGGGGGGTAATAATTCACCCCCCATAGTAAGAGGTGGAATGTCCGAATAAACCCGGGATGAAGGTATGCAAAGCCACTCGGTCTTGTCGGGGTTGAGTTGAAGTCTGTTCCTCCCCATCCAGACCCGAACCGCCTCCAGGCAACGGGACATCACGTTGAGGGCATCACTGGGGTGGTTTGGGGTCGAAAGGAAAAGCTGGGTATCATCAGCATACTGATGATACCCAACTCCAAAACCACGAATGATCTCACCCAGCGGTTTCATATAGATGTTGAACAGGAGAGGCGAGAGAACCGACCCCTGAGGAACTCCACAAACGAGAGACCTAGGGGCCGATCTCTGCCCCCCTGCCAACACCGACTGCGAGCGTCCCAGGAGATAGGAGGAGAACCACTGAAGAACTGTGCCTCCCACTCCCAATCCCCTGAGACGCCGCAGCAAGATACCATGGTCGATGGTATCAAAAGCCGCTGAGAGGTCTAACAGGACCAGAACAGAGGAATGCCCCCTGTCCCGAGCCCTCCAGAGATCATTCACCAGCGCGACCAATGCCGTCTCCGTGCTGTACCCGGGCCTGAAACCCGATTGGTACGGGTCTAGATAATCCGCTTCATCCAGGACCAGAGGGAGCTGATGCGCCACCACACTCTCAACAACCTTCGCAAGAAAGCGAAGGTTGGAGACAGGACGAAAGTTGTTCAATACAGCTGGGTCCAAGACAGGCTTCTTGAGGAGAGGCCTCACCACCGCCTCTTTCAAGACGGCGGGGAAGCTACCCTCACTCAGAGAAGCCGATATAACTGCCTGGAACCAGCTGCGTGTCCTCTCCTGGGCTGCATAGACCAGCCAGGAAGGGCACGGGTCCAATAAACATGTGGTGGTGCTCAGCCTCCCCATGATCCTGTCCACTTCCTCCGGAGTCACAGAATCAAACTCCTCCCAGGTGATATCGACAAGACCGCCCGCGTCCTGCTCGACAGACTCTGCCCAGTCAGAGTCCAAACCGGTCCGAATCCGAGCGATTTTGTCCGACAGATGCTGGTTAAACTCCTCGGCACGACCCTGCAAGGGATCCTCCCTCACCTCCTGATTCAGGAGGGAGCGAGTCACCCTAAACAGGGCGGCTGGGCGATTATCTGCGGACGCGATAAGGGTGGCGAAGTGGTTAGACCTCGCCTCCCTTATCGCAGCGAGATAAGACCTAGTGTAGGTTCTTAGTCGCAATCGGTCGGGTTCGGATCGGCTGGATCTCCAACCGCTCTCTAGGCCCCGTCTCCGACGCTTCATCTCCCGGAGCTCCGCGGAAAACCATGGAGCTCGACGGGATCTGCACCGGGTCAGGGGCCGCAGGGGTACAACTCGGTCAAGGGCCTCAGTGGCTGCCCTTTCCCAGGCTTCCACTAAGGCATCTGCCGAGCTGTGAGCAAGGGAGGCAGGTGGGGACCCCAGCGCCGCCTGGAACCTCTGGGGATCCATTAAGCGTCTGGGGCGGTACCATTTAATTGGTTCCACACTCCCACGGCGGGGGGTGGCAAAATGGAAGACCAGCCGCAGGAGATGATGATCGGTCCATGACAGGGGCATAACAATTGGGGAGCCCCCACCAAGATCATCTAACCACCGTCCAGATAAGAAAACTAAGTCAAGGGTGTGGCCTCCCTCATGAGTCGGTCCCGAAATTACTTGCGTCAGGTCCATGGCCGTCATGGAAGCCATGAACTCCCGAGCCAACTCAGATGATCCTCCCAGCGATGGTAGATTGAAGTCCCCCAAAACTATAAGTTTCGGGAACTCAATCACCAACCCAGAGAGGACATCGAGAAGCTCAGGCAGGGCTGCTGCTATGTGACTAGGCGAAAGGTACACCAGCAGCAAGCCCAACTGCGCACCAGGGCCGCATCTCAAAAAGAGAGACTCACACCCGACTATCTGGGGAACGGTGGCCTCCCGCGGACATAAGGTCTCCCTCATGACAACAGCCACACCCCCACCCCTACCCTGAGCCCGAGGCCGGTGTAGCACCCGGAAACCTGGTGGGCAAAGATCAACCAGAGGAGTCCCTCCCTCTGGGCCCAACCAAGTCTCCGTGATGCAAGCCAGGTCCGCCAGCTCACCCTCGACCACATCACGGACGAGAGGAGCTTTGTTAGCGACAGACCTGGCATTCAAGTACACCAGCCGGAGCTCAGGGGGCTGCACTTCCTCACTCCCAGAGCCCTGGGGCGGAGCCAGAGGGTCGGAGTGCCCCACCGCTCTTAAGCAGCGGAGAGGCCTTCCCTGAGGACGATACGGCCCTCTGCTCCTACACCTGCTGCCATTCCCTAATGTCGTGGGAATAGGTATTCCCACGACCAGCCCTGGAGCCCCGGAGGCAACCGGCCCCCGCCCCTCCCCCCCGCGAACTACCTTGGCACTGGCCTGAACAGAGGTTGTTGGACTGCCCCCCTTGTCCAAACAACCAAAAAGAGTACCCTCCCCCCTCCCTAGCCCCCTAAAAAATTTGGAAAGAAAACTAATCAGGGGCCTCCTATTGGGTTTCCGTCGAAGGCCCCTACCCGTGCCCAGCCATCTCTCGGGGTCCCAATAAATGGGCCCTTCCTCGAGATCGTAAGCGGCTAGAAAGGCGGGTCGCACCCAGGAAGGGGGAGCACCCCTGAGGGCGAGCAAGTCCGTGCAAGAATATTTAAGGGAAGGCATAAGGCGTAGTCCAAGTAGAAGGCAGTCCACAGTTGATGGTCAGTCAGTAAGGAGGATCTAACAGAGATGAATAGGTGTCCCAGACCTCCACCCAGCTGCTGCCACTCAGCTGGGTAAACTCCCCCGAGCAGGCCGACCACCGTCCTCTCACAACGGCTGCCAAGCCAATTCCCGGGGAAAAGGTGGTGGTCTGAAGCAACCACTCCGGATATGGCATGCCTCCTAGAGCTCTCACCTCTAGGGGCAGCAGATGTAAATTCAAGCCACCCTCTCACGGTGGCTAATATCCAGGCACCTCTGAGTCCTTTGGGGATAATGTGTAAAAGGCAAGCCATCATCATAGTTATCATAGTCTGGTCAGCTAATGGCGGGATCCCCCGCTGCTCCGCCATTCCAGAAAGATGTACCTGACCACAACTCCATGGGCCCTCAGTTCTATAGTCATTGGGGCCTTCCAGAGTGTGATCAATGAAGACTGATCCCCCCAAGTCTACTGATGTCCCCCACGTCCTCACAAAATCCAACAGCACCAACCAGGTCACAACAGGTGCATTGGAGGGCGTAGATCTTCCAGGATCCTCCAAAATAACCAGGATCCACTGGGCTCCACTGGGTTCCACCGGGGTTAACCGGCTAACCCAGGAACGTTCGGGGGCACCAGGAACAGTGGGGGTGCCAGACCATCTGGAGCATGCGGAACAGCCAGAGGAGAAGACAGGTCGGCTAATACCCCCGCCGAGCCATCGGGGCCGCCGATTAAGTATCTTGTCACAAGGTTGCGTGGTTAGTGGAGCCAAATTAAATAGAGGCTTTGCTGTAGATTGAGTTGTTGTCAGTGCCTCTTTTAGGTCATCCAATCTTTGAATGATGTTAACTTGCTCAGGTTCTGGCAATGCACTGAATAGGTCAATCAACATTTCCTCTGGCACATCCTCAGCAGTTCCTGCAGCTGTGGGTAACACAGTTCGTATATTGCTTCTTTGCTTTCTCAGAGTCAGTTCAGTTGCAGCAGCCTCAGGCTTAGTAGTGTGAGGGCTGTTGCAGCCTAGATTTAAAGCAACAGTTCTCTCTTGATGACGCTGTTTCAGGAGTGGACACACTTTTTCTGAACAAAAGACCCTTATTGGAAATATTGAAAAAATGCTCAGAAAGGGTTTCATTCTGAAGAGCATGGAGGGAATTGTGGGCTGCTTGAACGATAGGAGAATTCTCATACATTGTGTTCTTGCTGGCAGCCACTCTGCATGTAGTAGATCTATCAGAGTGAATTCACAGTGGAGCAGCTGGCTCAGGGACAGCCTAATAGCTTTTCTATTGCTCCAACGCCCTCTATTTACTCTCTTGTCATAAATTTGCAAAGTAACCTGGTTAGTTTGCAGACTGTAGTTATATTGGTCATCTCTTAGACCTTTGCCTGATTGAGTGTTTTCTCTGTAGGTGTTCAAATTTTTGGGAGGAGAACAAGGTCCTTCTCTAGTTTCATTTTCTGAGTTAGCCATCCCATGTCTGTCCATGGTTATCCTCCCAAGTCCTTCTACAGTATTTGGGTGGCTCCTAACAAACTTTGCAAAAGATTCTTTCAGGCAGTCGACCTTATTTATGACAATTGACAAGAGATCATATATTGAGTTTACAGTTTGAGCTGTAAGCAAACATTATCTAGAGAGGAAGTCTGTCACATTTTCCCCCTTCAAATTTGCTACATCTCCCTCCTGTGTAAAAAAGGCTGTTGCCGGATTCCAAGGAGGGGAGCCATTCTCCGAGAGGGAGGAGGACAACTCCACACGCTGTCTGCTCTCCAGTTCGGTTTGTAAGTCCCATTCCAATGAGTCACATAAATTAAATTTATCTGATAAGTTGCCTGAGAATGAGTTACTTACTGGAACAGACTGTCTGTTTGCAATATAATCCTCCATTTTCTGCTGCTTCAAAGGCTTGGATATACTTTCTGCTGCAGAGTGCTGTCTCTTCCTTCTTTTCCCCATTCAGGTTTGTTAAAACAGGTTTAAAAATAAGTTTAAAACTATGGTTTAAAAGGTTAAAATGGGTTAAAAATGGGTTCAAAAAGTTAAAAAGGGGTAGGTTAAAATACAATATTAAAAGAGGTTAAAAAGTTAAAATAAAAATAAAGTAAAATAAAATAAAACTTTTACTTTTGGAGGAGCTCTTTACAGCCTTTGCTGCCTCTCCACCATCTTGGCTCCACCCACTCTCTTATTTCCAAGTTACACATTATTTGAAGTTCCCTTGAGTTTGGCCGATTACCTAAGACATTTTTTGACATGGCGGAAGAAATTGGAATTCAAGATATTTGGAGGGAAATAAATCCACAAAAATTACAATATACTTTTTACTCAAATAGCCAGAAATCCTGGTCAAGAATTGATATGATTTGGATGACTGCTGACTTGAGAATGAATGTGCAGGACATTGAAATAGAAATAGGCACATGGGCAGATCATAACCCTCTGAAAATGACTTGGAAAGAGACACAAAAAAGGCCAAGATGGACTTTAAACTGTTCCATATTAAAGGAAAAAGAATTTATAGAGTTAACAAAAAAAGAAATGGAACTCCTTTTTAAAGAAAATAAAAAAGAAGATACTAAGATACAAAATCTATGGGACACAGCTAAAGCATACTTTAGAGGTATAGCTATATCATATATGGCAAGGAAAAATAAACAGAGAAAACAGCAATATGCATTATTAAGAAAAGAATTTGGAAAGTTAGAATTAGAATTGCAAAAGAACCCGCAAAAAAAGACTTTAATAAGAGAAATGGATATGATAAAACATAAATTAAATTTGTTAGATTCAGAAAAAATGGCAGAACAGATAAAAAGAGCGAAGCAGAATTTCTTTGAAAATGCCAACAAGCCGGGAAGGTGGTTAGCTTACAAAAAAAATGATATATAATCTACTGGATGGGAAAGGTTATTTACAATATAAAAATGAAGAAATAAAAAAGATAGTTAAAGAATTTTATAAGGAACTGTATGATAAAAAGGAGACTTCAAGAGAGAAAATTGTAAAATACTTGAAAGATAGTAACCTTCCGAACATTTCAGAGACATTTAAAAATATGCTAGATGAAGGAGTTACAATGATGGAAATAACAGAGGCTATAAAGAGACAAAAAAAATGGTAAAGCTCCTGGTCCAGATGGACTTCCGGCAGAATTATACAAAAGTTTACAAGAGATATTAAGTGATCCATTGAAAGATGTTTATAATGGACTTTTATTAGAAGCTAAAATGCCGATGACGTGGATTGAAGCAAACATTACCTTAATACCAAAAGATGATTCAGATTTGACTGAGATTAAGAATTATAGACCGATTTCATTACTTAATGTGGATTATAAAATTTTTACTTCAATAATGGCAGAGAGACTGAAAAAATATCTGGTTGAATTTATACACCCAGATCAAAATGGATTTTTACCAGAGACAAATTAAAAACAACTTAAGAATGATAATAGATGTACTGGAATACTATGAACTACATCCAGGGAAACAAATGGCATTAATATTTTTAGATGCTCAAAAGGCATTTGACAATCTTTCATGGCAGTTTTTGATTCATCAATTACAAGTAATGGATTTTGGACAGAATTTTATAAATATGGTAAAAACAATATATAGTAAACAAACTGCCAAAGTGATTGTGAATGGAGATTGTACTGAGAGCTTTGAAATAAGGAAAGGCACAAGGCAAGGATGTCCTCTATCCCCTCTGTTATTAATTTTCACTTTGGAAGTTTTAAATTGAAACATAAGACAAGATGCAGAAACTAGAGGTTTGGAGATAAAGGGTGAAACATATAAATTACAAGTATTTGCTGATGATTTGGTATTTATTTTGGAAGATCCCTTGGAGATGATTCCAAAATTGTGGGGGTAATTAGAACAATATGGTGAAGTAGCGGGATTAAAAATAAACAAGGAAAAAACTAAAATAATAGTTAAAAATGTTACGGATAAGCAAAAAAGTCGAATTCCAGAAGTGACAGAGGTACAGATAGTGAAAAAGGTAAAATATTTGGGTATATATTTATCAGCTAAATGTTCAACATTAAAAGAAGATAACTATACAAGATTATTGAAACAAATAAAGTTAGACTTGGAAAAATGGAAGAATTTAAAATTGTCTCTATTAGGAAGGATAGCTACAATTAAAATGAATATATTGCCTAAGATTTTATTTTTGTTTCAGACAATTCCGATAAAACTTGGGGAAAAATTTTTTAAAGAGTTGAATTCTTTAGTTTTGAATTTTGTATGGCAAGGAAAAAAAGCTAGAATAAAGAGGAAAACTGACTGCTCTTTAGAAGGCCAGATCCTGAAGCTAAAACTCAAATACTTTGGCCACCTAATGAGAAGGAAGGACTCACTGGAGAAGAGCCTAATGCTGGGAAAGATTGAGGGCAATAGAAGAAGGGGACAACAAAGAATGAGGTGGCTGGATGGAGTCACTGAAGCAGTAGGCGTGAGCTTAAATGGACTCCAGAAGATGGTAGAGGACAGGAAGGCCTGGAGGAACGTTGTCCATAGGGTCGCGATGGGTTAGACACGACTTCGCAGCTAACAACAACAAAAAGAAAATGGAGGTTTTGGTTTACCTGAGTGGGCTTTGTATTATCAAGCATCTGTATTGAGATGGGTGAAAGAATGGATAATGCTTAGGAATAAAAGGTTATGTTTGGAGGGACATGATTTACAGTTGGGATGGCACGCGTTTTTGTGGTATGGGAAAAACAAAATTCATGGATATTTTCAAAACCATTGTATTAGAAATGCTTTGATAACAGTATGGGGAAAAATTAAAATGAAAATATATGTAAAAATTCCAGGGTGGTTATCAACAATTGAAGCTTTTTCACATGTAAACTTGTTAGATTTTGAAAAAACGTGGACATATAAAGATATTTTAAATATTGATGGGACATTAAAATCGAAACAAGAACTGGAACATCAGGGTATCAACATGTCATGGTGGGTACGCTTACAAATACAAAACAGATATGAAAAAGATATGAAAATGTATGGATTTTATAAAGAACAAAATGTGTTTGATAAGATATTATTAACTTCTGATGAGAAATTAATTAAAAAACTATAATTTTTTGTTAACTTTAGAGATGGAAAGTGAACAAATTAAAGGGACAATGATAAGGTGGGCGGAAAACTTTGTTATAACATAGAATTAGAAGAATGGCAAAAATTGTGGGAGAGAAATTATAAATTAACAATGTCAACTGCATACAAAGAAAATTTGTATAAAATGTTTTATAGATGGCATTTACCTCCAGCTAGATTAGCAAAAATGTTTAAAAATTTATCAGGTAAATGTTGGAAATGTAAACATAACTTAGGTAGATATTATCATATTTGGTGGACATGTGATAAAGTAAAGGCTTATTGGAAAAAAATACATGCTTGGCTAGAAAAAATATTAGGAGAACATGTAGCATTTAATCCCAAATTTTTTTTATTAGGTATAGTACCAGAAAAGACTAACAAACAAAATTTATACTTGGTTTTACATATTGTAACTGCAGCAAGAATATGTTATGCGCAATGCTGGAAAAGCTGGAATTTATTTTATAAATGGTTGGAAGAGAGAACCAAAGAGTAGAATTTGTATATGTATCAGCGTGTTATGAACCCAGCTCGCATGTTGTTTGAAAAACTAACATATGTATGTAGAGAAAAAAAAATAACAATAAAAAACTTTATATATAAAAAAACAAAAAACTGCATTACCCAAAAGGCTATCCCTTAAGGGAACAGTTCTTGATTCCTAAAATAGCTGTTTACTCTGACCAGCACACTAACCCAAACCCTAAACCCCACTCCACCAGTGCAACAACAATCCCTAACCCCACTCCCCTAGGGCAACCACAATCCCTAACCCACACTCCCCCGGGGCAACCCCAACCCTAACCCTAACCTCAACCCAAACCCTAACCCCTACTCCCCTAGGGCAACCACAGTCCCTAACCCCCACATCCCTAGGGCAACCACAAGCCCTAACACTCACTCCCCTGGGGCAAACACAATACCTAAACCCCACTCCCTTATGGCAACCACAATCCCTAACCCCAACCCTAACCCACCCTCCCCTAGGGCAACCACAATCCCTAACCCCAACCATAACCCCCTCTCCCCCAATGCAACCCCAACCCCAACCCCCACTCTCCTAGGGCAACCACAATCCCTAATCCCCAATCCACCAGGGCAACCACGATCCCTAACCCCAACCCTAACCCCCATTTTCCTAGAGCAACCACAATCACTAACCCCCACTCCACCAGGGCAACCACGATCCCTAACCCTCAGTCCCCCAGGGCAACCACAATCCCTAAACCCAACCCTAACTCACCCTCCCCTAGGGCAACCACAATACCTAACCCGTCACTGCATTTTTTTAGTTTTGCCAGCAGCTCATTTCTATTTGTACATTTTCCCCTGCTTTCTGCACCTGTGTTACTATCTTATCATGTAACCATAGTGAATCTCACATGTCCAGCCATGTTATGGTTTTAAACTGTTTTGTGTGCATGCCTAGAAAAAGTTTCCCACAGTTACTCTTCTACTTTTTACTTTCTCTTCTGCCTGACGAGAGAATGAAGTCAGTTTAGGTCTTTTGTTTTCTCATTAAAGGTTTTACAGTAGAATATGCCTCGGATTTCTTTCTTTGATATTCATCATGCATCAGGTTAATTCTTCCATGACATTTGGTAGCAGAGAATGGTTTGTTTTTATTTCATGATTTATGGCTCCTGCTAAGAGTTTAGGCGATTCAGATAGTTAGTCCAGCAACTGAGGAATGCTGTGATCTATTTGTAATATGCTGTGGAGGAGAAGAAGAGGAGGAGGAAGGAGGAGGAAGCCCATTAATCAGTTTGCTGAGGAGACTGCTGCTGAGGGGGAGACAGCTATTTCACAGGAACAGCTTCCTTCCAGTTTACAGACTCCGATTGCATCTGCTATACGTCTTGAAGAAGACCAAGCAGCTTCTGATTCCAGGTCAGTCGCACCATTTTCTGATTTTCCAGACCCTCAAGCTGATGCCCCAGTAGTAACGTATGCTCATGGGGATCAGGCTGATTATGAGAGGTATGGTGCTAGACCTAAGGCTTCACAAGGGAAGGAAGTGATTTATTATCCTCCTAGTCCTGAGCAAACTATGCATGAGAAGGCTCTTCAAAGCTATTGTGATCAAATTGAAAAGTTTGAACAAGAGCTGCACAATTCAAAGATGTGTGCAGCATGGCATAGGAAGCATGGGAGAGCCTCTGCTGGCATTCAGTTTTCAGAATCAGCCATATTGCCTCCCTCTTCACAAACAAAGCCACACCCACAAGGGTTTGCCATTTTGCCTTCTCCTCCAAAGACAAAGGCACACCCACAGTTGAGTGTTGTGTCAGACGAATGGGAGCAGGAGGTCCCTACGTCACAGTCTTCTGACCAATTCCAGTTGAAAATGTCACACAAAGATATCAAGGCTACAATGATGCCTGAAGCTAATGTTATAGCACCATCTGCTGGTGAATCTGTTTTACAAGATGGAAATGCATTTCAGAGAATGCAGCATGCCTTTTCATAGATGTCCCTTCATCAGGCATTGCTCCAAGCTGCCACACCTCCTCATTCATTGGGAGCTCCAGCTAGACTTCCTATTAATACTGCTACTACACAGGTTCCTGTTCCAGATGGAGCACAGCAGTACCTGGCCCATGTGCAGCTACCACTAGGCTCTCAAATACAAAGGCCAGTGCTAACTGCAGGCCGACTTCCTGTAGCAGCTCAAGTGCTAGCACCTCCTGCTGGCCATGGTGGCATTGCAGCTCAAGTACAGCCACCCCTAGCACCAGTACCTGCAGCGGCTCCAATCCATTTGCCACAGGTCCAAGCACAGGCTCAGGTGCCCCCTGCAGGCCAAGTACGAATTGCACAGCCTGCACAACCAGCGCCTCCTGCAGGTCAAGTCCAATTTGCACAACCTGCACAGCCAGTACCTCAATTGCATGTTCCTCAACAGGCACCCTCTATTGTACCACTGGCTGGTGATTCAAAATTGAAGCGGTCAGGACAAAATTACAGGGCATGGGTCAGTGAGGTTGGACTTCTGCTTCATAGAGAAGGTACCCATGTGATGGTATTTAATCCTCCTGCCCAGCCATGGCCTCCTGACATATGGGACTTAAATAATAGAGCATACACAACATTATTGATGTCAATGAACACTGAATTGCAGCTCACGTTTCCACAGGATGCAACTGCACAACAAATTTGAACTCAGTTAGAAGCATGTTACCAGCCTACGTCCATTGAGTCTACATGTTTGCTTTTGTCTGAGTTCCATGGTTCTAGATTAAAACCTGGTGAACATATTGGAGAACACTTAACTAAAATGAAAGGAATAAGAAAAGAACTGGGTGAAAGAGGTTATCCTATTGATGACTTTCAAATGATCAGCATTATTATTAACTCTTTGAATTATGAATGGAAAGATGCTATTTCCAAGATTAATCAAGTGCCTATTGCTCAATGCACAGTGGCTCATGTATGCAGAATTTTAACTGAAGAAGAGGCACTTATGCAAGCCACGCCACATTTGAGAGGACCACCTGCATCAAGAGCTCCAGCGAGGCGTTCCTTCCGTGGAAGAGCCTACATTCCAAGGATGCCAAGATGCTACATCTGCAATCGTGTGGGACATGCCACCCGGGATTGTCCCCAATGATTTCCAGCACCCGTCACGTACCAGCCCAGAGGAACAGATTCCAGAGGAGGCAGAGGTAGAGGCGGACGACAAAGTCATGGTCGTGGTCCCAGGTGTGATCCACAAGCTCCACTTGCCACATTGGTTAAACAGGGTTTTGTGAAACTGCAATATGTGTCTACACATGATCAAATTGCTGATATGCTGATATGCTGAACAAACCACTTCCTACAGCACAACATGAGTATCTGCGCAAGAAGATGTGTCTTATCTGAGTTCTGTGTTGCTGACAAAAGAAGGGGATGTCACTGCGTTTTTTTAGTTTTGCCAGCAGCTCATTTCTATCTGTACATTTTCCCCTGCTCTCTGCACCTGTGTTACTATCTTATCATGTAACCATAGTGAATCTCACATGTCCAGCCATGTTATGGTTTTAAACTGTTTTGTGCACATGCCTAGAAAAAGTTTCCCACAGTTACTCTTCTACTTAGTCCTATTAGACCTCTCGGCGGCTTTCGATACCATCGACCATGGTATCCTGCTGCGGCGTCTCAGGGGATTGGGAGTGGGAGGCACAGTTCTTCAGTGGTTTTCCTCCTATCTCCTGGGACGCTCGCAGTCGGTGTTGGCAGGGGGGCAGAGGTCGACCTCAACGCCTCTCGCTTGTGGAGTTCCTCAGGGGTCGGTCCTCTCGCCTCTCCTGTTCAACATCTACATGAAACTGCTGGGTGAGATCATTCGTGGTTTTGGAGTTGGGTATCATCAGTATGCCGATGATACCGAGCTTTTTATTTCGACCCCAAACCACCCCAGTGATGCCCTCGACGTGATGTCCCGTTGCCTGGAGGCGGTTCGAGTCTGGATGGGGAGGAACAGGCTTCAACTCAACCCTGACAAGACTGAGTGGCTGTGCGTACCGGCATCTCGGGATATTCAGAATATTCCACCTCTTTCTATGGGGGGCGAGTTATTACCCCCCGTAGATAGGGCTCGCAACTTGGGAGTCCTCCTAGATTCACAGCTTTCTTTGGAAGACCATATGGTAATGGTGACTAGGGGGGCCTTCGCCCAGGTTCGCCTGGTGCGCCAGTTGCGGCACTATCTAGACTGGGATGCCCTGTGTACGGTCACTCATGCGCTCGTGACCTCTCGTTTAGACTACTGCAACGCTCTCTACATGGGGCTGCCCTTGAGGACCACTCAGAGGCTCCAACTGGTACAGAATGCAGCCGCGAGAGTTGTGTTGGGAGTCTCCCGATACTCCCATGTTACACCTCTGCTCCGTGAGCTGCATTGGCTCCCAGTTGTCTTCCGGGTGAGATTCAAGGTGCTGGTAATGGTCTTTAAAGCCCTACATGGCATGGGTCCGAAGTACCTTAGGGATCACCTGCTGCTGGCATCAACTTCCCTCCGCCCTGTGCGCTCCCACAGAGAGGGCCTCCTCAGGGTGCCACCAGTCAGAGAATGTCGCCTGGTGGCCCCCAGGGGGAGGTCCTTCTCTGTGCGCACGCCGGATTTATGGAATCATTTACCGGTCGAGCTCCGGATGGTGCCCGACCTCCGCTCCTTCCGACGCGATCTGAAGACCTACTTGTTCGAACAAGCCGGCCTGGCCTGATGGGTGAGGGTTTTATTGTTTTAATGTATTTTATCTTTCGGGCAACCTGTTTAATCACTTTTAATTTTTGTACTTCTGTATTTTATATTTGCCCTGTTCACCGCCCTGAGTCCTTCGGGAGAAGGGCGGTATACAAATAAAATTATTATTATTATTATTATTATTATTACTTCTTACTTTCTCTTTTGCCTGACGAGAGAATGTAGTCAGTTTAGGTCTTTTGTTTTCTCATTAAAGGTTTTACAGTAGAATATGCCTCGGATTTCTTTCTTTGATATTCATCATGCATCAGATGAGCCACAGTCCATCCTCCTCTGATAGGAAGGTTAATTCTTCCATGACAACCCCAACCATAACCCCCTCTCCTGCAAGGCAACCCCAAACCTAACCCCCACTCCCCCAGGGCAACCACAATCCCTAACCCCAAACCTAACCCCCACTCCCCCAGGGCAACCACAATCCCTAACTCACACTCCCCTTGGCAACCACTATTCCTTTATAGATAGATAGATAGATAGATAGATAGATAGATAGATAGATAGATGATCTAGATATAGATAGATATATACTATATAGATATACAATCATATACTAAGAAATAGCTAACATATTGTTAAAAATAGTATTTTCCACATTGACATTAATTGTATAACAATCAAAATATTTGCTAATCCATTATAGATCTTCCTCATATTGTTGTAGAAAGAAAAGACTCACGCCAGCTCTTCAGGAAAGGAAAGGTTTATTGCACAGGTTCAGAAGGCTTAAACAAAGCAAAAAGTCTGAACCCCGAAGGGCTCATGAACAGACATATTTATACACCTCTAATTCCTAGTTATACATTGGTATACATTGTTATACATTGTTACTTATGTGGTTAATATTCTACACATTCTTATCCGAAGACAGTTTACAGAAGAAAATTGCAGAAGACAATTAACGGGGAGTACGTGTAGTTATGCTAACAGGATTATGGCTACCTTGATCAACATCTGCCTTAAGGACAAGACTACATTTGCTGACACAATGACTTTTAATACATTTCCTCTTTATTCCCCCTTTTGAGACTTATCTCAACTTTTCATATTCCCACATTGCCATTACCTGTGCAGTAGCTTTTCTTTCAGCAAGTAAAGCTAAGCTATTGGATATAGTTCTTATAAAAATAGGCAAGATACAAGGAATCAGCACACATCCTGCAGCTATCAGTCCTATGAGAGCCACGATTACTTGTAACCCTGGAAGTTTGGGAAACCATCCACTGAAAATCTCTTGGAAATTAAAACCCTTCCAGGTTTGATCTGCATTATGTGTCAATTGCCTCATTTCAGTGGTTAATTGTTTGATTACCTGTCCAGTTTCATCAATTTGAAGACAACAATTTGAAAGATTAAATTTTCCACACACTCCACCTTCTTTTGCCAATAGGTAATCTAAAGCCAATCGTTTTTGATAGACTGCTGTCCGGAGTTTATCAGTAGTTACAGCTAACAAGTTTAAGGCTTTATCTACAGGTGAAACTCAAAAAATTAGAATATCATGCAAAAGTTCATTTATTTCAGTAATGCAACTTAAAAGGGGAAACTAATATATGAGATAGGCTGATTACATGCAAAGCAAGATAGTCCAAGCCGTGATTTGTCATAATTGTGATGATTATGGTGTACAGCTCATGAAAACCCCAAATCCACAATCTCAGAAAATTAGAATATTGTGAAAAGGTGCAATATTCTAGGCTCAAAGTGTCCCACTCTAATCAGCTAATTAAGCCATAACACCTGCAAAGGGTTCCTGAGCCTTTAAATGGTCTCTCAGTCTGGTTCAGTAGGAATCACAATCATGGGGAAGACTGCTGACCTGACAGTTGTGCAGAAAACCATCATTGACACCCTCCATAAGGAGGGAAAGCCTCAAAAGGTAATTGCAAAAGAAGTTGGATGTTCCCAGTGCTGTATCAAAGCACATTAATAGAAAGTTATGTCGAAGGGAAAAGTGTGGAAGAAAAAGGTGCACAAGCAGCAGGAATGTCTGCAGCCTGGAGAGGATTGTCAGGAAAAGGCCATTCAAAAGTGTTGGGGACTTTCACATGTCGAGCCCCGCAGGCCCAACATTCGTCGGGGGGGGGGGTGGCACTAGGTGGTGTTCCTCGCTCAGGAGCCGTCCCCGTCTTAGCTGGCTCCTCAGGACTCCTCAGCCCAGTTGCAGCCACTCTGTCTGACCTGCCCGGGATGCCTGCAGACTCCCAGCTGTCTCCGGCAGCCGTGTCTGCGTTGGACTGCTCTGGTCACCTCTGGTCGCCTCCAGCCGCCGCGCCTGCATACGAGGGACATGCAGGCAACGAGGAAGGACCCCGACCAGCTCTGGACACCATGCCTACGCAGGGAAGACTCACGGACGATGAGGCAGGCTCCCGGATGTTTCCGGTGGCCGTGCCAGCGTGGGGGTGCCTTGAGGGGCCTGACATGCAGCTGATGTTTTGGGCTTCCCTCGCTGTGCGGCGGACGAGACCCGTGCCAGCCGAGAGGACTCGTTCGGCTGGGGCTTCGCGATCGCCGGCTCCGCTACCTCACCTCCTGACTGTGGGGGGTTTGATGTTGGGATTGTCTGGCTGGGGGACTGGGGTGGCTCCAATGGGCAGAGGGGTCCCAGAGCCTAGGGGCCGTGAAGGGAACGGTCCTGGGTGGGAAGGTGCCAGTGGTGGTGGGGCTTGGGGGTTTGGTGTGGAGGTCTCCGGGGATACATACCTGCCGGGGAAGAGCATGTGGAGCACATGGGAAAGGCAGAAGCCAAAAGGACCTGGAGGGGAGGGGTAGCATTTATATGGGGGGCTGGGCGGATGTCGGTTTGTTCAGGGAGGCGTGGTGTTTTGTGCCGGATGGCTTTAAACAGCGTTGGATGCGGAGAGCATCCAACGCTGACTTTGTTCCTGCTTTGGTTTGCTTTTGCACGTGAATAAACGCATCTCCTTTGTGGGTTGTCTTCCGTTCCTTCTGTCAGTTGTTCCTGCCGTTTGCGGATGGGATTTTGACATCACAAGGAATGGATTGAGGCTGGAGTCAGTGCATCAAGAGCCACCAGACACAGACGGATCCTGGACATGGGCTTCAAATGTCGTATTCCTTTTGTCAAGCCACTCCTGAACAACAAACAACATCAGAAGCATCTTACCTGGGCTAAAGAAAAACAGACCTGGTCTGTTGCTCAGTGGTCCAAAGTCCTCTTTTCTGATGAGAGCAACTTTTGCATCTCATTTGGAAACCAAGGACCCAGAGTCTGGAGGAAGAATGGAGAGGCACACACTGCAAGATGCTTGAAGTCCAGTGTGAAGTTTCCACAGTCTGTGTTGATTTGGGGAGCCATGTCATCTTCTGGTGTTGGTCCACTGTGCTTCATTAAATCCAGGGTCAACGCAGCCGTCTACCAGGAGATTTTGGAGCACTTCATGCTTCCTTCCGCAGACGAGCTTTATGGGGATGCTGACTTCATTTTCCAGCAGGACGTGGCACCTGCCCACACTGCCAAAAGCACCAAAACCTGGTTCAATGACCGTGGGATTACTGTGCTTGATTGGTCAGCAAAGTCGCCTGACCTGAACCCCATAGAGAATCTATGGGGCATTGCCAAGAGAAAGATGAGAGACATGAGACCGAACCATGCAGAAGAGCTGAAGGCCACTATTGAAGCATCCTGGTCTTCCATAACACCTCAGCAGTGCCACAGGCTGATAGCTTCCATGCCATGCCGCATTGAAGCAGTAATTGCTGCAAAGGGGGCCCAAACCAAGCACTGAGTACATATGCATGCTTATACTTTTCAGAGGTCCGATATTGTTCTATGTACACTCTTTGTTTTACTGATTGCATGTAATATTCTAATTTTCTGAGATTGTGGATTTGGGGTTTTCATGAGCTGTACGCCATAATCATCACAATTATGACAAATCACGGCTTGAACTATCTTGCTTTGCATGTAATGAGTCTATCTCATATATTAGTTTCCCCTTTTAAGTTGCATTACTGAAATAAATGAACTTTTGCACGATATTCTAATTTTTCGAGTTTCACCTGTAGGCGTTGCCCTGCCAGATCTACAACAGCCTGCAGCCTAATTATACGGTTTATCATATAGATTGGTGTTCTGTAACCATAGGTGCCATCCTCTGCCAGGGTTGCTTGGCCATACACATAAACTATCCTCTCTGAATTCCACAAATCCCCCATTTTCTCATAATAATCGGATTCTCTACAAGGGAAATTAGAGAAGGCTGTGTCAACCTCTCTTTTTCTTTGATTTTCCATTTGATCATAGACTGGCACACCAAGCATCTGTCGTGACCGTATTGGCAAAAGAAAGAATGAGGGCTTTATCCAACCCAATACACAGGATCCTGACCAATTCTTAGGCAACACCTCATAAGCAAAGGTGCCACAAATCCAGTACATGTCACTGGGGGCTACCCATTCCTCTTCCTTGTTGGAGTTAAGATAAGGCATGATAGTCATATCAAATTTCAAAGGCTCAGGGGCATTTCCCAAAGATGTCCATACCTTATACTGTTCATCCCAATCCCCCAAACAGATAAGATCTCCCACTGGCCGATCCCCTCTGCGTGTGAAGCAATTTCGACCAACCAGATTTGTTGTGAGAGTCCACACTGTGCCATATACATGCATTCTTTGGGTGATGTTACCTGCCCTTGTCATGTTGTTATATATTTCCGGGTTAGCTTCCATCACCTCCCATGGCCACTGTTCCCCCATGTTCGTTCCTCCACATACAAAACAATTCTTTACAGTCAGGGCTTTTGCTATTTCCTCTGCTAACGACAGAAATAAATTGGTTGCTTTCATAGAAACCTCGAATTGGTCTTTTGATTTCTCCATTCGGGCTAAAGTGTTATATACTGACCATCCTAGAGATTTTTGTTCTCCATCATAGAGTACCTGTTTTACAATAGTAATATAAGTCTTTGGATCCTCTCCTGTCCCATCAATTCCTATGGCATACACATATCGACTAGGCATCTCTCGGCTGACTTCTAGTACCACTTGATTACTCTGAGTCATTCGATGGACATTAGTTAAGTACTTGCACCCCTTATATCCTCCCTTGGTATATTCACAAACACATTCCCACCATGAGCAGGCTGTTTTTCCAGCATATCCTGCACAGGGGAGATATGTAAGTCCATCTGTGATCCATGAACCCTTTGTATCACACAAATACTTATGATTGTACCAATACGTTTTTCTCCAACTGTCATTCCCACATGTTATGGCTCTTTTCCCCAAGGGGCTCCGATCCATGGCTTGGCAGAAATCAATAGTAATCTCAGCTCTCTGGCTCCCAGTTTGTAATACCAGGGTCGAATTAAGGTAGTTGCTTGGCCCCACCTTAGCCTCATAAAACATACCTGCATAGATTGAGAAGTTAAGCGTAATTGGGGTCTCAGGGTTGTAACATATCTTTTTCCCTCTTGTGAACACAGGGAATACATAGTCTTGTTATGTAGACATGTGATCCCTTCTGGTTTACAGCCGATAGGCTTTTGGGTATGATATACCAAAGTATTAATTATATGAGTCCCATGCCTTGCCTTGGTTATACAGGCATCACATGCATCAGTTTTGGTCCCATTCCTTTGGTTACCCCTAACTTCTGTTGTCCTTGTTGGTGTGACCTGAGAAGCTGGTATTTTTGCCTGATTATGTGATCATCCCTATAACATTTTATTCCATCTGTCCCATTGCACTTTTTATATATTACTTCATTGAAAGTACATACTGGCAAATTGAATTGGGTACAGGTTTTTGGCACTGATCCACTGGCTGTCAGGGTTTGTCCATTCACACAAGGTTCACATCCTTGGTGGCTTATGGCCCTTATGATTCTTGTCTTACCATGGCTTTGCTTCTTTGATCTCTTGATTGTTACACCATCTTCTTTTTTTATTATTGAAAAGTTTTACAGTACATTTTTAAAAAACCCTTCCCTCCCCCTCCCCCGACTTCCCCCCACCTCCCCATAGAGCCTACCCTTCCCTCCCCCTCCTCCCCCCAACTTCCCAGAGCTGAATACAGGGTATTGCCTCTAACAAACTTGAACTAAAATATGCTAACTATCTATGAATACACTTTAAATCCTAACGCACTTTAACTCCCATTAAACATAGCTAAATAATAATACATCTTGTTGAATTCTCATACTCATTCATATGCTAAATGAAACTTTTTAGTCCCATATTTATTCTGAATGTAATCAATCCATCTTCTCCATTCCGAAATGTATCTTTGTTGCAAGTGATCTTTCAAATAAGCTGAAATTTTTGCCATTTCTGCTAGGTTCGAAACTTTTAGAGTCCACTCTTCTATAGTAGGCAGATCCTCCTTCTTCCAATATTGCGATACCAAAAGTCTTGCTGCCGTTATTAAATTCAACATCAATTTAATTTCTATAACAGTACAATCTGTAATAATACCCAACAGAAATAACTGCGGAGAAAACCTTATCTTTTTCTTAAATATCTTCTGCATATTCCACCAAATTTTAATCCAAAAAGCTTTAACTTTTTTGCAAGTCCACCATATATGATAGTACGTTGCATTGTCACAACCGCACCTCCAACATTTAGGTTGATAATTTGGATACATACATGCTAATTTTTTGGGATCTAAATGCCATCTATAAAACATTTTATAAAAGTTCTCTCTTAAGTTTTGTGCCTGTGTAAATTTTACATTTCTGACCCAGATTTTTTCCCAAGTATCCATCGTTATTGGCTCCTGAATATTCTGGGCCCATTTTATCATACAGTCCTTAACAAGTTCCATTTCTGAATCTATTTCTATCAATGCATTATATATCCTTCTTATATGCGCTTGACTTTGATCTCTAATTTGTTTTACCAAAATTTCATCAGTTGTTGAAATACCAATTTTCTGATCTTCTTTCCATCTAGCTTGTATCTGCCCATACTGAAAACAAGTTTGTACTGTCTTTTCTTCTTTTATAATATTGAATGGCTTTAGTTGCCATACATATCTTTCCAATCTAAGAATTTCTTTATATTTATTTATTTATTTAATACTATTTCTATACTGCCCTTCTCCCGAAGGACTCAGGGCGGTGAACAGGGCAAGAATAAAAATACAAATTACAAAAGTTAAAACAAGATTAAATAAATGCCCACATACTAAAATACATCATTAAAACCTAATAAAAAACAGTAGCAAACCCCCCCCAATCCCCTCATCAGGCCAGGCCAGCTTGTTCAAAAAAGTATGTTTTTAGCTCGCGGCGAAAGGAGCGAAGGCCGGGCGCCGTCCGGAGCTCAACCGGTAGCTGGTTCCATAGCTCCGGGGCGCCCACAGAGAAGGATCTCCCCCTGGGGGCCACCAATCGACATTCTCTGACCGGTGGCACCCTGAGGAGGCCCTCTCTGTGGGAACGCACAGGGCGGAGGGAAGTCGATGCCGGCAGCAGGTGTTCCCTCAGGTACTCCGGACCCCTGCCATGTAGGGCTTTGAATACCATTACTAGTACCTTGAATATGTGATCACATCATGTTTGAATCCCAAACTTATATTTTCTATCGCATGTTTAGGTATTGCCCAAATTGGTATTTTATAATTTAACTTATATTGATATTTTTTCCAGACTCGCAACAGGGCATACCTTAATATATGTGTCTTAAAAACATTATCCACCTTTTTATCATACAATAAATATGCATGCCAACCATATAATAAATCACATCCCTTGATATTCAATATTCTTCCTTCTGTTAAATTGAACCAATTACTAATTGTCGATAAAGCCACAGCATCATAATATAATTTAAAATTGGGCATTTTAAGACCACCTCTTTCACGTATATCTTGCATTATCTTAAGTTTTACTCTCGGTCTTTTCCCTGCCCAAATAAATTTATTAATACCTTTCTGCCATTCCTCCAAATTTGAATCTTTTTTAAGTATAGGCATCATTTGAAACAAAAATAAAAATTTTGGTAAAACATTCATTTTCACTGCTGCAATTCTTCCCAATAAAGACAATTGTAATTTTCTCCAACTGTCTAACTCTTTTTGTGTTTTTAGCCATAACAATTCATAATTATTTTTATATAATTTCACATTTGAAGCTGTAATATATACCCCCCCAATATTTAATCTTTTTAACTATTTCAAATCCCGTTAGTTTTTCTAGGGATTCCTTTTGTTCTATAGTCATATTTTTAGATAATATTTTAGTTTTTTGCCTATTTATCTTAAATCCAGAAACTTGTCCATATTGCAAAATTATCTCCATTAGATCTATAACCAATTGAGTCAGTTGACTTAATGTAATAACCAAGTCGTCTGCAAACGCTCTTAATCTATAATCTTGATGTTTTATTTTAATTCCCTTTATTTTATTTGAATCACGTATCTTAGTCAGTAATATTTCCAGTGTTAAAACAAACAGCAATGGTGACAATGGACATCCCTGTCTTGTACCTTTTTCAATTTTGCAGGCTTCTGTTAAACTACCATTAATTATTATTTGGGCTGTTTGTTTCTGATATATTGCCCTAATAGATTGTAAAAACTTATCCCCAAACTCCATCTTCTCTAATACTTTTAATAAAAATTGCCAATTCAATTGATCAAACGCCTTTTCGGTGTCCAAAAATATCAGTGCTGCGGGGACTTGATTATTTCTTTCCAAATATTCTAATAAATTTACAATATGTCTCACATTATATTTCATTTGTCTACCACTTATGAAACCTGTTTGGGTCACTATGAATCATTTGTTGCAAAACCTGCATTAATTTGTTTGCTAAAATATCTTATAATCAGTATTTAAAAGCGATATTGGTCTGTAATTTTTAGATTGGGTAAGACCTTGATCTTCCTTTGGAATCAACCTTATAAAAGCTGTTTTCCAGGATGGAGGCACTTCTCCTCCCAATTGAATTGTTCTAAATAACTCCTTTAAAGGTTCCACCATTTCTAATTGTAAGTTTTTATAATAAATAGCTGTCAAACCATCTGTTCCAGGTGCCTTACCCACTTTTAGTTGTTTAATTGCTAAAAATATTTCTTCAGCAGTTATTAATTGATTCATCCCTTCCCTTTGCTCTTGTGTAAGTATAGGGGTATTCACTTCTTGTAAATATCTATCTATATCTAAACCTTGAATTGTATCCCTAGCTTATAATTTTGAAAAAAAATCTACAAAAACCTTTTTAATAATATTTTGCTGAAACACCTCTTTACCCTTATATACTATTTTGTCTATATTACGTCATTTTTGTTTTTTCCTTAACAGATAAGCTAGCCACCTACCTGGTTTATTAGCATTGTAAAAGGTATTATGTTTAGCATAACGTAAATTAGTTGCCACTTGATCTGCCATCAGCATGTTAAACTACCCTCTTAACAAATTAATTGCTTCTTTCACCCTCTTGTTAGATGGGTTCAAAATAAAAGCCCTCTCTTTCATCTTTATTTCCTCCTCTAGCTCCTTACACTTATATTCCAATCTATGTCTATGTTTATTATTCAAATATATTAGAACTCTTCTCATATAAGCTTTACTTGCATCCCAAACCATTTCAATTGGAGTACCCTTATGCATATTCATAGTAAAAAATTATTTCATTTGTTTTTTACATTCTTCCTGTCACGACGTCCTCTGCCAGGAAACAAAAGCACTCCAAAAGGAACGGGTGACCAGGTTTATTTCTTCCACAAAGCAAACCGCGGTAAAGTCAGCGTTGAGGCACCTAGCCTCAACGCTCTTTTATCATATTACCACACCCTAACCCCACCCCTTCAAAGCAAACCGGCATCCGCCCGCCTCCCCATAAATGCCCCACCCTTCACCGTGCATAGCCACCACCCATCGCGTGCACTGCTGCAGCCCGTCAAGCCCCCTCCCAGGTGAGTTCTGTCCTTCCGCTCCCTCACGCGCCCCAGTCCGTGCTGGCGTTGTGGACGTTAATCTCCCCCCGAGTCCAGTAACAGAGGGTGGCAAAACGGGCACAGCCACACCCCCCTCCACAGTCTGCTGGGGCGAGTCCAACTGCTGGGGCGAGTCCAGCTGTCTGCTTGGTTCATCCCGTTGCTGCCCGGGCGCCATCCGCAGTTCAGCGTCCAGCTGCCGAGAGGCAAACGTCAGCGCCAGACCGGTGGGCGCCCGGCGCCGTCCCCGCTGATGAGGCGAGCGCGCGCCCGCCGGCCGTCTGGGAGCGGGCGCGCCGATCAGCTGAGCGCCGGCCAGCTGCTCGGCGGGATTGCGGCGGCGCGCTCCGCGGAGTCCGGGCGAAGCCACGCCCTCCAAACGAGCGTCCGGGGCCCGGGGAAGGTGCTGTCCGGGCGCGCCGATCAGCTGGGCACCGGCCAGCTGCTCGGCGGGGCTGCGGCGGCGTGCTCTGCAAGAACCAAGCGAGGGTCCGGAGTCCAGCCGTGAGAGAGTGGGCGCGCTGCTCAGCTGGGAACCGGTCAGCTGCTCAGCGGGGCTGCGGCGGCACGCTGCGGCGGCAGACGAAGCCACGCCCACCATCCGGGAGTCCGGGGCTCGACGGAGGCGATGTCGAGGCCCGAGCGGACAGGAGGCCGGCGGGGCTTGACACTTCCACATTTTATTTATTTATTTATTTATTTAATTGGATTTATATACCGCCCTTTCCCGCAGGACTCAGGGTGGTTTACAGGGTATTTAAAACAAGAAATACAAAAGTTAAAAAAAAATAAAAATAATTACAACAGTCCCTGAAAAAGTAAAAAAAAACCAATTAAAATTAAAATTAAAATTCTCAGCCTGGGCCAGAGAGCTCGAAGAGCCAGGTCTTCAGGTCCCAGCAGAATGAACGGAGGTCAGGGGCAGCCCTAAGCTCCACGGGCAGCTGGTTCCAGAGGGCAGGTGCACCCACTGAGAAGGCCCTCCCCCTCGGTGTTACCCGCCGGCAATCTTTTACCGGCGGCACCCTGAGAAGTCCCTCCCTGTGGGAGCGCACTGGACGAAGGGAGCTTGATGCCGGCAGCAGGTGTTCCCTCAAAACTGTGATTTTCCTCATATCTAAACAAATTTTCATTTAACCTCCAGGATCTCCTGTCTCCCTTCCCCTGGTCCAGTTCCATCCATACTGGACTGTGGTCTGATAATGTTCTTGGACATATCTTAATCTTCTTAACCCTAGAAAAAAAATCATTAGTGGTTAGTACAAAATCAATCCTAGAAAAAGACTGATGTCTATCAGAAAAAAAAGTAAAATCCCTTTCTTCCACGTTTCGTTCTCTCCAGACATCTCTCAGTTCCAAATCATCTTTCATATCAAAAAAAGATTTAGGCAATCTAGCATGATTTGGAGTACTTTTAAAAGGTCCTCTTTTATCTTTTTGTGTGTCCAACACTCCATTCCAATCTCCCATTAAAATACACGATTTATAATCCCATTGAATTATTTTATTATGAAGAAGTTTGTAAAATTCTCCTTGCTGTTGATTGGGTGCATATATTGCAATTAAAAGTGTTTTCTTCCCTTCTATTAAAAGTTCAATTATAATATATCTTCCTTGTTTATCTGATTCAATTAGATTAGCTGTTAAGTCCTTCTTCACATAAATAACTACTCCGTTTTTCTTGTCTGGAGCAGATGCAGTAAATTGTATACCCAATCTGGAATTTGTCAAATATTTTTGATCTGCTACACGAATATGCGTTTCCTGCAAACATATAACATCATTTTTAAATTGTTTTAAATATTGAAATATTTTCTTTCTCTTTTGCAGAGAGTTTAAACCATTAACATTCCATGTTAGAAACTTTGTCGCCATCTTTTGAAACTTGAAGCTTTCGGAGCGTATCTTGCAGATCCATAAGCACCTGCCTCTTTGGTCTCGCTCCTCCCATTGCTTCATTGTTAATGGATTCTTGAACTGTGATTATAGGATACTGTTTCTGTTGTTCTTGTTGTTGTTCCATTCGTCTGGTTGCAGCCCGAGTCATTCTTTGACTGTTTAGTTCTTCTAATGGTGCCAGGGGTTGCGCAGTTTCCAGTTTGCTGTACTTCTTTTACAATCAGCGAGGTGATTTCTTCACCTTGCTGTATGTCTTCCATTTGTGCCTGTCGTGCTCCTTCTTCCTTTCCCCTTTTAAATTCTGGGGGTGGCGATGAACCTGCTTTCAGTACATTACAATAAAAATCTCGTGCCTTCAGAACTGTATTAAGACGATATCTTGTACCTGCATAATTCACCACTATCCCAGTCGGTATCTCCCATCTGAACTGGAGCTGTTGTTTTTTTAATTCATCTGCCAAGAAAACAAACTCTTTCCTTTCTCTTAAAATTCTTGGTGGAATTTCTTTAAAAATTAAGACCTCTTGATCAGCCACTTTAAATCTGTTATGATAAAAAGCTTGAATAATCACATTTCTGATCGTTCTCTTTGTAAAATAGGCAACCACATCTCTTGGTAAATTTCTTTGCCTAGCAATCCAGGAGTTGACATGAAATATTTTATCTATTTCCATTATAAAATCTTCAACTCGCCATCCCAATATAGGCGCCACAGCCTTTCCTAATATCTCTTCCAGGTTTTCTTGTGGGTTTTCTTTCAGACCTCTTATCCTCAAGGCAAACTCCATGTCTCTATATTGTATCATTACCACCTCATCATCAATCTTATCCATTTTATTCTCAGCTTCGCACATTTTAGCTTCCAGTATCAAGTTACTTTTGTTAACTTCCTCCACGTGTTCATCCAAACACTCAATACAAACTGCCAACCCCTGAAATGCCAGTAAAATATCCTCTCTTATTTCCTTATTTTTCTCATTAATGAGCTCCGCCATTTGCTCAGATTGAAGTTTTAAGGCCTCTTGTAAATGTTTTAATGTTAATGTTGGTGGGGGTGCTGCGGGGGATGGCATCAAACTCTGAAGTGCAGATTGTTGTTGAACTGGTGATGCCCCCGCACTTCTGGAAACAGGAGCTCTAGGCGGTTTAGAAGCCATTTTAACACCCATTAACTTTCGTTTCTCACTTTCACTTTTCCACCCAATCCTTATAAGAAAGTCATGATTTAGCTTAGAAACCCAAGTTGCAACTTTGTTACTTCCCTTTTAAATCTCCAAATCTTTTAAATCTCTTTTATACCAGCTTCAAATGTTTTAAAAGGAGTCTTTTACAGCTTTTAGAGACCCACTTTCTTCTAAAAATTCATTCCAGCGCCATCTTCCTCGCTTTCTTTTAAATTAAACTTTGGAGAAGAAAAAAAAAGTAGCACCCCGGAGTTAAAGATCATGTACTTGCTATTTCAAAATTCTCCTGCTCAGCTCTGCCTGCGTCCGAGTAATCCAAAGTTCAGTATTGAATGCAGGGATGGTTGCAGCATCCTGCTCTGTTCTAAAGCCTTAAAACAGAGGAGTCCCTGAGTCCGGAGTTAAATTCAGGCTCTGAGGGAGCTCTCAACCTTCGGCCCCCAGATTAATCATTCTGGGGGTCTAGGGGAGCTCTACCTCTACCTGAATGCTCACCCTCCCCTCTTCTCCCGAGGGGGGGTTCCCAAACCACAAAACAGCTGATTGTCGCTGTTTTCGCAATTTAAATGGAATCAACGGGGCTGACGGTCGAAATGACCGCCATCGACAGAGTCTTGCCACCCGAAGGTCCACACCATCTTCTGATATATGCAAAACACAGGTTCCTCTCCATCCAGGCTTCAACTGAGGAATTGTTCTTATGCGTTTCCATCCCCAAAATACTGGGACACCACAATCCAAAGTTAGAGGAGGGGGCGTTCCATTGTACGGGACTTTTGCACACATTCCCTTTCTGTACACATAGCCCACATACTTACAGGCTTCAGGATTGGCTGGTTGCCTGGCTTGACAAGCATCTTTAGCAATTCTATCAAACACCTGTGGGTACTGACAGGGATGTGGTAAACTGTAATTCCAATATTCAGGTTTAAAACTAAGCAGAGGATTTCCATCACAATTTCCAATGCCTACAAGATATGATTGAATGATCTGAGGTGTTTCCTCTGGCTTACTCCAAAGTCCATAATTGTAAATACAAACACTGTTACATGTGGTAGCAACACAATACACCCATAGCAGCAGTAAACTTTTCTCCATTTTTCTCCCGTGCGTAGAAAGTCAGCTTCTGGAGTGACTTAGCAGGGGTCTTCACTACTGTGCATAGAAGAACCTATTGCCGGTAAGGTTCTAGCAGAGTAGCCTTTCAGCAAATATACTAAAGCTTCCTGCACAAGTCCAGCTACACTAACAAATCATATATCACTTTCATTTACACGTTAACTTTGTGGGAACCACTGGATCTTTAGACACCACCCATTCAGATTCAGCTGCTGCTTTTACCCTTGTCCAGTAGATCCATGATTTGGATTCTGCAATCTTGACAGCAAGAGGAGAGGACATAATAACAACATACGGTCCTTTCCATCTCCCTTCTCGCTGTTCCTGCTTCCAATGTTTCACCCAGACTCTATCTCCAGGTTTGAAGGGAAACATTAACTTTGTTTCTAATCTAGGAGGGGTTTGCGCAATCACATAATTGTGAAGCTTTTCAACCTGCTTATTTGAGCTCTTGTACCATCTCCAAATTCCACACTCCCCCCTTATGCCCCAGTTCTGGCCATCCCGTCAGGTTTTGTCGTAACAGAGTGGGAGGACGGCTAAACATCAATTCAAACGGGGACAATCTGTATTGTCTTTGCAGCGCACACCTCACAGAATACATTGCTAAGGGCAAAGCATCAGGCCACTTCTTTGTTCTCCTCCCCACAGAAAATGTTCAAAGTCACCCCCCTTTGTAGCTGTATAAAGTGGAGCTGCCAACAGTGCAAAATTAGGTATCCAGATCCTGCAAAAACTAGTCAACCCCCAAAAAGCCTCGCAGTTGCCTTCTGTTTACCGGTTCAGCACATATTTTAGTAATTTTCTCCTTTAAAGTGTGGTTTATTCGTTCCACCTTAGCCCCCTATATTCATAGTTACCAAAGGCTCAGGGGGCCTCCTCTAAGCCCGGTCTCCGTCAATCCTTCCAACTTGTCCTTGCCAATCCCCTTTATCTCATGTTCACTCTCCATTCTTCCTTTACCTCCTCAGCTCCCTCTGGATCCTCTACCTCTCAAGGGAAATCCAGTCTGTGTCATGCCTACAGGCCTTCCTCTTTCAAAACCTGTCCTTCCTCTCCAGCCTTGTCCGCTCATCCCTCGTTTCGGACATTCCCTATGCCAATGACCTTCTTCCCTACAATACGCACACTGGTCTGACCCAAGCAGCGTCTTTCTTTGTAAAGCTATCGCCAACAATTCCATTTTCCTCTGCATTCATGCTTCTCTCTCTCTCTCTTCTCCACCTCATCCCTGTTCACATACACTTTCCTTGCCACTTCTAACAATTCACTGGTATTCTTTCCCAGAGCTCCTTCCAACCTTTGTAACTTCTTCCTAATATCACCATTACTTTGTGCTATAAATCTCTCATTCAACATTCGCACATTGTCTGCGTGTCTCAGATCTATCTGTGTATACAGCTCATAAGCCTCTATCAACCGTTGCAAAAAAAACCAAAAACCTCTCTGGGCTTTCATCTGCTCCCTGCGTTACCAAAGATGGCTTAGACATATTCACAGGGGGTTTTCTTGCCTTCCGAAGCATCTCTACGTTTAAATTCTGATATTCCCACAACAACATCCTTTGCACTGCATCTCTAATGTTTCGATCTGGATCCTGCTCCGGTGCCCTTATCTGTAACTCTGCCTGTATATTCTGCACATTAGGATACCTGTCTATAACACACTTCCTAACCGCGGCTCTCCACTTCTCCTTTTGGCTACCGGGGATGCCACCCCAATTTCTTCATCTTCCTCCTCTCTTCTGCCTCCTACCGCCCCCTGGACCCGAACCAGAGGGTTCACTAAGACCTGGCCCCTAGCCACGTCTTGATTATTCGGCTGTATTGCTGTCCTTCGAACTTTTCTTAGTGGCTTTCGGATAAGGGACCCTGTATTGGGCATGATTGAAGTATGTATCAACTCCCTTGAGCTTGCGCTCCAACGGAGTGCTTGCCATACTATTACCTCCACCTATTTCACCACTCTCACTCACAGAGAAACCCCCCTCATCCTTAGGAGCCATAGGCTCCTTTCTTCTCTGCTTCTTTTTACTGCTGACTGAGCTTCACTTAGTGCTGCAGCAGCAGCTGCTGCCGCTTGCGGTTGCGGTTACAGATGCGGCACATACGGAGGGGGTCTAAAAGTCATTTCCTCTTCCTCAGCCAACACTTCTTTCTTGGTATCGGACTCCTTAGTTTCAGATATTTTCACGTCTTTTAATCTTTTTGATACAACCTCTAACTTCTTTCCTTTTGATCTAGCAACACAGAGATCTCAGCCTGACATTGTAATAGGTCCTCTGCCTTCTCTTCTACTGCATTACACCACTGATTTATATACTGATATTTATTGGGGTACTTCTCCTCATTTGCTGCTATCATGGCCCTGAGGTCGTTGATGAGCTGGTTTTTTAATGTACCCTCTGACGGCCACCCAACTCCCATATGTGACCACTGTTTTTCACATAGAAACCTCAGTCTCTCTTTCGTCACCTTGGGATAGGGGATTTTATACTGCGTATGATTAAAATAATCATCAAAACCTTTCAACATGCATTCCAGCGGTGTGCTGGGAACACTGCTTCTCCCTCCCATTCTAAGAACACTGCCACTGACCTACGGTGCCGGACATTCCAACGGTCACCAATAGGAACTGCAATGGCTTAACCTCCCACACAGCCTAACACGGACTACTTTAGGATCGCCGTCCTGAGTCCAGGAGGGTGATCAGTCCCCCTCTTCTATCTTCAGATGCAATAGGTTCTTTACAACTTTAACACATACACAACCTAACACGGACTACTTTAGGATCACCGTCCCTAAACTGTTATAGACAGTTTTTTATTTGTAGGAAATCAGAGGAGGGATGGGACAAGGGGGAGGGAAACCAGCCGTGCCGGGATGCATCCGGCCACGTGGAACCTCGGTGACTTAGCAGGCGGCTGGTTGAAGAGGCACAGTTGTGGTTCTGCCCGCTTTATTACACGACAGGCTGTGTAGGAGGTGGCAGCAGCAATGCCTGCAGCGCCAGGCCAGGCCAGCATCAGCTCCAGAAGTGACATTGTGCCACCCATCCTCGCACTGGTAGGGGCGGCACCTGGTGAAGGCGGACTCTGGTGTGCGCACATCCCTTGCTTCTGCCGCTCCGCATCATCCCCCATGCACCCCTGAACCCTCACCGTTTCCATCTTCCAGGGCAGAGCCAGGGAAACGGGCCAGGTTGGGGAGCTTCCCAGTATCCTGCTGCAGCCCCTCACACTGCCCCACTGGTGCTGTGGCCAATTTTGGCAACGCTGCCACATCACGGGAATGCGGCATCATGCCACAGCATCAGTGGGGCAGTGTGAGAGGCTGCAGCAGGATACTAGGAAGCGGGGCACATGGGTCCAATCCCCCTTCCCCCACCAGCTTCACCTCATGGTAGCAGGACGGGCAGTCCCCCCCCAGCCCATTTTCCTGGCTCCATTAGCAGCAGCAGCTCCCTCAGTGAGCGCCCCACCAGCACTGCTGATGCTGTAGCAGAGGCAAGGGAGTAGCGGGTGCTCCAGTCTGAAGCAACAGCTCACCCTTTTCCACTTCCATGGGCTCCGGCTCAGTCGCCTTCACTGAAATACGGAGGCCCTGTATAGCCGCCATCGCCCCACAGGCCTTGCTACTGGTGAAGGAGGGCAAGACTGGAAAAATGAAAAGTGAAGGCGGAAGCCATTGAGATACGCTGACTGGCTGTGCAGAGTGCCACTTGAGGTAGCGGCTGCACCCATCAGAGGGGCGGACTGTGGCGGCAATTTGAGAAATTATGCTGTTGGCCCCTGTGCGCTCACCGCCTCCTGTGCATGTGCCTTGGGGCTGCTGGGCTGGGCAGGGCCAGGCCAGCGGGGGCCAGTCCCTCGCCATCTCTGGGGCTCGGCACACGTGCCCACAGAGAGGGCTCTGAGTGCCACCTCTGACACGCGTGCCATAGGATCACCACCACTGTCTTAGATGCTATGTGGATTACCAGCAAATTGGACTGATCTCCTCAATTTCGCTGAAGTGGCTTATAACAATACTGTACAAAGCAGCATCGGACTCACACCCACTGGAAGGGATTTTATTCCAATGCCTGAACACCCCCAGGAACCCCCTACTTCTAAAACGTTAGATCAGTGGGTGTCTGCTTGGAGGGGTGTTTGGGACAATACAAAGAAAGCTTTGACAAAAGCCTCAGAGGTTTACAAAAAGCAAGCTGATAAAAAAGAGCAGCTGATGGGTCATTCCACATTGGGTGGGGGTATCTTTCTACCAAGTATCTCAGGCTTAAGTTACCTAGCAAAAAATTGGGACCGAAATACCTGGGACCATTTCCCATAATGTGGATTTTAAACCTGGTTACTGTAGAATTAAAACTCCTTTGTCTTTTAGGAAAGATCCACCCAGTGTTTCACTGCAGTCTGTTAAAGCCTTTTAGAGACTCAACTCTGAGACCCCTTCCCAAGAAAGCACCTGGCCCACTTGTGGGGGCTGGAAAGACTAATTACGAAGTAAAGCATATTCTTGATGCTAGGTTATACAAGGAAAAATTATAATATTTAGTGCAGTGGAAGGGATATCCATTGTCGGAAGCCACCTGGGTGAAAAGTACTGATGTGAAAGCTGACAGACTGATACACAAATTCTATGATAAACATGCAAGTAAACCGAGAGGGGATTCTTAAATGTTATTCTTGTTTGATTTGCAGGATTTCTCCTTTCTTCTAAGGGGAGCTGAATGTCAACGCTGTAACAAACCAAACTGAAACGAGTTTCATTTTGTCTTCCTTGCCACATATTTAGTTAGAAGAAGGAGGAGGGGGTGTAGTTTTCAGTTAGCCAAAACATTTTACATGTATGGGAACCAAGGTCATTGCTGATAACATTTTGGCAGGCTGGAGCAGCTGAGAGGAGTGCCCGCATTTTCTAACAATTGGTGAATGTGATTTATGACAGCAATTTGAGGTGGGAAATGAAACTTGCAACTTTGTAACCAAGGGGAGGGGAATTTAGTCTTGGATTCACCCTTGTATGTGCCATTATGTTGTAGCCAAACAAAAATGTTCTTTAAGGAAGAAATACTAATACTAATACTAATCTATGTCCAAAAACTTTGCAAAATACATCAAGAAATTGCAGATTCCTGCAATAACTCCAGCAAAGCTACAAAAAACTGTGCTACTCGGAACATCTTACATTTTAAGGAGATACCTGGTTGATACCTAGGACGCTGGCAGCAACTCATGTCAACCGTTAGTGCCAGTCAATTTGAGTGTTGAGTTGACTGAGTTTCATGTTTTATGAATAAAAGCATAATAATAATAATAATAATAATAATAATAATAATAATAATAATAATAATAATAACAATAATAATAATAATAATAATAAAGTTGGAAGGGACCTTGGAGGTCATCTAGTCCAACCCCCTGCTCAGGCAGGAAACCCTATACCATTTTGGACAAATGACTGTCCAGTCTCTTCTTAAAAACTTCCAGTGTTGGAGCATTCACAGCTTCTGGAGGCAGGTTGTTCCTTGAAGTTCTTTTAAATGGTCTCATCTATCGAAACCATGACACTCAACCCTAACCCCCATGTCACTGCATTTTTTTAGTTTTGCCAGCTTCGCTCATTTCTAATTGTACATCTCTTTCTGCTCTGCACTGTGTATTATCTTATCTTGTAACCATAGTGACTCCAGCTATGTCCAGCCAAAGTTTTGGTTTTAAACTGTTTTGTGCGCAGGCCTAAAAACGTTCTCACAGTTTCAGTTTTACTTTCTCCTTCTGCCTGATGAGAGAATGTGGTCAGTCTAGGTCTTTTGTTTTCTCATTAAAAGTTTTACTATAGAATATGTCTTGGATTTCTTTTCTTAGATATTGACCATGCAAATGAACCACGGTCCATCCACCTCTGGTCGGACTGTTAATTGTTCCGCGACATTTGGTAGCAGAGGATGGTTTATTTTTATTTTCAAGATTTATTGATAGGCACTTAGCCAGGCAGTTATTCCGGCACTGAGGAGGCTGTAATTAATTGCTGCAAATATGCCGAGGAAAAGGAGAAAGAAGAAGGCCGGTTATCTCTCTGCTGAGGAGGAGGCAGCCGTTTCACAGAGAGATCTTCCTTCAAGTTTACAGACTCCGTTGGCATCGGCTACACGTCTTGGAGAAGCAGCCTCTGAGCCAAGGTCAGTTTCACCATTTTCTGTTTTTACAGACTCTCAAGCTGATGCCCCAGCAGTAACCTCAGCTCATGGGGATCGGGCTGATTATGAGAGATTTGGTGCTAGACCTAAGGCTTCACTAGGGAAGGAAGTGAGCTATTATCCTCCAAGCCCTGAGCAAACTGTGCATGAGAAGGCTTTGCAAAGTTATTATGAACAAATTGAACTTTTTGAGAAAGAGCTGCAAAACGCAAAGTTGTATGCAGCATGGTATAAAAAGCATGGGAGAGCCTCTGCTGGCATTCAGCTTTCAGAATTGGCCATTTTGCCTCCCTCTTCACAAGCAAAGCCACACCCACAAGGGATCGCCATTTTGCCTTCTTCCTCAAAGACAGAGGCATGCCCACAGTGGAATCTTGTGTCAGACGAATGGGAGCCTGACTGTCTTCTGTGTCAAAGAATGCAGAATGCATTTTCACAGATGTCCCTTCAGCAGGCATCGCTCCAAGCTGCCACACCTCCTCATTCATTGGGAGCTTCAGCTAGAATGCCTATTAATACTGCTACTATTAAAGTTCCTGTCTCAGATGGAGCACAGCAGCCTTCCCACCAAGTGCAGCCTCCACTGGTTCCTCAAATACAAAGGCCAGTGCTGACTGCAGGCCAACTTAATGTAGCAGCTCAAGCACCAGCACCTTCTGCTGGCCAGGGTGGCATTGCAGCTCAAGCACAGCCACCCCCAGCACCAGTACCTGTAGCAGCTTCAGTGCAACTGCCGCAGGCCCTGGCACAGGCGCCACTGGTGCCCCCTGCAGGCCAAGTCCCAATTGCACAACCTGCACAGCCAGTACCCCAATTGCATGTTCCTCAACAGGCACCCTCTATTGTACCACTGGCTGGTGATTCAAAACTGAAGCGGTCAGGACAGAATTACAGGGCATGGGTCAGTGAAGTTGGACTTTTGCTTCGTAGAGAAGGTACCCATGTGATGGTGTTTAATCCTCCTGTCCAGCCATGGCCTCCTGACATATGGGACTTGAATAATAGAGCATGCACAACGTTATTGATGTCCATGGACACTGAATTGCAGCTCACTTTTTCACAACATGCAACTGCCCAACAAATTTGGGCTCAATTAGAGGCATGTTACCGGCCTACATCCATTGAGTCTACATGTTTACTTTTGTCCGAGTTCCATGGTTCTAGATTAAAACCTGGTGAGCATATTGGAGAACACTTAACTAAAATGAAAGGAATAAGAAAAGAACTGGGTGAAAAAGGCTATCCTATTGATGACTTTCAAATGATCAGCATTATGATCTGAATTATGAATGGAAAGATGATTTGAATTATGAATGGAATGATGCTATTTCTAAGATTAATCAAGTGCCTATTGCTCAACGCACAGTGGATCATGTATGCAGAATTTTAACCGAAGAAGAGGCACTTATGCAAGCCGCGCCACATTTAAGGGAACCACCTGCATTGAAGGCTCCAGTGAGGCGTCCCTTCTGTGGAAGGGCCTACATTCCAAGGATGCCAAGATGCTACATCTGCAATCGTGTGGGACATGCCACCCGGGATTGTCCCCAACGGTTTCCAGCGCCCGTCACGTACCAGCCCACAGGAACAGATTCCAGAGGAGGCAGAGGTAGAGGCGGACGACAAGGTCATGGTCGTGGTCCCAGTTGTGATCCTCAAGCTCCACTTGCCACATTGGTTGTAACCAACGATCCACAGCCTCAACCAGAGTATGACAGACGCCTACTTTGGACTTTGGACAGCGGAGTAGCATTACATGTTACCTACAGAAAAGAGCTTTACACAGAGATGCACGAGCCTGAACCTGAACTTCGTGAACTGTACTCTTTTTCAAATCATCCTGTTCAGGTCATGGGAAAAGGAACTGTCTACATTGAAGAGCTCGGTGCATTCATTCCCGATGTTTACTACGTACCATCAGCTAATAGTAGTTTGCTTAGTCAGAGTCACTTGTCTAGGGTGTCAAAATTCCAGGTACACCATCTCGAAAAAGCAAGTTATATAGTTAAAGATGGAGATATTGTTGCTGAAACCATGTTGATTGGTGGTGTTTATTACTTAAAACCAAAGTCTAAGCCGCAAGAGCAGGCAAGTATACAAGCTCCAAAAAGGGAGAGCACAGGCCCAGTGAGAGATGTCCCAGAGAGAGATACTGTTGGTACTCCAAAGGCTCTTAAAGCCGATAAAAGGACAAATAAGACACAGGTTGCTCACAGCAAGCCTGAGGTTCCTAATAAAAATGTTAATGTTGAGAATTCACTAACAGGTAAACCTTTGCATTCCAGGTGTATCCATAAGTGGCATAGAAGATTGGGTCATGCCAGTTTCCGTGTTCTGAAGAAGATGCCAGAGTTCGCAAGAGGTTTGGATCTAAAGGGGTGTAAGGTGTTCTTGGACTGTGCTGTCTGCAAGAAAGCCAAATCCAAAGCAGCAGCAATTCCAAAACGCGCTACACGCCTGTCAACACGCATTTTTGATTTGGTACACACTGACATAGTGGGCCCTTTTGCACCAACAATTGGTGGTAAAAAATATTTCTTGACAATTGTTGATAATTACTCTAGATATGGTTATGTATTTCCTATGAGAGAAAAATCTGAGACCTTTCAGATCTTTAAAGACTTTGCCAATCTTGTCTATACCCAATTCGAAGTCAGCATCGCCAGAATTCAGAGTGATCGTGGTGCTGAATTCATGTCTCAGCGTTTCCAGGACTGGATGCGTAAGAGTGGGATACTACACCAGACCTCAGCTCCTTACACTCCAGCTCAGAATGGAGTGGCAGAACGCAGAAATGGAGTTCTGCAAACCATGATGCGTTGCCTCCTTGAAGATGCTAACCTCAGTCTTCCATACTGGGGTGAAGCTATCAAATATGCTAACCATATCATCAACCGTACTTGGAGTAGTGTCATAAATCAGACCCCTTATTTCATGTTATATGGACATAAGCCTGACCTCTCACATCTCCATAATTTTGGTTCATACGCTATGGTCAATATTCCTTTAGCCCAAAGAAAGAAAGGGGGTCCTGCAGCAAAAAGGATGAGATTTATGGGCATTGATGATAATTCAAAATGGAGCAAATACATTGACTCTCATCATGTCGTAGTCATTTCACAATCTGCTATTTTTGAGGAAGATGCTGACTGGTCCAGGATTCATTCTAACGATCCTGGAGTTTATTTTCCTAGAGATGATGCTGCTGATGCCACGCAGCCTGATGCTCGAGATGCACAGGCGAATGTTCCTTCCACCAGTTCTTCTCAACCCATTGTTCCGTCTTCGCAAGCCACTGATGCTGCTACTGGCGACGATGTTGAAGACGAGGACGAAATGGAAGAAGAATGGACGGTTGGTCCGAGACGTTCCAAGAGGACCACAAAGGGAATTCCACCAAAACGGTATTTGTGGCAAGTAACGAAAGCACCTTTACCTTTGATTTGTAATGTTACACTTCCTCCTGAGACGTTCACACAAATCAAACATCTTCCTGAATCAGAGCAAGATAAATGGTTTGAGGCAATGCAGGCTGAAATGGACAGTCTAAAGAAACTTCAGGTGTTTACGCCTGCAAGCCCTCCAGCAAACAAGAAAGTCATTGGCACTCGATGGGTCTACAGAATTAAAAAGAAGCCAAATGGTGAGTCATTGTACAAGGCCAGACTTGTAGCCCAGGATTTCGCTCAACGTTATCCTGAGGACTATACAAATACCTATTCACCCACAGTGCGGACTGAGAGTGTGAAAATCGCCTTAGCCACTGCAACTATCCTTGGTCTAGAAGTTTTCCAGTTTGATGTTGAAACAGCTTATCTACACGCTGAACTTGATGAAGAAATTTATGTCAAAGGTCCTCCAGGTTTCCGACAGCAAGAAGGGGATATTGGTTTCTACACAAAAGTCTTTATGGTCTCAAACAGTCTGGTTTAATGTGGTACTTATGTCTTTCTGACAAACTACATTCAATGGGCTTTATTAAGTCCGAAACAGATGAATGCGTGTTTACAAAAAGATCTGCTAATAGGTATGAGATAATTCTTGTTTATGTTGATGATATTGTTTATATTGGTCCAAATAAGCAGATGAGTGAATGTTTTGCTAACGATTTACAACAGTTTTTCACATTGAGGTCTTTAGGACATATTAACACTTATTTAGGTGTTCAAGTTACCAAAACTCAGAAGGGGTTCAGTCTTACACAGGAAGATGAGATTGAACAACTATTGCATCACTGCAACATGAAGGATGCTAAACCTGTGAGTATACCCATGCAAACTGATTTTCACAACTTGACACATGAACCGAGTCCTGAGTTCGAGAATCAAACACTTTATCGCTCAGTCATTGGGTCGCTGCTATATATTAGTACTTGGACTAGACCTGACATTGCACTTAATGTTAATCTCCTATCACGACACGTAGGCAAGGCAAAACAGTTTCATTAGACATGTGTTAAGAAATTATTGAGATATCTAAAACACACAAAAGACATGAAGTTGTTGTTAGAACCCACACATACTGACTATGCAGAGTTATGTTGTTATGCAGATTCAGATTGGGCAAGTGATAAGAAATCACGTAAAAGCACTTCAGGTTATATGATGTTTTTGAATGGATGTCCTGTTTACTGGCATGTGCGTAAACAGAATTTTGTTTCTTGTTCTTCTACAGAAGCTGAGTATGCTTGTGTTTCAGATGCATGTAATTCTCTAACGTGGTTTGATGCTTTAGTCACAGATATCTGGACACCTCCGATTCGACCGATCACTGTGATGGAGGACAACGAATCTGTGGTTTATATATCTGAGAATCGCTTTACAGGTTCCAGGTCTAGACACATTAACATCCTTTACCAAAATATAAGACAAGCAGTTAAACAAGGTTTTGTCAAATTGCAGTATGTGCCTACACATGACCAAATTGCTGATATGCTGAACAAACCACTTCCTACAGCCCAACACGAGTACCTGCGCAAGAAGATGTGCCTTATCTGATTTTCTGCTTCGCTGACAAAAGAAGGGGATGTCACTGCGTGTTTTTTTTAGTTTTGCCAGCTTCGCTCATTTCTAATTGTACATCTCTTTCTGCTCTGCACTGTGTATTATCTTATCTTGTAACCATAGTGACTCCAGCTATGTCCAGCCAATGTTTTTGTTTTAAACTGTTTTGTGCGCAGGCCTAAAAACGTTCTCACAGTTTCAGTTTTACTTTCTCCTTCTGCCTGATGAGAGAATGTGGTCAGTCTAGGTCTTTTGTTTTCTCATTAAAAGTTTTACTATAGAATATGTCTTGGATTTCTTTTCTTAGATATTGACCATGCAAATGAACCACGGTCCATCCACCTCTGGTCGGACTGTTAATTGTTCCGCGACACCCCACTCCCCCAGGGCAACCCCAACCCCAATCCTAACCCTTACCACCACTCCCCTAGGGCAACCACAATCCCTAACCCCCACTCCCCTAGGGCAACCACAATCCCTAACCCCCACTCCCCCAGAGCAACCACAATCCCTAACCCCAACCCTAACACTAACCCCCACTCTCCCCCAGGTCAACCTCAACCCTAACACTAACCCCCACTCCCCTAGGGCAATCACAATCCCTAACCGCAACCCCAACCCCCACTCCACCAGGGCAACCAGAATTCCTAAGCCCCCGTCCCCTAGGGCAACCAAAATTCCTAACTCCAACCCTAAGCCCCACTTCCCAAGGGCAACTACAATCCCTAACCCCAACCCTTAGTCCCACTCCCCCAGGGCAACTACAATCCCTAACCACAATCCCTAACTCCCACTCCTCTATGGCAACCACAATCCATAGCCCCCACTCCCCTAGGGCAACCACAGTCCCTAACTCCAACCCAAACCCTAACCCCTACTCCCCCACGGCAACTACAATCCCTAACCTCAATCCCTAACCCCCACTCCCCTAGGGCAACCACAATCCCTAACCCCAACCTCAACCATAACCCCCACTCCCCTCTAGGGCAACCCCAACCCTAATCCCCAATGCCCAACCCCAACTTTAACCCCCAATGCCCAACCCCAACCCTAACCCTCAATGAAATCAAGTTTGACACCCCAGATTTAATGGTATTATTTAATTTAAAGGAAATAATACCGGTATTTTGACTCCCAGACAACATGAGTGCAAAAAGAAAGAGCTATTCCATCAAGTTCAAGAAAGGAATCGTGGAGGACTCTCAGGGCAAGAATCTTGTGGCTTTCTGCAAAGAGAAGAAGTTGGATCTCCGTATGGTACAAAAATGGCGAGGAGAGTACGATAACCTCAGTCAACAGGTGGACAAGGAAAATGCCAAGAAGCGCAAGTGTAGATCAGGTTGGCAGCCATTAGTTCCTGAACTGGAAGACAACATATGTTACTGGATTACTAACAGGAGAGCAAAGGCTTTGGTTGTGTGCATTTGCCCTTGCAATGGCACCACAGTTAGAAATATCCTCAGAAGAATTCAAAGCATCACAACACTGGCTGGATGGCTTCCTTCAGGGATATGAACTGTCTCTAAGAAGATTGACAACACTGTTCAAGCTGGAAGATACTGAACTTATTAAACGTGCACTTGCATTCAAGTCCTTTGTTGATGGCATCAACTTTTCTAAATACCAACTCTCCAACTTGATTGCTATGGATGAAACTGCAGTGTTTATGGGCCAAGGATCTCAAATAACAATTGATCAGAGGGGTGCCTCCTCAATCTACATTCCTTCCACTGGTTACGAAAGTGCATGTTACCTGTATTTTGGCAATTCATCTGGATAGAAAGAAAGCCCCTCCTCTAATCATCACTAAGGGCAAGAAAGATAAGAGTGAATGTGTTTCAGGCATTTATCTTCTTGAAACCAAGAAAGCCTGGTGCACACAAGCAGTTATAAGGAAGTGGGTCGATTTAATGCTGCCACTTGTTTTGAGAGGTGGCCAAAGAGGTTTGCTGGTCTGGGATTCAGCCAGCACTCACCGTGCTAAAGATATGAAGAAGTTCCTTGGAGAGAGAGGAATAGATCAAATAATGATTCCTGCAGGAATGGCTGGCTATCTCCAGACTCTCAAAATTGCAATAAACAAGCCATTCAAGGACCATTTGCACAAGGAAATCAATGACTACATTGAACACAGAATGGAGAGAAATCAGTGTGGAAACTTTGTGAAGCCTAGCCTGCTAGAGACCGTGACTTGGGCAAAGAATTCATGGGATAAAATCACTAACAGCTGTGTTGCCAATGCACTATGAGCAGGATACATGGACAAGTGGTGCCCATTTAAGGAGATCTCTATTGCTGGAAATGAGAGAGGGTTAGGCGTGGGAGGCCTGGTTGCCTGCCGCAGATCCATCCCCCCCCGCCCACATGCCAAGCATCATGTTAGCGGCACTGGTGCAACGCACCATGTGGCGTCCTGCCGCACGCAGCCTATCGTTAAAGCAGATGGCTGCAGAACAAGTGGGGCAGCGTGGAGGGGACCACCGCTGTGGGGCAAAACAGGTATTGGGGAAAGAAAAATAAGACATCCCTGAAAATAAGACCTACTGCCTCTTTTGGAGGCCAAAAAAATATAAGACCGGGTCTTATTTTGGGGAAAACACAGTAGTACACTAACCAACAGCTGTAGTATTACTCAAACAGGAGTTTGGGTAGGGAATCTGTGAAAATTTCAGGTAATTCTTAGGCTGCTATAATACAGAAATCAGCTGATTCATAAGGTAGACCCTGATTCATAAGGTAGCGTATGTTGGCAATTTGATCTCTAGTTCCTCTGCCTCTTCAAAATCCTGCCTGTACTTCTGGTAGTTCTCGATCCACATACTGCTGGAGTCTAGCTTGTAGGATTTTAAGCATAACTTTACTAGCATGTGAAATGAGTACAATGGTGCGATAGTTTGAACATTCTTTGGCACTGCCTTTCTTTGGAATCGGAATGTAAACTGATCTTTTCCAATCCTGTGGCCACTGTTGAGTTTTTTAAATTTGCTGGCAAATTGAGTGTAGCACTTTTACTGCATCGTCTTTTAAGATTTTGAATAGCTCAGCTGGAATACTGTCACCTCCACTAGCTTTGTTGTTGCTCAGCTTTCCTAAGGCCCATTTCACTTCACATTCTAGGATGTCTGGCTCGAGGTCAGTGACCACCTCATCGTGGTTATCAGGGACGTTAAGCTCGTTCTCGTATAGTTCTTCTGTGTAATTTTGCCACCTCTTCTTAATCTCTTCTGCCTCTGTTAGGTCCCTGCCATTTTGGTCCTTTATCGTGCCCATTTTTGCATGAAACGTTCCCTTCCTCTCTCCAATTTTCTTGAAGAGATCTCTGGTCCTCCCTATTCTATTGTTTTCTTCTATTTCTTTGCACTGTTCATTTAAGAAGGCATTCTTATCTCTTCCAGCTATTCTCTGGAATTCTGCATTCAATTGGGTGTATCCAGGGCTTTTTTTCTCATAGAATGCTCAGAATGGAGTTCCGGCACCTTTTTTGGATTGAACCTTGTAGGGTAGGCAAAGCGGGTTGTATAACATGTGTGAGTTCCGGCACCTTTTTCTTATACAAAAAAAGCACTGGGTGTATCTTTCTTTTTCTCCCTTGCATTTCACTTCCCACCTTTCCTCAGCTATTTGCAAAGCTTCCTCAGACAGCCATTTTGCTTTCTTGCATTTCTTTTTCTTTGGGATGGTTTTAGTTGCTACTTCTTGTACAATGTTGCGAACCTCCGTCCATAGTTCTTCAGGCACTCTGTCTTTCAGATCTAATTCCTTAAATCTATTTGTCACCTCTACTGTATATTCAACAGGGATATGATTTAGTTCATACCTGAGTGGCCTAGTGCTTTTCCCTACTTTCTTCAATTTAAGCCTAAATTTTGCAACAAGAAGCTCGTGGTCTGAGCCACAGCCAGCTCCTGGTCTTGTTTTTACTGACTGTATAGAGCTTCTCCATCTTTGGCTGCAGAGCACATAGTCAATCTGATTTCTGTGTTGACCATCTGGTGATGTCCATGTGTAGAGCCGTCTCTTGGGTTGTTGGAAAAGAGTGTTTGCTATGACCATCGTATTCTCTTGACAAAATTCTATCAGCCTGTGCCCTGCTTCATTTTGTACTCCAAGGCCAAACTTGCCTGTTATTCTGCTTATCTTTTGGCTTCCTACTTTAGCATTCCAATCCCCCATGATGATAAGGACATCATTTTTTGGTCTTAGTTCTATAAGGTGCTGTAGGGCTTCATAGAACCGGTCAATTTCATCCTCTTCAGCACCGGTGGTTGGGGCATAGACTTGGACTACTGTGATATTGAATGGTTTGCTTTGGGTTCAAACTGAGATCATTATGTCATTTTGAGGATTGTATCCCAGTATTGCTTTCCCTACTCTTTTATTGACTATGAAGGCTACTCCATTTCTTCTGAGGGATTCTTGCCTGCAGTAGTATACCTGATGGTCATCTGAATTAAATTCACCCATTAGTACTAGCCCTCTGCTCTTCCCCAGTAACATATTGGACGCCTTCCGACCTGAGGGGCTCATCTTCCAGCGTTATATCTTTTTGCCTTTTGGTACTTTCCATGGGGTTTTCATGGCAAAGATACTGGAGTGGGTTGCCATTTTGTTTTCCAGTGGATCACGTTTTGTCAGAACTCTCTGCTATGACCTGTCAGTCTTGGGTGGCCCTGCACGGCATAGCTCATAGCTTCATTGAATTACGCAAGCCCATTCGCCACAACAAGGCAGGAATCCATGAAGGGGATCTTGTGCTTTAGCCAACATAATTAAAGTTTGTACATACATCCTGATAATTTGAATGACCAGCAGGGAAACATACCCTGTAAGAGTCTCAAAATGAAGTCCAGCATCAGTGTGATTATATGTTATGTGGTATATAATGTTGGATGACAACTCCCCAGAACCACAACACTTAACTTTAATGACACTGTGTGACTTATTATACCCACTGAGCCTATCTGTCTGTGCTATGAATGATTTTATGATCTAATTCATAGAAAAACCCCTATTCGTTTGGCATCCAAATATCAGAACTTGGACGTCAACGCTGCTAACATTGGATGTTCTTGCTTTGACAACATATGGAGATGCAGCCATTTTCCTTCTTATGTTTTGCTTTTAGAGTTAGAATTAGATGATACTGTGGGGGAGGAGGAATGTGTATAGTAGTTGGTTAGACATAACAATATTGCAGTAGCATGAGAGTCAATGTTTTTTGAAATAAGAGATGATAAGAAATGGCGGGTTGGAGAACTGGAGGGAAAGCCTGCGTTTCAAATTAATTGGAGAATGTGATTTATGACTGTTAATTAGAGGAGGGATTTGCGCTAGATACTATGTGTTCAAGGGAGGGGAATTCAGATTTTGGCTTCACCTATGTTCGTGCTGATACTATGTTACTCAAAGATTCTTTAAGGAAAACAATGCCTCGAAGTTCTTTGAAGAGTTTCATCTGTTGGAACCATGACATTGGACTTACAAAGTTTACTGCTTTATAACTTTTAAGGGAAGATATCAATGTACCTTGCCTGTAAATCTACAGATCTTTAGTTATATTTATATTTATTAAATTTTTATACCGCCCTTCTCCCGAAGGACTCAGAGATCGATAGAGATCGATTCAGAAACAGAGCTTGTTAAGGATTGTATGATAAAATGGGCCCAAAACATTCAGGAAGTTATTACAATGGACACGTGGGAAAAGATCTGGGTGAGGAATGTAAAATTCACTCAAGCTCAAAGTTTAAGAGAGAACTTTTACAAAATGTTTTATAGATGGCATCTAGATCCTAAAAAGCTTGCAAGTATGTATCCGAATTATCAGCCTAAATGTTGGAGGTGTGGTGATGAAGAGGCAACATATTTTCACATATGGTGGACATGTAAAAAGGTCAAGGCTTTTTGGATAAAAGTCTGGTGGAATATGCAGAAGATTTTTAAACGGAGGATAAAGTTTTGTCCGCAATTTTTTTTGTTGGGAATAATTGTTGACGCTACAGTTGTGGACTCTAAGTTGATGTTGAATTTAGTTACGGCAGCAAGACTTTTGATAGGTCAATATTGGAAGAAAGAGGAACTGCCGACTATACAAGAGTGGATTTTAAAGGTTTCCGACTTGGCAGAGATGGCGAAGATTTCGGCCTATTTGAAAGATTACTCGCAAGAACATTATATTATGGAATGGAGAAAATGGATTGAGTTTATCCAGAATAAGTATAGGGTCAAGAAGTTTTATCTAGCATTTGAATAAGTCTTCTTTCGTTTTCTTTTTTCTTTTTTTATTTTGTCTTCTATATATATTTAATAATGCTAAGTTTTGTTTGATCCTATATAAGTTAGAGAGTGATGGATTTTAGAATTTATAGTTGTTAGTATATGGTTGTTTATGATTGCCTTTTTATATATATATACCTTGTATTTAGCTCTGGGAAGTCCGGGGGGGGGGGAGGGGGGTTAGGGGGAGGTGGGGGGGGAGGAGGGAGGGGGGGAGGGGGGGGAAGGGGGGAGGTAGGGAGGGGAGGAGGGAGGGGGAAGGGGGTTTTTTAAAGGAAAACTGTATTTTTAAAACTTTTCAATAAAAAAAAAAAATATATATATATATATAAAAACATACAGAGAACTGGAGGGAAAGCCTGCGTTTCAAATTAATTGGAGAATGTGATTTATGACTGTTAATTAGAGGAGGGATTTGCGCTAGATACTATGTGTTCAAGGGAGGGGAATTCAGATTTTGGCTTCACCTATGTTCGTGCTGATACTATGTTACTCAAAGATTCTTTAAGGAAAACAATGCCTCGAAGTTCTTTGAAGAGTTTCATCTGTTGGAACCATGACATTGGACTTACAAAGTTTACTGCTTTATAACTTTTAAGGGAAGATATCAATGTACCTTGCCTGTAAATCTACAGATCTTTAGTTATATTTATATTTATTAAATTTTTATACCGCCCTTCTCCCGAAGGACTCAGGGCGGTGTACAGGGCAATAAATATCAAAATACAAAATACAAAAGTTAAAAAAGATTAAATAATTATGCCCGATATAATACAGTAATTAAAAGCTGTGTTAAAACCCAAACCCCAAACCCATCAGACCAGGCCGGCTTGTTCAAATAAATAGGTTTTTAGATCGCGTCGGAAGGAGCGAAGGTCGGGGGCCGTCCGGAGCTCAACCGGCAAGTGGTTCCACAGGTCTGGCGCGCCCACAGAGAACGCTCTCCCCCTGGGGGCCATCAATCAACATTCTCTGATCGGAGGCACCCTGAGGAGGCCCTCTCTGTGGGAGCGCACTGGACGGAGGGAAGTTGACGCCGGCAGCAGGTGCTGCCGTAGGTAATCTGGACCCATGCCATGTAGGGCTTTATAGGTCATTACCAGCACCTTGAATCTCACCCGGAGGGCAACTGGAAGCCAATGCAGCTCGCGGAGCAAAGGTGTAACATGGGAGTATCGGGAGACCCCCAACACCACTCGCGCGGCTGCATTCTGCACCAGTTGAAGCCTCCGAGTGGTTTTCAAGGGCAGCCCCATGTAGAGAGCATTGCAGTAGTCCAAACGAGAGGTCACGAGCGCATGAGTGACTGTACGCAAGGCATCCCAGTCCAGATAGGGCCGCAACTGGCGCACCAGGAGAACCTGGGCGAAGGCCCCCCTAGTCACAGCTCCTATATGATCTTCTAAGGAGAGCTGTGAATCTAGGAGGACACCCAAGTTGCGAGCCCTATCTATGGGGGGTAATAACTCACCCCCCATAGTAAGAGATGGAATGATCTGAATTTCCCGAGATGCCGGCACGTACAGCCACTCAGTCTTGTCAGGGTTGAGCTGAAGCCTGTTCCTCCCCATCCAGACCTGGACCGCCTCCAGGCAACGGGACATCACGTCGAGGGCATCACTGGGGTGGTTTGGGGTTGAAATGAAAAGCTGGGTATCATCAGCATACTGATGATACCCAACTCCAAAACCACGAATGATCTCACCCAGAGGCTTCATATAGATGTTGAACAGGAGGGGCGAGAGGACTGATCCCTGAGGAACTCCACAAACGAGAGGCCTCAAGGTCGACCTCTGCCCCCCTGCCAACACCGACTGCGAACGTCCCAGAAGGTAGGAGGAGAACCACTGAAGAACTGTGCCTCCCACTCCCAACCCCCTGAGACGCCGCAGCAAGATACCATGGTCGATGGTATCAAAAGCCACTGAGAGGTCTAACAGGACTAGTTACTCAGAAGCATTAACTATTCAAGTCCTGGGCTGGGTCAGTAGTGTTACATTTCTAGCAAAATTAATTGTAGTAAAACCAAACAAAAATACATATTTATTTGATTTGCTATAAGGCAATCTTTCCCCAATAACTGTTAAGACTGCACAAAGAGAAGGAAGGTTTATGGTCCATAGTGCATAAAAGTATCTATGATTGTCCAGCAGTTGACTTTCCTGAGTTGCTGAGATAAACCTCTAGAAAGCTAAAGCAGGTTCTTAGGAGACAAATAAAGAAAGCAAAGTGCTTGTGTGTTTTTAAGGTGAGAGCATTGATGGTGGGATATCTTCTCTCCCTACTGTTTTTGGTCTTTGCTTCAGTTGCTATTGGGCTCAGTTTCTTCTCCAACTTTAGTCTCCAGACAAAATGTGAAACAAGATATAACATACCTCTAGGGTACAGACTACCTCCCCCTCAAAAGGCAAAAGAGGAGAAGAGAAAGAAGGGGGGGGGGAGAGAGAGATGCCTTACAATAGAAAGTTTATTTCCAGTCAGTTATTTTTTTAAAAAAATCCATGTTTTAAAAAAGATCAGTTTTTGTTTAAACAGTCAGACATTGAGTCTATTTGTAGCTTCATCCACAAAACAAAAGCAACAAACCCCCCAACCCCGTATACCGAATCTGCACTTAATAAGTCGTTTTCAAGTGTTGAAGGAAAAGTCTTCATCATGGTTCAGTCCAAGCCGGGAATAAACAACATGGCGACTGCTTTAGAAAGAAGGTTGCAGTTTATTGAAGAGGAGAGCCAGACAGAAAGATGGCTCTGGAAGAAAAGAAAGCACATGTAGGGAGTGGGTTTTTATACCCTCTGAGGCTCTTGAGGTTGTTTCCTGTTCCTGTTTGAGGCTTTGTATTTCCTGTGTCATGTATTTTGACCTGAATCTGAGTGTGCCTCTTTGGCATATGTGGGTTAATCCTATTATGTCCTGTCTTAGAGTTTGGGTGGGGTATGTAGAGTTTATGTTTCTTTGTCTTCTTAATCTTCTAGCTTCAACCTTCCTGAATGGTTTATATCTGCATTTCTACAGAGCTGGTTTCTGCTTGGGGGAGGGAGACTTGGGGATATTCAGAAAAAACTGGTCATGCTTTTCTGCCTCTTTAAGATCATTTGAGGAAATATATTTTTCTGCCCCACCAGGATCAGTGCTGCTTTCCAGATGATTGGTGCTTCTTCAGGGCTCAGCAGAAGCATCAGGATCCGCACTGAGCTCCAGCTGACAGTCCCGAAGAAGCCCCGATCAGCTGGAAAGCGGCACTGATCCTGGCGCTTCTGCTGAGCCCTGACAGCCCTGCAGCTCCAGCCATCTCTTGCTCAGGCTTGTGCGGTGCTACCACTGGTTCAGCTCATTCCCCTCCCCCACTACCAGTGTTCTCGGATGGTCACGTACCACCTGCCAGGTGCCAATGTACCACAGGTGGTACCCGTACCACTGGTTGAAAAGCCATGCCTTAAGTAATTTCAAGCATGGTGAAGTTTAAACAGTTTCTCCTTTGATTCTCTTAATCAAGGTCTAATCAATTCGATTCCAGCCAAGAAGATGGAAAGCAGAAGGCTTCCCTGCAACAGCTGTTCTCCAGCCGGGTCCCTACAAGTTCTGTACTCCTTGAACTAAAAGTCTCCTAGCTCTAGAGAACCTACTTCCTGATTCGGTTAGGATCATGGCATTAGCTCTTCCCACAAAAAACCTAACAAGCCCCTCAGCCAGGTCCCAGACCTAGTCCACTTCTCATTTCAACCACACTTTATATAAATATTTGTTTGTTTGTTTTCTATAGCCAACCAACTCAACCAAGTGACTCTGGTTCTCTTGCTTCAGAAGAAATGACTTCCAGGCGGAGGCTGAAGGACTGCAGAACTAGCTTCCTCAAGACCATTCTCTTTAGGTTCTCCTAAGTTTCCCTTACTTGAGAAATCTCACCCTCCCAACACCCACAGGCACACACATACTATTCCATCAACTTGTTTTGGGATATAAGAAGTAATGGTATTTTCACTGGATGGTCTTCTTGACCATAAATTACTGAGGCTGACAGGACAAGCACTATTCAAGCTGGTTCACTTGCTTTCCATTCAAGTGCCCAGTCCCGGAGACCTGAGAAGAGTCCTTAGGAGAGTTTGCCTCATGTCACCTCGATTTCCTCCTCCACTGGCCTTCAGCTGTACTGCCCTCTCCAAGGGGGTGTGGGTGGGAAGAGGTTGTGGCTTCCTCAAGAGAGAGACCACCTGAACACGCAGCTAGACCGACGTAAATGGGGTACGTGCATGAGATGTGGAAAGGAGCTTTCTTGTCCCCCTGCTTCTCTTCTTTCAGCCTCGTGTCCCTCTGCTCCTGCTTCCCCTTCTGCCTGTAGACCTGCTGCTCTAGATTACACATAGAGAAAACTGGGCATGCTTTTACCATGGCTTATGTGCAGTTTTGTCATCCAGGAACAGATCAGGGGCTGGGGAACTTGTTGCACTGCCTTTTGGTCGCAGTGTTTTGGTAGTTCCGCTGGGAGGTTGCCTGCTCGCTGTTGGTGGGAGGGTCTTCTTGGGCGACCGGTGACGTGCTAAGCCCTTCTCTGCCCAGGTGGCTGGTGCTGGTGCTGCCACTGCCCTTGCTGCTGGCGCTGCTGCCGGCAGTGCCACTGGACATGGACGAAGTGCTGGCGGTTGAACTAACGGTGGAGGTTGCGTCCCCCCATCCCACCGTGATGATCTTCACTGCTGACAGGTGAGGCGGCCTCGTCGGCTCACTGCAACAAGTCAGGCGGAGGCGAGTGAGCCGGTTGACGTACCTGGCGTTGGCGCTGGAGAGGTAACTGCCACCGCAAGCTCTCTCCATTCCATACAAACACACACACACACACACAGCGCAAAGTGGCTGGAAGCGGAGCGGGCGACGCTGAGGTCCATACCACTGTAGCAGTAGCTGCCGTACCTGCCAGAATGCATGCTGGCCGATTCCCTGAATTGCTCGCTCACGCCACTCGGATCTCCATAATTACGTAACGGGTACTCCGGGCCATATGGATAGCGACCGCAAAATAACTTTACAGAATAGCTGAGTTGTTGGGGCTTGTTAGGGTTTTGTTTTTATTGGCTTTTTTAAAACAGGGGGGGTTTGATTTGTTTTGTTCTTTGGTGCGTAGCACCCTTGTACAAATTATAAAGAATTATGGAAATGACTGGGAACTGTACTTGGTTCCCGCCTATGGAGGCACCCAAATATCGTGTACAGATTCATATCACGTGGTTTTGCTGTGCAGTCATAAATCATGTCTGATGACCTCTGGAGTGTGGAGGTAAACTCACGGACTAAATAGAGGAGTTGGGCAAATGCTAGAGGGCTCGGGCGCGTGCCTCGAGCAAGAGCCCGTTCCCGACCGTCAGTCGGCCTCTTGTACCACCCTCTGGAGGCTTGCTAGAGCTTCACCTTTCTCAGCCCACGGCCGCTGCAGGGCTAAGGTCGAATCAGGGTTACAGCCCATTCATTACAGTATAGCAAAATGATGACACCTCTCTCAGAGTCCCGTTAGTAAGTACTAATTGTTAGCGGCTATTGGCTCTAGATCAGAAAAACAGTAAAAGTGTGGGTTGTTGGGGAAACTATATGCACAAGATCTAGATAGATAGATAGATAGATAGATAGATAGATAGATAGATAGATAGATAGATAGATGGATAGACAGATAGATACAGGTGAAACTCAAAAAATTAGAATATCGTTACGCAGCACTCGGGATTCAACCTGCCAAACTGCCAACCTTCTGATTTGACAAGCTCAGCGTCCTAACCCACTGAGCCACCGCGTCCTTATGGAGGGTGTTAATGATGGTTTTCTGCACAACTGTCAGGTCAGCAGTCTTCCCCATGATTGTGATTCCTACTGAACCAGACTGAGAGACCATTTAAAGGCTCAGGAACCCTTTGCAGGTGTTATGGCTTAATTAGCTGATTAGAGTGGGACAGTTTGAGCCTAGAATATTGCACCTTTTCACAATATTCTAATTTTCTGAGATTGTGGATTTGGGGTTTTCATGAGCTGTACGCCATAATCATCACAATTATGACAAATCACGGCTTAAACTATCTTGCTTTGCATGTAATGAGTCTATCTCATATATTAGTTTCCCCTTTTAAGTTGCATTACTGAAATAAATGAACTTTTGCACGATATTCTAATTTTTCGAGTTTCACCGGTAGATAGAATGAATATATTATAATTCAGGTAGGTTTTTTTAAAAAAAGAAATCAAAACAAAAATTAGGATAAAGTAAACTAAACCAGCGTAGATTTCTTTGGAAGTTGGGGGCCAAAAGTAACAAAAAAAAAACTGATTTGGAAAATACATGAAATAATCTCACTAACAACTGAGCAGCAGCTTCAAAAGTAAGGAGGAAAATACATCCTATGGAGGTGTTTTAAAATCAATTTTAAAATTCTGTTCAACAGAAGTCTCCTGCAGTATTTTGTTTTAAATAATTATTTCATGGGCTTTTAAGAGACAGAGAAAGAGAGAAAGCAGGAATATTTTAAGGACATGCAAATTTTTCCTCACACCATATGTAAGCATAGTGATGGTATTTGTTTAGGAGGATGTGAATTCTTTTTTTATTATTAAGAGTCAAAGTTACAGTCCAAATGCCATGCTTTTCACAGTATCAAAAAAGCATGCTTCCATATTTACTGTACATGTACACAATGCCACCAATGTACTATAATATTTTCATGCTACTGATAAATAAAGGCTTCCCTGCGCCTTTTGAGTATGAAACAGCTGCATTCTTGTTTTAGATTTGGAAGGGGGTGTCTTCCCAAAATATTGTTGTAAAATATTAAAAGGGAAAGGGAAAGAACATATCTAGAAGTAGGGTTTCTTTCTCTAAATGGAATTTAAAACCAGGTCAATAGAAGAAGAAAATGAAAACACACCTCATGATCAGTTACACAGGATTAGATGGACCCTAGTAATCTGCCCATCTAGAGAAGTCTATCCTTCCTTTTTTCCCACTTATACAGTATTTTGCCCTTTAAAAAGGCACAATTTTAATTATTAAAAAAGCCAAACACCTAGACATTTAAAAAATATATACTGTAGCAAATAAATAGCAAGGTTTTTAATTATAGTTTTCTTTCCCCATTGTTTTAAAAATCCTAATTATATATTGGGTATTGTGCATACACATGCTAACATTCCTCCCTCCTTTTTTCCCTTAAACCATGTGAGGATGCCTGTGCAGCATCATTCAAATAAAGTCCCAATGAAATCAATATTACTGCTAAACAAATGGCTTCAGGTCTGAGATAAAAAGGGGTAGAACAAAACACATCTATTTGTTATGAGTTAGCAGAAAAAACACACACAGAAGCAGCTCTTTATCCTTCTAGAATCCCTCTCTGAACCAGGGTGTGCCCCTTTGTTATGCCTTGAAGCTGCACCATGAAATGATAGACTTTCGTACAAACACTATTTTGTTTAAAGGAAATAAAAGCACTTGCTCATATTAGAAGCATTTAATCACTTAAATCTATTGTCTGGAAAAGTGACTATGAATACCAAGCTTTTCTACTGTCAATAATTCCATTGATAAAAAAATTCAGTTTGCTGCAAGTGTGTGTGTGTGTGTGTGCGTGCGTGCCGCTTTAATTAAGCCTTTGGAAATATCTGCATGACAACAACAGAATAACCCAAGCAATGTGTAGCTTTCTGTTATTGTGATGATCATGGCGTACAGCTCATGAAAACCCCAAATCCACAATCTCAGAAAATTAGAATATTACATGCAATCAATAAAACAAGGAGTGTACATAGAACAATATCGGACCTCTGAAAAGTATAAGCATGCATATGTACTCAGTACTTGGTTTGGGCCCCTTTTGCAGCAATTACTGCTTCAATGCCGCGTGGCATGGAAGCTATCAGCCTGTGGCACTGCTGAGGTGTTATGGAAGACCAGGATGCTTCAATAGCGGCCTTCAGCTCTTCTGCATGGTTCGGTCTCATGTCTCTCATCTTTCTCTTGGCAATGCCCCATAGATTCTCTATGGGGTTCAGGTCAGGAGAGCTTGCTGGCCAATCAAGCACAGTAATCCCACGGTCATTGAACCAGGTTTTGGTGCTTTTGGCAGTGTGGGCAGGTGCCAAGTCCTACTGGAAAATGAAGTCAGCATCCCCATAAAGCTCGTCTGTGGAAGGAAGCATGAAGTGCTCTAAAATCTCCTGGTAGATGGCTGCGTTGATCCTGGACTTAATGAAGCACAGTGGACCAACACCAGCAGATGACATGGCTCCCCAAATCAACACAGACTGTGGAAACTTCACACTGGACTTCAAGCATCTTGCAGTGTGTGCCTCTCCATTCTTCCTCCAGACTCTGGGTCCTTGGTTTCCAAATGAGATGCAAAAGTTGCTCTCATCAGAAAAGAGGACTTTGGACCACTGAGCAACAGACCAGGTCTGTTTTTCTTTAGCCCAGGTAAGACACTTCTGACGTTGCTTGTTGTTCAGGAGCGGCTTGACAAGAGGAATACGACATTTGAAGCCCATGTCCAGGATCCGTCTGTGTGTGGTGGCTCTTGATGCACTGACTCCAGCCTCAGTCCACTCCTGATAATATGACCAAAAGATACTCTTGCGTATTGGTTTTATTTTAGTTGTTTCTATTTTTAATACTAGCCACCCCCATGGGTCTTTTCCAGTTCCATCAATTCCTATTCCAAAGTCCTTATATTGAATTCCTTTTTCTAATGACTGATTTATATGTATACACATTGGGTTACATTTTCCTTGAGTGCAATCAGTCCTGGTACTTCCGATACTAATATTCACTTCCTTTGGACCTATACTTCTCTCATTTGGGACCGTAGTAGTGTACCAATAATTATAGCTTGGAGCAAAGGCAACAGGTCCTGTACTTAATATATGCACTCTCTGAAATAAATACTTCCTTTCTTTTATATAATTTCTTTCCCACTCTAAGTTTTCACATCTCACCCCAAATGAGTTATCAGATCCTTGTCCATTATTAATAGCTTGGCAAGCATCAAAGCACACACCCACACTAGTTCCGCCCCTGGTTTCATTATGGGCTATGTAACCTCGTCTGATTTGACTTAAAGAGAACATCTGAATTGCACCTACCCCTCCCTTATAAGAATACACCCACATTTTTGCAGTTACTGGTCCTATTGCCTTTGGGTCATAACATTCTACCCCTATGTTGGTGTGACAACGCTTATATTGTGTGTCATTCTGAATGCAGTCTGTTAAGTTAGTTTGTAAACATTCAGGAATCATAGTATGGTATATCATTGTTTTCTCAATTTTCCCTTTTTGTCATTTTTACACATTGCGTACATGGTTCTAGTGGTTGGACAGGTTTTAAGAGTATAATAAGAAGAACTCCCAAGTACCACCTAGTAACGTTCCAATACATCCTCTATGCTCTTAATATCACACTCTATCTTACACCCCGTACATAAAATGCAATCAATATAATGGGAGCAACAACAACATCCACAAAGGCACTTACAAAACCAGCACCTCCTGGAGATTTGGATTTTTCTCAATCTTGGCTTTTCTCTGGGAGTGGAAGCATAAAAAATGCAATGTTTAGTCCTTATGCCTCTTTACCCCCCCCCCCCCTTCTGTCAAGAGTCCGTTAGGTCCTTCGAAACTTTAACTTCAGTGGATCTCCTTGGTGAGATTCCACCTTCCACCTCTCTGGGGCTGGCACGGGCCCTTTCACTCGGGAGTAATGAGTCCGGATGGCTGTTTCAGTAGTTAACAAGACGATGTAAGGTCCCTCCCAAGTTGGAGTTAGTTTTTCATCTTTCCAGGCTTTTATCAACACCCACTGCCCTGCTTTGTATCGGTGTACTGCAAAGTCCAAGGGTGGAGTTTGAGCAAGAATGCCTTTCTGTCGCAAGAGAGAAAAACATCTGGACAGCTCAAGTACATATTCTCTTATTATTTTATCTTTCAGTTCAACTCGTGGCAATCCCTCCCTCCCCATATAAGGTACTCCAAACATGAGTTCAAATGATGACAATCCAATATCTTTACGTGGTTGTGTTCGTATCCTTAATAAGGCCAAGGGGAGGCATTTATTCCAGGGTAAATTTGTTTCCTCCATTAATTTAATCAAAGTTTGTTTTAATTTTTGATTCACACATTCAGAAATCCCAGAACTACTGGGGTGCCAAGCTGTGTGATAATCCCATTTAATTCCTACGGCCTCATTAATTAATTTTACTACCCTTGCCGTAAAATGCGTCCCCTGGTCACTATCTATTACTTCAGGAAGACCATACCTGGGTATTATGTTTTCTAACAATATTCTACCCGTGGTGCTAGCATTTGCATTCACACATGGAAAAGCTTCTACCCATCGAGTTAAATGATCCACTATGACAAGCAAAAACCTTATTTTTCCTGCTTTTGGTAATTCAGTATAGTCAATTTGAATTCTCTGAAAAGGTCGTATTGCCAACTCCCTTCCCCCCATTGGTTGTTTTCTTAGCGCTGCTTTATTTGTTTTTAGACAGACCATACATTTTCTAACCATTTGTAAGGCCAGGCTATATATTCCTTTACATACATATTTTCTGTGTATCAAATCTATTAAAGCCTGTGCCCCCCCCCCGTGTGTCCCTTCATGTAACCTCTCGATCCGATTTCTCATGATAGGTTTGTTTAACATCTTTCTCCCATCTGGCAATATCCACTTCTCACTTTCTTCTACTTCCCATGTTTCTCTCTTTCCGTATTTCTATAGTGCATTCTTGTTCCTTCAGCATTCTAAGGCTTGTGTTAAGGCATACAATTCACACATTTAGGATGACCCCGTTAGTGGCAATCCCCTTGTTTCCAACAATTTTAATGCATGCAATTCACAAATCTGTGCAAACCAACTTAAAAACAACTTTTCTGTTTCGCCCTTCTATTATCCATTCATTCACTGCCCTTCTGGCACTCTGGCCTAATTTCTGTCTTTTCTGCTTCCACAGCTTCTATCAACTTTTGCAAGAGCCAACTGTTTCCCTTAGCTATTAATCAATCCTCTACATTTCTCTTCTCCAAAAGTATTGAAGATTCCATAATCCTATTTGGAGTCAGTGTATATGTTCCCCTTTTCCTTTATTAACAATCTCAGAGCCTGTTGTAAGGCATAAAATCCACAGGTTAGTGCTGATTAAGGGAGGGAAATTCTCCCAGCTTCCACTTCCATTTTCTTTCCATTTAGTATCCCACCTTCATTGTGTCTTTTTTTTCTTTTTTTTCTTTTTGTTTTCCCAACTACTTTGCTATGAGCAAGTGGATACCTCCTTTTGGCTTTCTGATTTAAAATTACCCACACTTAACAAGAAATGCTAACCACCAAGACTTCCCCAAATGTCAATTTTAGACAAAAATGCCACTGGCTGCCTCTTTTCCCCCACTTCTGGGTCAAAACCTCCCCCAAGCCATTTCTTTGCCTATATTTACAAACAAATTACCTAGTGAAGAGCCAACAAAGGAGCGCTCACCAAACTGTTAGAGCTTGTTAACATTAGGCTCCTTTTCTAACAGTTTTCAATACAAATCTTTAATCAAAACAGCATAGCTCATATATAATCCCCAAAATTTTCTCAACTCCTTTGTTTTAAACAAGGGTTGAATTACAATTCCTTCAATGCTCTTAGGTATTATTTTCCAATTTAATCCTATTCCAATCAGATGAAAACAAATTTCCATCAGGTAGGTTAAAACTTACATATCTAAGCAAAACAATTCAAAGTAATTTCTTTTGGTTGATGAATATATAGGTCTAATTAAAACACAATTTCCAAAAAAGATTGTCTAACAATTAATCTCTCCTCTTTCAAGTAAAAAAAATGGCAAGCTGAAACTGCAAGAGTGGGCATTAAATTTCACATCCACCCCCCCTCTTTTCTCTCTCTCTCTCTCTTAAAGTAACAGGGGAGGGGGGAAGAGAAAGAGACAGGAGAAAAAGAGTAAAAGAAATTTTTACAAAAATCTCACCACTAAAATTTTTTTGCTCTCCTTCACATGCATTTTCCATAAATTCTCTCACACATTGTCCATGAAACTTGTCTCATTGTGTGTGTGTTTTTCATTTACTTTTACAACAATAAAATCTGCAATTTACTATTCCTTTCACAGCCTGGGACTGGTGGGGGTGAGTGATGTTTGAAGGCTAACACACACATTTACATATCAGCAAATTAACTCATTCACTTCCATTCTGACTACTTGCATAAACAATTTCACATACAAAAATTTCATTTCATACTTTCTCCAGAGAAACCATACATTGTTA